>NC_030682.2:129738870-130338870 GCF_000004195.4 Xenopus tropicalis
AAATATCTTGAAGCATCAGTTTCACGGAAATGGGTTTTTATAAATGTTCTCTCCAATGTTCTCTACTGACACTGTAGTGGGAAAAACAGGATGATGAAAAATCATGTACCCGTGTAAAACAAAGAACTTGAAATACACCATTCACTGTAATATATATTTCTATGGTTCAACAGCGGCGGCACAGTCACTTTGCTATTGAGAAGGAACTCGATCTGGTCAAAGGCTTTTGTAAATGCCTTTACTAAAGATGAATTAAAAAATCAGCAACTAAACAATCATCATATTGATACTGAGTTAGGAAAAATAATTCCAAGTTTGATTGCAATACAGCAGATTACAGGACTGTAGGTGGATCTCCCACTGATAATTGGCCAACCTGGACTGCTAATGTTGAGATGCACTGGAGAAAGCAAAGCACTGCTGTCAATTTCTTTTCTATAAGATTCTGTATAGAGTTTATAGCTATGTTGAGCTTTGTTATATGTACCCAACAGATGAGGTTCCATATTATATATCTATATTGCAAGCTTGCAGGATCCAAACACAGGAGTGCTCATTTCAGCATGAAAACAGAAATAATAAAAATAACTCCTGCCCACTGGGAACGGCCTACACATATTTGATGAGTTCCCTCACTACTCTGGGACCCTTTTTAACTACCAGTGAAAAGACAGAAATGTATGGGGTCACCCCTTCTTGGGGGGGGATTGCTCAGCCTTCCAGCTTTTCTCAGTTCCTAAGACTCTCGCTTCCTTGGTCCAAGGCTCCTTCTGCACCTTGCAGTGGCAGGCAGCACCCCTAGCCCATCTTGGATGTTCCATACACAGACAGATAACCTTCCTGTCCTGTTCCCTGCTAACTACAATTAAAGGAGAAGGAAAGGTTCAATCACTGGTGGGGTCCAAAAATGTTAGGCAGCCCCCAGTGATTGTAATCACTTACCTGATACCCCGGGCAGGGACTCCTGTTAGGAGGAAACCCACCAGTCCAGGGTAGCTGTGTCTGTCTTTGTTATTCCGAATCCAGGGGCCAGCACATGCGCAGTAGAGTAAAACTGCAGACTTTCTTCTTAAAGTTCCGCTTTTCACTCTACTGCGCAAGCACTAACTAACAGATCATTTAAGATAAGTAAATCTTAAGTGGTCTATTAAAGAATCTTAACAAACTGGAATATATCAGTAAATATTGCCCTTTTACATCCTTTTCCTTGATCCACCATTTAGTGATGGGCTGTGTGCTCCCTCAGAGATCAGCTGACAGGAAATAATGCAACTGTAACAGGAAGTAGTGTGGGAGTAAAAGAACTCCATTAATTGGCTGATGGGGCCTAGCATGTATGTGTGCCTTGGCTTGTTTGTGTGCACTGTGAATCGTATGATCCCAGGGGATGGCCCTTAGTACTTAAAATGGCAATTTTCTATTTAGGATTACCCAAAGGCACATACTACTACCCACACATACTACCCATTCTTTAGATGAATAATGGGCTTTATATCTGAGTTTGTTTATGCAATATATTTTTATAGAGACCTTCATTGTTTGGGGGTATAGTTTTCTTTTAATAAACTCAATTATTTCTATAACTACTTTTCCCAACATAGCTGCATAACATAATCCATTATCCAGTTAACCTTTAGCATGATGTAGAGAGTAATATTCCAAGACAGTCTGCAACTGGTCTTCATTTTGTATTATTTGTAGTTTTTTTTTTTTTTTTTTTTTTATTTCAGTGTTTTTTCAGCAGCTTTCCAGTATGGAGTTTTAGCAGTTGCCTGGTTGCCAGGGTCCAAATTACCTAAGCAACCAGGGAGTGGTTTGAATGAGAGACAGGTATATGAATAAGAGTGGGTATGTATAGAAAAATAAGTTATAACATAATAAAAAAATATAATAATAAGTTATAAGTAACAATAACAATAAAATTATAGCCTCACAGAGCAATAGTTTTCTGGCTGCTGGGGTCAGTGACCCCAATTCGAAAACTGCAAGGAGTTAGAAGAGGACTGCAAATAATTAAGAAGACCAATTGAAAAGTTGCCTAGAATTGGCCATTATATAACACACTAAAATTTAATGTAAAGGTGAACTAACCCTAAAACTTAGGTTTGCCTGCACTTTGGCAGTGTATAATACAGTATATATAAATGCACCTTTATTTAGTTTCTTTTGTATATTTACTTAAAAGATATTAGTAAATGCCTTACTGTACCTGTTCTGGATACTTGCTCCCAACAATTTCTGCCACCGTATTATAGGAATCTGCGTCAGGATGATTAACAGCTCCCATTTTCAGCTGAATAACAATCTTCTGCCCTCGGGATGCCATACGAGACATCATTTGTGCATCTTCCACTGTAATGCAGGCCGTTGGGATCTTGGGCACATCATTCTCATACCACTGCCAACCAGTGTGAGGGCTGTAAAACATGAAGTGAAAGCACATACAGCATTACGGGCTTAAACCATTGGGGGGAATTAAACAAAAGTTCCCAGTTCGGACTAGGTATAGGAATCTATAGCAACCAATCAGCAAGTAGAATTTGCTACCTGTCTGAAAACATACTTACTGTTCTTAAAGAATAAATAAAGCTTTATAATTTTCTAAAATTACCCTGTACAGCCTGCATCCGGAGTTATTTCATTTCTCTATCACAGCCAGTTCAACTTCGTTGTCTAGCCAGTTACTTTGGTGTCTAGGGTGAAGTTCCGCCCATTATGCTTTTTGAGCACTCCTTCTCTATCTGACTTGACCTTAAAAAGGTGCTCACCTGTCTGCCTGATTGGTCTAAATTGGAGCAGAGGCAGTGAGCATGCCCAGTAGGCACCTCTTTGAGGTTTTTATGGTCAGAGAGAGAAGGAGTGCTCAGAAAGCAGAAGGGGCGGAGCTTCATGCTAGACAAGGAAGTCAGTAAAAAAATGTAAAAAATGTAAAAATTGTAATAGAGAAACAAAATAAACCTGCATGCAGGGAGAAAGGGGCTGTACAGGGTAATTTTACTTATTCGGTTCAGTAAACAGTTAACCAGCATCGTGTCAATAGGTGAGTAGATCAGGTCTGTCACCAAACATATAAGGAATCATTATTTGTATTTCATTTAAAGGGGACCTGTCGCCCAGACATAACAATTGTATAATGCAAGTCCTTTTAGAATTAAGTATAAAACCCAAATTCCTTTTTTTATTAACTCATCCATACCCATTATAAAGATGTATAAAAATCCCAGCTGTCAATCATATATTGCCTGCCCCGCCTCTATGCCTTAGTCATAGAGGCGGGACAATTACTTTAACATTTCATTCAGCACTTTCCAAGATGTCACTGCAGTCCTGGGTATGTGCATCAGGTCCCCCCATTCAGGCACAGAAACAAGATTTTGGGGTGATGCAAAGATTGTCTTAAAAACAGTGCCCACAAAATGGCGCCTGCCTGCTTGCTGTGATTGTGAATTCTAAGACTGATTGTGAATTCTAAGACTAATTTAAATAGTGTAAGTGAAGTCTAATTTACTTGATGAACACAACAGAAAAAAATGTGGAATTATTTCTTAGGGCGACAGGTCCTCTTTAAAAATCCATAGAAAGTACATAAAATGCCAGCAGTTCCCTTGTCCTGTTAATGGCATTCGCCATATGTTAGGATTTCCTGGATGTTCAGGGATTTCTGGTTGGCTCTGCTTAAGTTACTGTAGCATCTGGGTTCTGAACAGCTGCTAAACTTTTTTTTTTTTTTATAAACGCAGCTTTTTTATTAAAACGCACCCATGCCATGCTGATAATGTCATTTAGCGGACAAGAGATATTTTATTTATTTTTTAATAAACCAAATATTAAAAAATGAAATCAAATATTACACGTCGAACCAGAGCATGTTATCAGATGAAGGAAAGCTATAAGACAACCAAATCATCTTTACACTGAACTACCGTTACCCTGATTAGTATTTTGCAGGGTTGCACCTTTCATTAATGTTCTTACCGGCCAGGGAGGAGGACATTTCCATGACATTGTACCTAGCAATAAATATGTGGATACTTCAATGTCTGTTCAAAGGAAGATACACATACATGAAAGATTATACAGGCAAGGGATCCATTATCCGGAAACCCGCTATCCAGAAAGTTCCGAATTACGGGAAGGCCATCTCCCATAGACTCCATTATAAGCAAATAATTCACATTTTTAAAAATGATTTCCTTTTTCTCTGTAATAATAAAACAGTACCTGTACTTGATCCCAATTAAGATATAATTGCCCCTTATTGGGGGCAGAACAATCCTATTGGGTTTATTTCATGGTTAAATGATTCCCTTTTCTCTGTAATAATAAAACAGTACCTGTACTTGATCCCAACTAAGATATAATTACCCCTTATTGGGGGCAGAACAGCCCTACTGGGTTTATTTAATGGTTAAATGATTCCCTTTTCTCTGTAATAATAAAACAGTACCTCTACTTGATCCCAACTAAGATATAATTACCCCTTATTGGGGGCAGAACAGCCCTATTGGGTTTATTTCATGGCTAAATGATTCCTTTTTCTCTGTAATAATAAAACAGTACCTGTACTTGATCCCAACTAAGATATAATTACCCCTTATTGGGGGCAGAACAGCCCTATTGGGTTTATTTAATGGTTAAATGATTCCCTTTTCTCTGTAATAATAAAACAGTACCTGTACTTGATCCCAACTAAGATATAATTACCCCTTATTGGGGGCAGAACAGCCCTATTGGGTTTATTTAATGGTTAAATGATTCCCTTTTCTCTGTAATAATAAAACAGTACCTGTACTTGATCCCAACTAAGATATAATTACCCCTTATTGGGGGCAGAACAGCCCTATTGGGTTTATTTAATGGTTAAATGATTTCCTTTTTCTCTGTAATAATAAAACAGTACCTTGTACTTGATCCCAACTAAGATATAATTACCCCTTATTGGGGGCAGAACAGCCCTATTGGGTTTATTTAATGGTTAAATGATTCCTTTTTCTCTGTAATAATAAAACAGTACCTGTACTTGATCCCAACTAAGGTATAATTAATCCTTATTGGAGGCAAAACAATCCTATTGGGTTTATTCAATATTTAAATTATTTTTAGCAGACTTAAGTTATGGAGATCAAAATTACAGAAAGATCCCTTATCCAGAAAACCACAGGTCCCGAGCATTCTGGATAACAGGTCCCATACCTTTACTCTACTTCTAAATATTTGGGGGTTTTTTTTCTTCTTTTAAAGGTAATGGGTTTTGTCCACATCACTCATTTCTGATTATTTAGAATATTCTGGACCAACATGCATGGATATGATATTATGATATTTCTAGCTGAACTGTAACAAACTGTAATGATCTCAGAGTAAGCAGCCTCTAATATGGTGGTGCGTGTGTGCGATCGCTGACTATCCTGAAACTGCACGTTTTTGCCCCACTTCTGCCTAACAATTCGACAAAAACACTAGGTCCTGTGCAATTTACCCAAATCGACTGGGTCTCTCAAAACCACAATAATATCAGACCAATCATCACTGCCGAGTAAAACAGTCAGTGGAATAACCACGACTTGGCCCATGTAAACCAGCTTTACAACATTTTAACCCTTTCCTTATATGATATAAAAGGCATTTAATAGGGTTATGTAATAAAAGGCACTGGGGGTCAATTATAAAGTTCGCACATCACATATTTCTTTCGCAAATGGTTGTTTGCAACGTGTTTTCCCCTACATGCTTACATTTTGCACTGCTGTGCCCATCTTTCCTTTTTTGCGAATCGCAGTGAAATACGTATTGCACACGAAAATTCGCAAAGAAGATGTTATTGGTTGCTCTGAGTTACTGCACTTGGGCAACCTTGTGCCTTTGGTTACATATGGGGGCATAGGCGGAGGGTAACTTTTTTGTTTGGGGAGGCTAAATATGGGCCATACAGAGACTGACCTATAGCTAATGTGAGACTAAATGGATTCATTGCTACCTCTTGTGTTTCCCACTGACTTCCAGGGACACTGCGCAAAAGTGCGGATGGGAGTGTTTTTTTTAACCCTAAAATGCTTAGGATGTAAAAGTTTCCATACGTGCACTTTTGCGAGGGGTTCTCCATACATTTGTGTTTGTTATCAGTTAGCTTAAAAGGGTAGTTCACCTTTAATTCCCTTTTAATATGATGTAGACATTGATATTCTGAGACAATTTGCAATTGGTCTTCATTTTGTATTTTTTGCAGTGGCCCCCACCAGCAGTGGCACAGCTCTAGCAGGTTGTAGTTTGCATGATTGGGTGAGAAGAATTGTGAAAAAGAAAGAATTTTATTGACTGGGGGATAAAAACGCGTGCACAACTCCTGTTGGTGCAATGCTGTGACTGCTACGCCAGCAGTGCGTGCCACGGTCAAACACGCAGGCTGACCTCAGTAGCTTGGTTCCCGGGCCGTCCCTGCCTCATCCAGCGCGTGGGATGACACTATCCATCACCCAGACTGGTTGTATTTGTTTGGCCATTGTGCTTGGCAGCACAACGACCCCTAACATGGGACACTGGGATTGTGTCCCATCTACCACATGACATTCCCCTGTGACAGCACGGCACCAACTGCCTCCCAGGCCTGTTGGCACAAACCAACTGACCGGTCCGAGGGGTATTTATACCCCTGAATTTCTGACTGTTTTACCTTGTAGAGACATTAGTATATAGTTGCCAATTTCAGTGCACAGTGTTGTGCGTGTCATCAATATTATCCCAAAATACAAAAAAAGAAAAGAGACACATATATAAATTTGGCACACCTATAACTAAACTAAAAACACAGTCTTTATTGATTGATTACTTAAAATCGAGTTAAAATGGAGAGGAAAGCAAGAAAAGAATTAAAAATCTAGACCCTATGTCTATGAACGAATTGTACTGACAGGTCTGTAAGACCAATCACATATATACCATTACATGAACTCCTGACTGAGAATATCAGGTAAGTAACCTCTATACTGGAAGCGGCACAATCCTTTATAGTAATACGTAAGACTTGAGACTTCTTGTAACAGCAGTATCAAATTCTAAGAAGTCTGAGGACACGGTAAGTATAGTATCGCATTTGTTTCTTTTTTAGGTGTAACATTTACTTCTTCACTGTTTTTAGTGTGTATAACGCTGAATGCTATTGAGTTACCTTATTTGTATCATACAATAAAGAACTTTTATTCTGCAAACATTGTATCAAAATTTGTTGTCCCTTTAGTAAGTTTTTTGGTGAGCGCAGTATATAGAAAAACGGGGAGTGTCAGGACAATTCCTTAACAAACTCTATGCATATACAAAATAATTACCCAATTACTGAATCGACAGTTTAGGCTACAACTCTAAGCTGGTATTTGTTATGCTTGCTAGAAGCTGCTGATGATTAGTTCTTAAACTCCCCCTTAGATCAACATAATAGATTTATGTGCATACGGACAATCGTGGCACTTAAAAGCGTAACAAACTTCAAGGGATCCCTAGGGTTTTACCCTCTTTCAATAAGGTAGCGAAAACGCAGTAGTATTTATATGTGCTTTTTTGTTACTTACTGCCAGTCGCATAATCGGCTTGTCCAGCTTCAAATAAAACAGAGCAAACTTTCTGTATAAACGGAGAGTTGTGTACCAGTATGTACTTTATGAAGCAATTACATAGGAATAGTATTAACGACAAAATGCTGTTGTCACTGTTAGTATACAGCCTGCTCTCAGGCACAGCCGGATAACCTTGAACGTTTCAATGCTATTTAACGTCGTATCTCAGGGCTCTCCTAAGTTGTATATATAGTCCCAATTGTATCAGGGATGACGAGATTTGACGCTAAGTTAATACACAATCCTATTGGTTGCCCGTTATCTATGATGCTGACATCGCCAAGAAAATCATCTACCTTGCCCTTTGGACATATAATACTAATTAGGATTTTACTGGCAAGCTTATGGTCCCCGAGCTCCCCTTAAGTAATTAAGGTCCAACAGCTTTAGCGTTCGTTCCAAAAATCAGGGTGCACAGCACTCCCAATTTGCTTATTAATTCAGATTGAGTTAGACTCCGATTAGTACGCTCTGCATATACTGCGTCCGCAGAATGTATTTATATATTAATTAATTACTAGTCCTGCCATTATGCAGGGGTATGATCACGCACATAGGTTAATGGGAGATACCAATTCCACTGCAAGCCAGACGACACAAACTTCGTGCCTGCACTTCGTACTTGCTACTTCGGCGCAGAAGTTATAAACAATACCGCATTCGCCCGATCATTATGCTTATAAGGGCGGAAAAAAGTCACACACCATCTAGATTCCTTAAAGTTACAACCATGTCCGCTATCAAGTATTTAGACATGCATATTCAGGGCTAGGTTGCCGCAGATCGTTGATTCGATGTAGTCAGAACACTACCACCAAACCTGTGCCTACAACACGTACGGTTTACCTCGGCACAGGAATTTGGTTATAATACTTATCTACCCAATTAAAAACGGAAGTGGAAAATAGTCACACACCATCTGGATTCCTTACAGTGTCCGCTATCAAGTGTTTTATCTAGGTATGCACATTAAGGACTAAGTCGCCGCAAATCGCTGATTCAAAACACTACCACCAAACCTGTGCCTACAACACGTGCGGTTTACCTCGGCACAGGAATTTGGTTACAATAATTATCTATCCAGTCATTGTTCAACAAAAACAGAGGTTACAGCAAATCATGCTCATTCAATTAGATGTCAGTGAGTGCCTTGTGCCTACCACCCAGTCTTTTTACCTCGGCACAAGGAAACATGAGTATAGGGTATACACACCCATTCAATAAAAGTCAGTAGTTTCCTTGTGCCTACTACCTAGTATTGTTACCTCGGCACAAGGAAAACATAAGCATAGGGTATAAACGCCGACGCGCGTTTCGCTTGGAAGCTTTATCAAGGCAAATTCTAATTACACATTGAGCACCCTAGAAGTGGGTTGTAGTGCGGGGTATCTCCTTTTTTGATCATATAATCAATATTATCCCTGCGCATTCCTCGGGTTTCTTAATCAAAGCATAAATGAGCATATTTCTCTCTTGGTAAAAGAAACTGGCACCATAACTGATATGCAAATGAGCTGCCAGGGCCTCCAACGGCTGCTGGGTATCTTCTTGCCAGTAGGAAACAGCTCTACTGCTGCTGTGGGAGAACGGAACTGTTATGTAGGGCGGGGGGCGCAGCATCACTACTGGCTGCAGGTTTAACTTTAATATTGATTGTTTTACATAGGTTTCAGAATCTATTCAGTGGATGAGCCCCAGTGTAGGTGCATTGCTCTATCTCTGACCATCAGGGACTCCCCATGACACAACCTGATTACACCCTACACAACTGCAGAGGGCCCTTATGCTACACGCCACTGAGAGTCCCAGTCATTTAGCCAATTGTCATCTTATTTATTGATGTGTTTTTAGCAAGCCTCTTTATTTCATTTTTGGCATAGAACGTCTTTGGCTTTATGGCAGCTCCTGCAATCTGTTCTTTAGCAAAAAGCTACATGTCAGTGGTGTAACTATAGGGGGAACAGACCCTGGGGGTGAGGGGGGGGGGGGCTCTGGGATATATGTTTCTTTTTCTATACTACTTTTTCCCAACTATCTCTTGCGGTTCCCACTGACTTCCAGGGATACTGCTCAAAAGTGCGGGTGGGAGTGTTTTTTTTAACCCTAAAATGCTTAGGATGTAAACATATTCATACAGGCACTTCTGTTAGGGGTTCTACATCCATTTGTGTTTGTGATCAGTTAGCTTAGGGTCTTATTTACCCTAGCAACCAGGTAGTGGTTTAAACAAGAGATGGGAATATGAATAGTTAAGGGGCCTGCATGGAAAAATAAAACTGTAGCCTCGCAAAGCAATACTTTTTGGCTGCCGGGGTCAGTGACCCCCATTTGAAAGCTGGAAATAGGCAGAAGAGAAAGTCAAATTATTCAAAAACTATAAAAAAAAAATAATTAGGAAGACCAATTGCAAAGTTGCTAGGAATAGGCCATTCTATAACATAATAAAACTCAACTTAGAAGTGAACCTCCCCTTTAGATGTGTGTAAGTTTTATAGAGAGGCAGTGGGTACTGACATCCCAGGCACATTATATACAGTGAGACACAGTCTGTATTTACAGAACCAGCACATTATATACAGTGAGACGCAGTCTGTATTTACAAAACCCGCACATTATATACAGTGAGACGCAGTCTGTATTTACAAAACCAGCACATTATATACAGTGAGACACAGTCTGTATTTACAAAACCAGCACATTATATACAGTGAGACACAGTCTGTATTTACAAAACCAGCACATTATATACAGTGAGACACAGTCTGTATTTACAAAACCAGCACATTATATGCAGTGAGAGGCAGTGGGTACGGATGGCAGATATTCAGGCCCTGGCACTATAACAGTGGTACTGATACACAACATTGGCCCCACTGTAACTAGAAATGAACAAAACAATGACAAAAGTAGAAAAAAAATAGTAAGTGCAAAAAAACAACAACAAATATATAAAAGCACAATGAGCTTTTTCAGGGGGAAAGAGTTAACTTACCAATTAGATGTTTGCATTTAAACAGGTAACTAGTTCTACCTGCTGAGAGTCCTGTACTTGTCTTAAAAAATAGAAGGCCCTGGATGATCCATGGAAACCCAGGCACATGCATGTGTACCCCACTGGCCCTCTCCCATGCTGATCCTTACATGGCAGGTTAAAACTGAACCCTCTAGTTCACTATTTAGCACCCAGTTAAATTGTAAGTATTTTGTAATAGGTCGCAAAAATGTATGTAGGTTAGGTGTTAACACAATTATAGGGCATGCTGAAGAGGTGCATTTTGTGCAAAAATGTAGTCAATACAAAGGGCAGTAAGCTGACCCTGTAAAAAAATATAACTATAAATGAATTACTTTTTTTTTATCACATTTTTGTTTAAAAAAAAAAAATTGTGCGTATACACCCAGAATACACCTATTAAAAATATCTACCCATTGTGCCATTAACACTCACTCCTTCTATGTTGCCATTGTCCTAGATGTCAGGATGGATGTGATTACACTACTTGGCACCACCAATACAAAGTATCAGGGACATATTAGCAAACCACCAGCCAATAGTAAAGCAGTAGGGAAATACCAACTAATATAACTATAGCATTACTACCAGCTGTTGGACCGAGCATAAGCTAAAGGCTTCCAAGCAGTGTTGCCAACACCATAACAGCAATAGGAACGGCAGCGTAGGAGAAGGAAGGCAAAAATCAGTGCACTTTAATAAAGCAATGTTACGAGCAAACTACCAATAGTATCCCCATATGTAAGGGATTACTCCAGCCAATAACCCCAAAGCTACACCATCCAGAATGGTAGAAGGTATAAGCCATTAAGTGCTCCAAACTAGGCTTATGCAATACCACGGTGAACATTTGCCCCAGATCAGAAAACCCCAAAAACCAGACGATTAGTTAATTGTTCTAATTGCACTACGCCAAATCAATGTCTGATTGGCCTGCTCTTCGTTCACCCAACCCCAGAGTCACACAAGTATTAATTGCATGTGATTTGCCTGGCAATGTCCTTCGGGAGCAGAATAATGTGACTTACTCCTTTAAGGGCTGCTTTGTTTCATGTGGCCATAACTATTGAAATAAGAGAAAGAAAGGATTAATTTAGGATGAAAGCTCGGAATAAAATCAGCACGAGCGTATTCATGCAAGGACTGGCAAATTAATACAAACTCCTGTTAAGCAGAATTGGAGCAGACACACTTTTTGACTTTTTATTTACTAAGATAATTGAAAGCAGAGAAAACTCTTAGAAAAATCTCATTAGAAAATGGTTTACTGTAGGAACATTTTTATTGTACCAATAATACCTGACACATATGCTTGCAAAATAGCGTCCCATTAACTGAAAACTAATTTAAAAAATGTCAAGCTTCAGTCATTCTCTTGCCTACCTGTCAATTCACAGATAAAGTCGGAGTCATTTGTTTCTCAGAACTTAATGCTTCTTCTGTTCTTTTTTTTTTTTTTTTTTTTTAAACGACCTAGAGATATTTTTTTCTATGTAAGGGAAGGACAGCATGAGTTGGCAGAGACAACCAACCTATGGTCATCTGACATTGCTCAACTAACTCCCAGCATCCTTCACTGCTTAAAGATGATATAGTTCAACAAAGGGTGGCATGCTGAACACTATAATAAAGTTCATTTTTGGTTGAAAAGTGAAATAAAAGTATTTGTAAACCTAAATATAAAATGGGTCATTTACTTTGATTAATGACTCAAAGTGCAAGAGAACAAAGAATTGCAAAAGCGTGCCCCGTAGAGTTCAATTAAAAAACACTTGTGTCCGGGGTCTTGCTGCCGTCTGCATGGAAAACTGACACTTGGTGCAGAGTACAGAGCTGAATGGCACAAATCAGCCCTTACTTTACTGGCTGCGATAGGGCATGTGGTAAGTACAGGGCTTTGCTGCGTCCTGCGCCTAATGCTAATCTTCGTGTCTTTCTATGTGGGCCCCCAACCCCTGCCTCTACAGTCAGTCACTGCCCCCTCCCACTTTGGCCTGCACAATGCCACTACTCCCTTTCCCTGTTAACCACCGTCAGTGCCCACTGTTTTTGTGAATTTGTACAATTATAACCATTTCCAATGTTTCAGAACTGTATAGATAGTTGGCAAGTCTGTGTGTTACTTCCTGTAAAAAGCCCCTCAGATATCCACAAAGAATCCCTGTTTTGAATAAGCTGGGGTAATTTTGACATGCTTGTAAGAATTCATATGACAAGGACTCCCAAATCCTATCACTAAAACCTATTAGAAGAATATGCAATTGTGTCCTAGTCTCACTTGTTTAGGACAATAGAAAAGTGTATGTATGTATAACTTTATTTATAAAGCGCCACAAGGGTACGCAGCGCTGTACAGTCTTACAGAATACAAAATTACACACAGGGAGGACAAGTGATATAATAAATAAATACAATAAATATATATATAAATACACAGGAAGTAAGTGCCATGTGGTATGAGACACAGTAGAAAAGAGGTCCCTGCCCCGTAGAGCTTACAATCTAAGTGACTAGTCATGAGCATGTTATCTAAAAGAGCATTAAAATAAGGACAGTTTCATTACTTTTTTGAGCAGAATATAGCACTGTCCTCCAAGAATTTCCAACTATTTTGTATCTTTGGTAATAGACCATATAAAACAGAGATATGATTGTAAATGTCTTGCTTTAAAGGAGCACCGAGGGCTGTGTGTTTGGATCAAAGGGCCACCATACTTAGTAAAAATGAAAGTCCTGGAAATCTTCCCTCATCTATCTAGTATCTACTCCATATTGGTATCCTTCAGAACTAGACACTGCTCTGTGAATCTACAGCACCACTGAGAGAGCAAGAGGGAGTAGAAGTGAATAAGGATAGGACCAATGGCACAGTAGGGTCTACATTGGTCAAAAAGCACTGATAGCAATTTACATTAAAAAAGACTGACACCCAATTACTATTATCCATCCATTTTTATTTTGGAATATGATCCCTAGAATGCCGCTATAAAGACTGCTGGTTTATCCTAAGCTTTGAGCATTCACTAACTTTAGTTGTGTTTACTATGGGAAGGCTATTTCAAATTAAATATATTAAAGCCTCTCCAGAAATCAGGTTCTCTGTTTGGCATCTGAATATTAGGAGCAGAGTTTTCTTACTGGATGTGATAATTGCTTACCTAAATCTCTCAATTATTAATGACAGTATGGTAATTGCTTTCAGTGGTTTACAGATGGTTTTGTGAAGTGGAGAACTTTCTAATCTCATAGAACACTTCTCCATTAGACTTATTTCTAATGTGAAGGATTAGAGAGTTCTTGGTGCGTATCTAAACTTAAAGGGCCAGTAATATCAGCAAAGCGGAATCCATTTAAAGGAATACAGTGCATACCTTTACAGGATTATTTAGTCTATAAAGCAAAGTGTACCATTCATTTAGAATAATGGAAGCAATGATCATATGATTGGTTGCTATGTCCCCTTTATGTGTATTGCTGAAAAGACCTTTAGTTTGTAGGACTCTCACGTTCACATCATTGTAAACTTTATAGTATCTTTATTATTTCAAGTTCAGTGTATCTCCCTGACTGGACAGTCCTAAAATAATAGAAGATAATATAACAGATAATAATAATACATTTTTATTTTGATAATACTTAAAGAAAATGGGGTGCCATACAAACGACCACATGACCATAATGTTGTGATATCATGGTGGCTGCAAAACTTCCTAATGAGCTCCATTGTTGAACGGAACACAGCAGCACCCAAACACCCTTGGCTGCACCCTGAGCTGCTTCCTATACCCACATAACTCACAAATACATTGGTAGAGTTGTCAGGCAAAATATGTGATTCAAGCTCCATTGGCAGCATTTCCTATACTTAGTAATCTGTGGCTATATATATAATTGTAGTGGTGATCAAAACTCTGCAAGCCAATAGCACATAGGAAGATTTGCCCACCATGGTTTAGTAGCTCATACACATAGGACCAAAATGCCCACAACTGTCTTTGGTTGGTCCCCTATCACCTGAAAGTGCAGACAATTATGCCTTCAAAGAATAATTAGCTCCTCTTAAAAAATATAAGATGTACAAACTGTTAGAAGTCACCTGAGCTCCATGAGCTGTACAAAAATGAAGAGGCCCATTTATCAACATTCTCATTTTTGTGGTTTTAGAGTTTTTTGAAACCACGAATGGCAAGTGATTTATTACAACTCAAATTTTTCTTGCATAAACGAAAGCGTCAACCCCACCCCTGAAAACCTCTAATACCACAAAGCATAGAAAGATCTTTCAAATGTGAAAAGGGTTTGTACATTACCTCTACAGCTGTTACACAGCATATTTTTCGCTGTTTTGATGCAAAAAGTTGTGCGTCCCTATCCTGTCTGTCGCACAACTCAGTTTTGATTGGATACTGTGGACATCAAAGTACAGACTTTTGAACTGAGATTAATAAAAAGTCTAATTAATGAAAGGTGAATTGTCTTTTAATCCTTTGGTAAATGTGCTCCATAAGATGGAGAAAACTGGTAAGATGCAGAACATACATTGCCGCCAACACTCACTTAAAGAAAATGACGGCTCATTTATGGTTTGATAAGAGCATGTTAGGAATAGTAATGCTAAGCTCAACAATCATACTGGGCAGAAATAAGCCCCTAACCCACCTGCAACCTGCTAAGTGTGTAATTGCCAGTCCTGAACCTTCTTGACAGATGGGCTTTGGGCCCACCATCGCATCGCTAGTTGGCACACATACTCATATACTCCCTAACCAAGATGATCATTAGCCAGGGTATATTTATTAAATAGCCCAAAAACTATAAGTGGTGGCAGTAGAATGAGCAGATTTGTCCAATTCATATTTCTGTTGGATGGGCAAAATTAACAACAATAAGCCTATTATTTATGAAGTGTGCTGCATCAGTCTTATCAGACAATTATTCTTTTTTGCGCCTTTTTTTTTAAGTTTGTGTTTTCTAGCTAAAGTGTTTAATCTCGTCATTTGAAGTCCCAATGGCTGTTGGTTTTTCCCATTCTCCATAAATATAAAGGATTTGATGACATATTTTTGCTTATTTATATCATGTGTCCCATGACTGAAAATTGCTGACAATTTTACACGGTGAGAGCAGACGAACAAACCACTATTTGATTAGTTGGCAATCACCATATAAACTCCTGAATGAGCCGGAGCTGAAAGTGGGGACGTACATGCGTGGAAGGATTCGCCATATTTGGCTAATTACTAAACAGCAGATGGGAATCAGTAAATGACTGTGTGCTTCATACACATCTATAGCACCCTTAAAGAACATTATATCAACTCTAATCATTTGGAACAATGGCGTTAGACAAAGGGAAAATGACGTAAAAGGAGAAAGCAGCAATTCTAACCAGTGAATGACACAAGGTTACAGAATGATAGGCAACCTGTGTTCTGACTGAGTGAGTTGGCGTGCCCACTTGTATATTCATGTTAAGGCAAACACTGTGAGAACAGATGTGGGGCTAATACAAAGTCAATCACTAAGAGAAGTATTCACTTTTATTTATGGGCTGTGCATGCAGCTTTAAGATCTGTGAATAAAATATGGCGTGTCATTGTATCAACACAAATGGACTAATTCTGAGAAAATGCAAGTGCACAATGCGTTTCGCTTTTTAACACCAGTGGGTGAGGTTTGTTTTTCTTTTTTGTGCACCTGTTTATTGTGCTCATGATCCCTCGGCTGTTTATTCGCTGTGTTGTTTGCACTGATTGTAAATTCTGCTTTAGGTTCTCCGATGTGGGTCACATTCCTGCAATCTGCTAATCACTCAGCTTAGGGGTTAAACTGCCAGTATTCCCTCGCCCCTTAGAATTGCACTGACTGCAGTGTATGCCCATGCTAGCACAGATTTATCATTTCTCCCTTACAGAAAAACTACAAAAAGTTGCTTCAATAATATAAGCAAGTTTAATTTAAGGCACAATTAAGTCAGCCAGTATGGCTGCATAATACCAAAAAGTATGTTGACTCCTATGAATCCCACAAAAGAAGAGTTCTAAATGAATACTTTCCGTAAAGGGGATGCAACCCAAATAAAATCTAACTAAAAAAAACCTCAAATAAATCTAATAGTAGTTGACAGTCCTCTGCCTGCCTTCCGCCTGCATCCTCCCTCAATTCCTTGCACACGTGATGTCAATAAGGAAAGAAACATCACAGGGCAATGCATTGTGGGTTATGTAGTTCCTGCATGCTGTCTGTAAGCTGTGGAGAAGTTGTTACAGTTTGTAACATCAATGTTTTAGTCCCTTGCCCCCTACCAGGATTTTAAATGATGCAGAAAGAGAAGAACTGTTTTGCAGCTGAATTTCATCATATAAAAACTGATTACAGTGATAGGTATATTAGGGTTTCTGTTCTGTGTGGGGCTCTAGGGCAATATACATCTGCAAGTTGCGCTGCTATTGATCATATTGATATAATGATATTTATCCAGGGCTGCCCCCAGGTATTGTGGAGGAGGGAATAACAAGCATGGAACCCTACTACTTATAATTGGTCCTGCAGCTTGACAGCTGCTATGGAATGACAGTTCCCACCAATCGCATTGCTGCCTCTTCTCAGGCACTTCTTTGGGGCATTCCTCACCTTCCTTTTGCATTCATCTGTTGATTTCTGCCAGGCCTGATTAAAAAAGCCAAAGAAAGTTCTGTTCTCATTTATAGTCCAATTTTCTGTAAATGCAGATATTGCTTTCCCAAGGACGTACTTCATACTTCTGTATTTGCCTGCTGAGTAGCAGAGGTCTGCTATGTACATCAGTCCATATTGTAGTAGGTGCCCAACTCCAGACACATGCTTGGAGAGTGCTACAAATTTACTAGTTTCTGAATTTTGTTCTTTTTTTTTGTAATTACATTAGCAGATCTCTGTTCTATTTATTTCCATAACATGACAGATATGAGACACCAAACATCAGATGCAAAGTGACACGTTTGCCGTCTGTTTTGACTCGGTTTACACCACTTCCTGCTGGTTTTTCGTATAAAAGGCGAGTCAACACACACTAGTTAACCAAACAAATGTCTGAAGTGTTAATGGGACAGCCTTCAAGCACAGACATAAAGTTTCCTATTTCTCATGTACAGAAAACAGAAGTTTTTCATATTTCTGCCGAGTTTCTCTCCAAATAGATGAAAAATATTAGCAGATGGCTCATTAAATAACTCTAGACTAATCACAGAGCCAGGCTGAGATTGCAGAAGGGATGATGTTGATAACAGCCGCCTGGCACGTACATAACAACTGCACTTTTTTGCAGGATAAGCAGATTAATGCAAGGTTTAGACGCTGCTGCAGAATCCTACGTGATCATTGATTATTTACCTTGTGTGTACAGGTTTTTTTGCTGATCATAAAAGTTTTGTGAATAATGAGGCTATTTTCATGTGAAAATAATGTGTTCTTAGTGTAGGTCCTATGAGTGTAAGTCCTATCAGTATATAATCATCGTGCCTATGCACAGGAAGAGGTGGCGTATGGGATACAGGCAATAAGGCACAAATCTATCCATCTAAATAGGGGTAAATACCCAGAGTGCAGTAAGATAACCCATGTTTTCTCATCATTTTCACCCACCTAAATTTTATTATTCATTCACCTCACCTTCCTCTAAACATCTATCTATTTAAGTTGTGTAGTCATCCTCTTATCTCTTTTTCTTCATTAATGAGCATCACATATGTTAGCTCTCCCGAGTTCCCTTGGATTCAGTTCACGTCTCCCAGTCACCCATGGTAAGGTCCCAGTCTACTACTTCCCCCAGCCAAATGCACAATGGAGCTGCTGCTTAGGGCTTTCCCAAATTTGCCTTTAATGGAGGTATTGCTGGGGGCATGACTGGGGTATGGCCAAGATTTGTATAAACTTAATTTTCTCTGAGTTGACATCTATGCAGTATTCTTATTCATATCTTTTACCCCCTCTCATATACAGATTGCTTGTCAGTTCATCATCTTTTCCTCAATTCTCTTGTCAATTTCCCATCTTTTTCCCATCCATTTTTCCCCTTTCCCTTTCTGCAAGTTCCTCTTATTTTCTCCAGTTTTGTCTTGTGTCTGCCTCCAAAGAAAACTTGTGTTTCCTTTAACCCAAATCACAAATGCATGCACACTAATGGGTTCAAAAGTGCCCCCTTAGTGCTCATTTGCAAGGAAATCCGGTGCAAGGTGCAGAGCACAGTGCCAGTTGGCACAAGACTCAAGCCTGTTGTTACTGCTTTCTGACACCGATCCTTGAGTTATGCATCTAAATGTTGTGCATGTTAGGGGAAAGGAAGAGGGGGCCACATTAAAGCAGGTCTATATTTATTAAGTGCAGTGACATGCACCAAGGACAAAAAATATGCCAAAAAATTGGCAGATTGGGCTAATGTTTGCACCCTTCCCTCCACTTAGTAAATGACCCTTTTGCTCTTCACTTAAGTTTGATTTGCTGATTTTTCATTTCTCCCAATGGTTCCCATTGTCTCTCACCTACTCCTTTCTCCCCACTCTTCTCCTACGTCATTCTTTCTTTCCCCTCACCTCTTCTTCCTAATTTAATTTTCGGAGGTCATTTCCACTTATTTTACTATTCTACTTTTTCTTTATATCCATTTCATTTTTTATAACACTAAGAGCGTGATTTATGAAGAATCATTATAGATCAATTCTGATTGATTCTGATTGCTCTGAATTGTTTTAATACAGTTAGAACCCCTGAGAAATTATTATTCAATATATTGTATTTCCAGAAAGCTCCTAATTACGGAATGCCTGTCTCCCATAGACTCCATTTTAATCAAATAATTCAGAATTTTAAAGCTGATTTCCCTTTTCTCTGTAGAAATAAAACAGTACCTTGTAATTAATCCTAACTAAGATATAAATAATCCTTATTGGATGCAAATAATCCTTATTGGATGCAATCCTAATGGGTTTAATTAATGTTTTATTGATTTTTTAGTAGACTTAAGGTATGGAGATCCAAATTACGGAAAGACCCCTTATCTGGAATACCCTTGGTCCCGAGCATTCTGGATAATGGGTCCTTTACCTGTACTTTATATGTAAAAATTAAATAAGTATACATATACAAATGCTTTGGTGTGTCCAGTTGCACATGTGTAAGAGCCTTTAGTCCTGTGTTTGTTGTTGTTTACATCCTTAATTAATGAAGAGTTTTAATTTTTGTACTTTGCCTTGGCCTCCTAAATTGCTCCTCAGGGAGACCCTCTTTTGCTTGAAAATCTATAAACCAGTATGAATGAAAGCCAAATAGAAGGTACATTTTTAATAAAAGAGTTTTCTCTACAAAAACTGTCCAAAGAATGAAAGCAAAAATGTGTGTTATTCTGCCTTGGGGAGTTTCATAATGGAACCTAATATATTTGGCAGATGTTAGAGTTATTATTTGGTACAGTTGGGTACCTCAGAAATAGCTTAATTAGGACAAACCCTTGCAATTTTTGTAACCCCTAAATACAAGCCCCTGAGAAAAGTATTTGAAGTTATTTACATAACTACAAATGTCCCTATTGATCAAAGTACTTCATCATTAAAAACATCATTATTCTTCATTTATTTACAATCCACTGGGAAAAACTCTTAATTTGGCCAAGCATATGCCCCACCTTCGAAAGCCAGTCTAGTTTGAAGCCGTAATCAACCTTTAAGAGGCCTAATTCTATGTTCTGTAAGTTGCGTTGCAGGAGGTCCGGGCTCTCCTCTAATTTTCTTCTCACCTTTATGGAAATCAAAATCTTGTTTTTGCGATGTTTACAGTATAAATAAGGCATTAAAACTGATGGGAATTTTGATTTTTACTTTAAAATAATTTAAAAATAAGATCAACAATCAGATTAGCTTTCTCCAGTCCTACCTTGTACCTGATTAGATAGTGAGAAGATTGTGGTTTTTATTTTTAATCAATTTCTAGGAAGCAAAATATTTATTTTTTGTATCATTATATCTTTCCACAATCAGGGTGATCTGATCAATTGACCCACTGGATCATAATAGAGCACTGTATCAAATCTTCCCAATAGATATCTGACCCAGGCAGTCAGGCCAACCCCATTTGCTACCCAACTGATCATTCAGAAGGTCAAATGGACAAATATCGTACAGGGGTTCATACACAGTTTGCCTGGTTCTATTATGTTGTTCATTTGAGCCTAGAGCCAAAAACAGCAGGAAGTGAATAGAAACGGTGGCTCCTCTTCTTCCTCACATTATGAACTGACCAATATCCATAATACATGGATACTGGTCATGATAGTCAGGCCACCGTGCACATGTCAAAACTTTAGCCTCCATTAAAAAGATGGGTCATTGTTTAGGTAACAAAGAAATGATGACAAATACAGTACGGTTGATAGCAAATTCACAAAGTCACAGATTACTTCTACTTTAATGAAATCATTTTTATATTTACAAGACAGAAATAAACTGTTTGTCAATTTAAAAAACAATCATTTTGGTGTTACTGGCCCTTTAATGATTTGGTGGAAATTACAGCTGTAGAATTAATGTCCTGTCTGCTTATAATAAACAAACACATTTCAACACTTAATGAATTTGTATGTAACCTGCTTTGTGTCCCATTTATCATTTAGATACACTGAAAAAAGGTTCAAAGAATGTCAACCAGATTAATTAAGGGAATGGATGATCTAACTTAAAAAGGGAAAGCTTGATAAATTGGGGTTGCTCTCCTTAGGAAAAGGTGCCCTAGAGCACATCTGATCAACATGTACTAATATATACAAGGTCAGTTCAAACGTTTGCCTAAGAAATCACTGCACCTTAATACTCTGCAACCTAGAACATTAGTAAACATCTCTTTAAGAATGTTTTGCTGCTATATAAATTGATTAACTTTATTCATATAATTAAGATGCTTAATTATACTATATGGCAGCCAGATAATGCACAAAATTACTAGAGCACGAAGAGGTGCAAAACTGTTCCCCTAAGAGCTCACTCAAAGAGGACATTTGTCTGGAGTCTAGCTGCACCTTGTGTGAGGAGCACAGTACAGCATCAATGGGCAAAGGGCCACCCAAGGATGAATCTGTGCCCTATACTGTGATGCCACTCCATAACGCATCCCTTTTCTTTGAAAAAAAAAGACATTCAAATTGAGATAGTTACATAGTTACATTGGGTTGAAAAAAGATCAAAGTCCATCAAGTTCAACCCCTCCAAATAAACCCAGCACACACAAACCTATACTGACCTATCTATAGACATATATAAACCATATACAGTATACCAACATCAATACTACCGATTAGTATCACAATAGCCTTGGATACTATGCTTGTTCAAGAACTCATCCAGGCCCCTCTCATAGGCATTAACAGAATCTGCCATTACCAGATCTCTAGGAAGGGCATTCCCCAACCTCACTGCCCTCACCATGAAAAACACCTACACTGCTTCAAATGGAAACTCCATTCCTCTAATCTAAAGGTGCGTTGATCATTTTTATGGGAAAAAAGAACATCCCCCAACTGCCTATAATTCCCTCTAATGTACTTGTACAGAGTAATCATGACCCCTCGCAAGCATCTTTTTTTGAGAGAAAACAACCCCAACCTCGACAGTCTAACCTCATATTTTAACCCTCCCATCCCCTTTACCAGTTTAGTTGCAGTCTCTGCACTCTCTCCAGCTCATTAATATCCTTCTTAAGGACTGGAGCCCAAAACTGCACTGCATACTCAAGGTGAGGCCTTACCAGGGACCTATAAAGAGGCAAAATTAAGTTTTCATCCCTTGAGTCAATGCCCTTTTTTTTATACAAGACAGTTTATCTGCTTTAGTAGCCACAGAATGACATTGGCTGGAATTAGACAACCTGTTACCTACAAAACCCCCCAGATCTTTATTAAGGTACCCCCAAAACACTGACATTTAGTGTAAAACTTGCATTTATATTATTTCTACCAAAGTGCATAACTTTGCACATGTCAACACTGAACCTCATTTTCCAGTTTGCTCCCAAATCTCCAATTTTGTCAAATCGCTCAGCAAAGTGGCAGCATCCTGCAGGGAACTTACAGCTTTGCACAATTTAGTGTCATCAGCAAAAATAGAAACAGTACTGTCTATGCGCACCTCTAGGTCATTAATAAACAAGTTAAAAATCAAAGGACCAAGGACTGACCCCTGCGGTACTCCACATTTGTTGGCAGCAAAAGCTGGATAACGGGGTTGGGCGATAATGTTAGTTCTGGCCTTCAGACTACAGCTGCTACATAGAATAATCTGTGCACATTTCTGTTGTTTTGTTTGGGCTTGATTCTCATCTGTCAGACCTTCTGTGCGGTACCAGTATAAAATTCTCTGGCACCGTCCCTTCCGACACCTCCCCAGCCTCCCTTCCCATCCCCAGGTCTTGTACAGCGAGCAGTTCCATAAGCAGACAAAGCAAAACTAAGCATGAAGTTGCCTCTATTTCCCTTTCTCTTGCCCATTGTATTCTCTCAAGAGCATACATCATAAGCAGTTCTTGAAAAATCCACAGCGGTACTTTCACATAATAGAGTCTGGCACCAATGAAAGGAAAAAAAGTACAAAAAAAAATATTCGCAAACACAGTAAAAAGCTGTAACTGGGCACCATCTGACGTCCTCCTACACCCTCGCCCACAGACAGAAAGGAACTACTGAGCGTTATTACAGCCCCTTAATGAACTTCCATGCAGAACATTTCTAAGTGCCGAACAGTTTATAAACATGTCTCTGTACCTTCTTTGTGTTGGCATAAGTCAAAAATTAACCCTTGCCTGGCTTGAACCCTCTGTGACATGCCTGCATTGCAGAGAAGGAAGAGACAGAGTTCCCACTGGAAAGGAATATTAAACCATGAAAACAAATTGATGGCTGCTTGATGGCTGCAGTCTCCGTTTCTTTCAATCAAATTAAAGATATAATTCCCATGCAAAAATTAACATTTTAAAAAGCGAAGCCCCTCAGTAGAAAATCAGATCACCATCTGTTTTTATTTAGCTCCTAATCCGCACAGATTCATGAGTGGAAACATTTTAAAGATGTTTTGGTATTTTATGACTTTTGGTATAATTTTTTTTTTTTTTAAATAAATGTAGTTTTATTGCAAGCTATTTATTCAGTTATAAAATATTAACATATCCTCAGCCATTTATTAGCAATGTGTGAAAATGGAAAAAATAGGCATAAAAACCTGCAGAATTATTCCAGGGCTTATGCGTATAAGGATTTTATTGCATTTTGGGGAACTTTAACTGAAAAGGACACTATGCAGGAGGGCTCATTTACAAAGTTGTGGCCTAATCCTAAAGGGAATATTTATCATGTTGTGTAAAAAGTAAAACATTAACGGTAATGTTGCTCATAGCAGCCAATCAGATGCTTTGCTTTGCTTTGGTAACTGTTGAAATCTGATTGCTGATTGGTTGCCCTGGGCAACATCATCGGTAATGCTTCACTGCACTTTTTACACAGCATGATAAATATACCCCTAAGTGTTTAGGAAAATACAAACCCTCAAGTCATGTGACTTTGGAGCTCTGGAATAATGATTGTGAGCATTTTTTTGGTTTAAAACTGATGCAATTTTTGGATAGTTCTCAAATTTAAATATGCAAATTAGGGTTTATTCAGTTCAGGATTTGACTAAATTTTTTGTGGAGGATTTGTTTTTCCTCCAAATTAAAAACATATGTACCACAATATTTCTGCGACATTATCGGCCATGCTTAATTCCGTTATGGAACAAACAACTACGGTGGTCTTTCCCTTGTATAGATACACCTGTTCCCATTTCCTTAGGAGGGCAACAGCCAGTACAGGTATAGGATCCCTTATCCAGAAACTCATTATCCAGAAAGCTCCGAATTACAGAAAGCCCGTCTCCCATAGACTTCATTTTAATCAAATAATTCAGAATTTTAAAACTGATTTCCCTTTTCTCTGTAGAAATAAAATAGTAACTTGTAATTGATCCCAACTAAGATATAATTACCCCTTATTGGGGGTAGAACAGCCCTATTGGGTTTATTTAATGGTTAAATGATTCCCTTTTCTCTGTAATAATAAAACAGTACCTGTACTTGATCCCAACTAAGATATAATTACCCCTTATTGGGGGTAGAACAGCCCTATTGGGTTTATTTAATGGTTAAATGATTCCCTTTTCTCTGTAATAATAAAACAGTACCTTGTACTTGATCCCAACTAAGATATAATTACCCCTTATTGGGGGCAGAACAGCCCTATTGGGTTTATTTAATGGTTAAATGATTCCCTTTTCTCTGTAATAATAAAACAGTACCTGTACTTGATCCCAACTAAGATATAATTACCCCTTATTGGGGCAGAACAGCCCTATTGGGTTTATTTAATAGTTAAATAATTCCCTTTTCTCTGTAATAATAAAACAGTACCTTGTAATTGATCCCAACTAAGATATAATTAATCCTAATTGAATGCAAAACAATCCTAATTAATGTTTTGTTGATTTTTAGGATGGAGATCCAAATTACAGAGAGACCCCTTATGCGGAATACCCTTGGTCCCGAGCATTCTGGATAACAGGTCCTATATCTGTAATATGTTTTAGAGATAACCTACTTCTTTTATAGCAGGTCACCCCTAGATAACTGTAGATTAATAATCAAGAAAAAGGACTGGGGGGGGCGGGAGACCATAAACTCATGGCCCCCAGTCTTTTATCACTATTAGTAACCCACAATAGATAAGACATCATAACATTTTGGAAACTAGTCAGGACTATCACACATTGATAGTGGGAACTGACAAGTAATTGATTCTTGACATATTCAGAAGCCAGGATGCAAACTGAGCGCACAGAGAATTCACACTCTGCAGAACTACTGACCTGCAAAAACTTGCCTTCACGAGAACACTGCCAAGTATTAAACTCCATGAATGCATGACAGTTAGGCCTACATAATCATAGAGCAAAGACGGCCAGATCCACACAACTTGCAGTGCATAATGTATGAGATTTAGGTTTGAAATTCCAGAGATGACTACGTCCGTTGGAGAAAGCGTAACTCCTATACAACTTTCTTTGTACACTGGGAAAAGGCATAACCCTCATTTACCGTCTTGAGATCCAAAAGAGGTCAAAACAAACATCAATGGAATCTCTGAAAAAAAAACCCTTACCTTGGGTGGAGAAAATATTCTTCCGTGTACTAAGGGAGAAATGTCATTTCTGCCTGAATCAACATTCTTTACATTATTTCTTGGATCCTTGAATATCTGTTCTGTAAAGAAAACACCTAACCGCTGTTTGATGGTATTAACTGCCAGGTCTTTCAATTTCAGTCCATTTAAAGAAAGAATTGTATATGTCTCTGAAGTTGGAATCTTTTTTTACCTAGCATTAAGGGACAATGGCTTCTTGCTTTCTGCAATAATTAGGGACTAAAAAGAGTAATTAAAGAAATTAAAGGAAAGCCTGTATTAAAAAATGAACAGTCACTTAAAAAGCAATATTGATTATTATTGAATATGTGTTCCATATTTGTCAAAGAATTACCTTTGTGTTTGTGACAGACCTTAAAGGACATGTAAAGTCTACATTTGCCTACAATGTATATCAGTTGGGCACGTCTCCCCCTCCCAAGTGGCATCATTTGTACTGCATATATCCCCTCCGCTTGCCAGCACCATCACATGTTCCTAAAGCAAATAGCAGTTTTCACCCGGTGGCCATTTTTCCTCTGATACATAATCAGATACATTTAAATCTGCAAACAGCATACACACACACAGACCCTTATTCAGCATACATTTCATCAAGAATACAGGCTCACACAGGCACAACTGTCTCTGATAAAAGTTCTGCTTTGTTTGAGCTGAGCTCAGGAGAGGAGGTTAGGAGAAAAAAAATGCAGACAATTGCAGACAGCTAGAGCTGAGTTTCTATGGGAACCAGCATGGGAATGCCATCTCTTCACTGGCTGCTAGACTGGGGGGCGTGTTTAGTAATCTGAGCTTAGAACAACTGAGCATGCCCACAAGCCATCAGCCAAAGCAAATTCCTGAGGGGGGGCCGAGTGGGTTACAGAAGGAGAAGGAAATCTAAGTTAATAAGAAAATGTTACAGCCTTACTATTAACCTCTGGACAACCAGTGTGGCAGGTATTGAAAGTTTTCAAAGAGGTTGTTCACTGATTAAATTTTTGTGTGTGGGGTTCACTGATTAAATTTTCTTTTCTTCCTCCCATTCCTTTGAGTAAAAGGGCCAATAGCACCAGAAAATGTATAGACCAAGAATAAAGGTGGCCATACGGCATAAGATCTGCTCATTTAGTGAGGTCTGCCCAATTTTAGTCCAGATATCAGTCAGGTAGGCTCGTCGCGGTTCTTTATACATGGGCAGATAAGCTGCTGAATCAGTCTTTGTAAATTCAAACCATTATAAATATACATTTGTATTTATTAAATGCAGTGCTATGACCATTAAAAGCCTTACCTATAAACAGATAAAGGAGTAACTGATCTGATCAAAGATGCCACAGCACCCACTTTGGCCGCTTCTACTGCACCACTTCCTCTGTAACGCACTGTTTCCCCGTAGTTGACAAATGGCTCATTGTAAACAACAATCTTCCCTTTCGCTTCCTTGGATCTATTGTGCAGTTCTTCGAAAGATGATACCACAATAACTTCAGCTGATATTCCTGGAAATAAAAGAACATAAAAATACCATTTACTCTATTTTCATCCTTTTATTTGCAATATCTTATTGTGCTTTATACGCTGTACATTTTTATATGAGTACCAAACAGAAATAAACCAAGAAATAAAGCCTTAGGTACATGGTAGTGGCTGGAGAATTCCATTTTAAGTAGATGATAGGTTGCAAGGTCATGTTTTGGCACTTCATCATGAGTTGAGAGATGATGGTAGACAATGTGCCCTGTCATGGGCCTTAGACTACACTCACCTACTTGTCACTGAAGGTAACGCTGGCCATACACCTTCAGATCTGCTCATTTAGTCTGATTTGTCCACCCACACACTGGTCCAGATCAGTGTGATCCAATTGTTGTCCCTAGGGCCAATACCTGGATCATAATGTGGGCCTACAGAGACCTGTTGGACAAGGACTGTAACAACTTGCCACTGTGGTCCTTTTCTGAAGGGATTTTCAGATAAGAGATATCTGGCCAACTTCTGCCAAGATATCAGTGGTGCAGGCACTCCTGAGGGCCAATAAGCTGCTAACTTGGTCTGGAGGGGCCAAACCGACAGCTTCTATGGGCTTGTGTATGGCCACCTTAACAAAGATGATATGCTCTAGTAAAAAGCAATAATAACACAGCAATGAGGCTCCTAAACTGACTGAACATGCTTTTAGTTATTCCTACAGAAATGTTCTCAAAAGTAGTTCAGACAACCAGACTCATTTCCAAACACAAAAGCAACTGTGTAGCACTAAAATGGATGCAAAACTGAATAGTGAATAGCATCTGTCTATGGCATCTTACAGCAGTCCCTCTAGCATTTGCCAGAATCCACAGATTGCTAGTAAGGGGCTCCAGCCGAGCAGTAGACAACCCTACGACATATTGGCCACCCCTGCTCTAAAACATTAATTTTTCGATATTTATTAAGTGTAAAAACCACACAAAACTCTAATACGCCATCTTAAAGCGGGTGAAGTAATGTAGAAGTTGATGGAAGCTGTCCTTATCAAACTGTAAAATCTTTATTTAATTCAAAGTTTTAGAGGTTTTCAGGATTTTTTTCACTGAGTAGACATTAGTGCTTTTTAAAAAAGTGAGTTTAGTTGTGGTAGAAAAAAACCCCAAAATTACACAAATACAAATTTGACTAAATACAGAATGCACCTTAGATTTCATTAGTACCGGCGCAATAATAACCACATACAATGAAATCTTCAAACATCTCTGATTACAATGAAGTTTTCATGGTGTAAATCAGCTACTTATTTTCAATGGACTCATTAAAAAATAGCATCTTACCTACAGTAAATACAAGCCAAAAACAAAAAAATTGTAAATGGAGTGTTGATGATAAGCACCACAGAAAGCCATTGCTTTTGTTTATTCACAGAGGATGTAATGTTTCATTTTGAAAAATCTAATTTGCCACAAAGAGCAAACATATCCATCTGCTATAACAATTCCCATGTAGTTCCATACTTCCCAAGGACACAATAACACATTTTAACAGAAATTTTGAATTATCTGCCAACCTAGTTTAATTCTGTCTCTCGGCATAACTGAGAACACCACAGTTAGTATGGTACTGCTAACAGAACTTAGATAAAATAACCTATATCTCCAGATGATAAACTATAAAAAACTAAATAAACTATATCTCTAGACGATTCTTTAATTGGCCTATTAAAGAATCTTTCCAAAATCTTTCCAAACTGGATTAATCTCCTCGTCTGTCATGGCCCTAAGGTGGCTGTAAAAATGTTTGAATTACAATGACGGGCATAGGGGATGTTGGGTTGAGGACCGCACCAATGAGCCAATGAAAATCAAACCTGTCCGATCGACACCTGCCCGATATACGGGGAGATAAGATGCCTAAACAGTTTAAAGGGCCCAAATCAGCAGCTGAAATCTGCCCGTGTATGGCCGCTTTAACTGTAACAGAAAGAAGTGTGGAAGTAAAAGACAGAACGTTGTCTATTCATTGACTAATGTGATCTACACACTGTGAATCGTATGATCCTAGGGGGTAGTCTTTAGTACGTAAAATGGCAATTTTCTATTTAGGATTACTCAATTTGGAAAAATGTTTTTTTGTGAATATGCTTTATGTAGATGAGGCAGGGTTTTACACATGAGCTGTTTTATTTCATATATTTTTTATAGAGACCTACATTGTTCAGGGTATTGATTTCCTTTAACTGCTCAGAATAAGGTTCACCATCTAAGACCTGATAATATGTCATAGGCATAGTAATGAGAGATAGCTGATGTGGAATTTACAGCATTTCCTTTGCTGCCTGGCATATGTTCTAGAGGCTTAGCACATGCATGCATTTTTATATAAATAAATAGAAGATTGTGTTTCCCTTATGTGTGACAGGGCACTTTCTCCATATATAACAGGCAGCAACGTGAGCACTCAAACAAACAAAATATTCTTTATTATTTTATGGGTGTTAAAATCCCATTTAAAGGAGAAGGAAAGGTAAAAACTAAGTAAGCTTTATCAGAAAGGTCTATGTAAATATTGCCATAAGCGAATAGAGAACTGAGTCCTCAGTGAAAAGAAACACAACATTATTTTCCTTCTATTCTGTACACATGATCTTTTGTGTCAGAAAAATCCTTTAGGGCACGGCACAAGCCTGTGAAGCGTCCTCCTCTCTCCCCCTCCCTTCTCCTGTCCCCCCCTCCCCTCTTGCTGTAATCTGAGCTCAGAGCACAGAGATGCAGGCAGGGAAGTGAAGCCAGACCAAGCTAAAATGGCAGCTGCTATCTTAATTAAACAGGGAGCTTGTATGGCTGTTCATTCAGGTATGGTAAAGAATTCTTCAGAATAAATATAGCTTTCTTGCACTACTGTGACTAATCTATTGGCAATAAACTGCCTCAGTAGCTTTCCTTCTCCTTTATGGAACTTGGGTGAACTTCTGTAAGTCATGGGAAAGTATTCATTGCAGAAAAGTACTGCAATGAAAAGAGGCACTCGATCCAAACACAAGCTTTTTGAAAAGTAAACATTCTTTCAAGCAACTTTGCAATGTACATCAGTTAAAAATATGATTTTTAATGTAATAATATGGTTTGGAAGTTACCTAAACCCCGTCCCCTGTTGATCTGACTGACTACTTTGAGACTCAAAAATAATGTAAAAGTAGTTGAATGTATTCAGCCTGCCTTTAGCCTTTAAGTCCCCAGCACACGTGATAGCGCAATGCATTGTGGGTAATGTAGTTCCTGCATGATATCTGTAAGCTGTGGGGAAGTTGTTACAATTTGAAACATTGATATTTTAGCCCCTCCTCCCCTGCCAGGATTGCAAATGATGCAGAAAGAGAAGAACTGTTTTGCAGCTGGATTTCAGCATATAAAAATGGTATTTATTCAGTAATTTACAGTGATAGGTATATTAGGGGTTTCTGTGCTGTGTGGGTCTCCAACAAATTTTGGTTTAGAAGCCAGAGTTCCCCTTTAAATTACACCGTGCAATAAACAGCAGTATTTTTCATGTGTATTTGTTGCTTTAAATTTATAACCATCAAATATACAGGCAACAAACTACCAAAAAACACTTGAAATAGTGTTTTTAATCAACTGGCATAAAGGGAAATATGTGTGTTTGAGCTCCCTTATGTGCTGGCTTACCCTATAGCTCCTGATAGGTCTCTCTCATTGCTGCCATAAAGGAAAACTTTCATGGGAAACATGTTTTTTTCACAATGCATCAGTTAATAGAGCTTCTCCAGCAGAATCCTGCATTAAATCCATTTTTCAAAAACACAAACAGATTTTTCTGTATTTAATTTTGAAATTGCACATGGGGCTAGCCATATTCTTCATTTCCCAGGGTGCCAAATCCATGTGACGAGTGCTCTGATAAACTTCAGTCATACTTTACTGCTGCGCTGCAAGTTGGAGTGTTATCACCCCCCTCCCAGAAGCTGATTACAATGGGAAGGGAGCAAGATAGCAGTAGGTAGGTATCCCAGTAGGTATCAGAATAGCACTAAATAGTAAAAAATCCAAGTCCGGCTTGGGACTCCTCCAGTTACATGGGAGTAGGAGAAACAATAGGTTAGCTGAAAGCAGTTCTAATGTATAGCACTGGCTCCTTCTGAAAGCTCAGACTCAGGCACAATGCACTGAGATGGCGCCTACACACCAATATTACAACTAAAAAAAATACATTTGTTGGTTCATGAATAAAATTTTAAATGGTAGAGTGAATTATTTGCTATATAAACAGTTAAATTTAGAAATAAAAAGTACCCCATAAAACACGACAGTATCCCTATAAGCACTAGACTAGGTACAGGTTTTAGCAGGTACCAGTAAACAGATATGCTGTATTCTATTAGATCTGTAGTGAAATCTATATAATTTTTCCTCTAAAACGAAATTCTAGCTCCCCAAATGTAATAAATAACGTAAAGTATTAATCATAACAAAATGAGCACCAAATACAGAGAAATTTCATTAGCTATATCTAAATGTAACAAACATAAGCACACATTATACATGACACAGCAGTGTAAGCCATAGGCGTTCCTTTGGGGCTCCATACATTTTGTTGTACAAAGTGGCAGCCAGCCTTAGAGAGAAGGCACGCGTTATCTCTTCCATGATTACTTTCATAAGGCTGAGCGCTGTGGGAAACGCACCTCCGTTCCAATTTCTCACCTGTTATACAAGCTGCATAGTTGTGCCGCTGGGTCTCCAGTGAGATTTACGCCTGCTAGATTCTATTTACAGTTCCAAGTGATTTATGTTATGAGATCTGTCAGGCACTAGTGTCTGTGATTTGGTTGGGCTGCCACGCACAAATATCAATTCTGGAGGGATTTGGAGTATGTAAATGGAATTCCTGAATATGCAAGAAACAACAGTACCTTTATATGTGTATTGCTGGCTGCCGCCCCTGCTTTGGTTAGGGCATTGGCCCTGGATTAGCAGGATTAAAGGGGCCCCTTGAACAAAAGTTTTTTCTTTTTCTTTCCTGTATGTGGAAAAAACATCATTTGTGCTCACGTGAGCAGAGAAAGTCAGAATAAGTACAAAATTATAGCAAGTGTGTAAAGTCCAAAAAATAGGCGCAACAGTAGAGCAGCAGAGGACACAGGTCGCAACTAGGCCATGTCACAGTAAGGACAAGTCTAAGTTTAGAGGAGCCTGTAATCCACTGACAAATGTGGTGGTGGAGTCCACAAAACAGAGTGAAATTAGAGCTCTCCCCTGAAATATTCCCCCACTCTCTATTCATTCCTATGGGACTTTTCGAAGTGTATTATCAAGTGGAGACTTTCGATCATTGATATATACACTTCTAAAAATAAATTGAAAGTAGTAGAATTTTTCTGTGCTGAGCTCTAAATTCACACTTTGAAGAACTGGCTTTTTGTGGGCTCTGCCGCCACCATTGTCAGGGAGTTGCAGAGAATTATCATTTGTGCTACCTTTTACAAAACCATGTGAGTAGAGAAGGTCAGAATAAGTACAAAATTATAGGCAGTGTGCAAAGTCCAAAACACAGGACTTAAGTTATAACTGGGCCCTGTTACCGCAAGGACCAAGGAGACAAGGAGTTTCAGGAGTCTGCAACCCCCTGACAAAGGAAGTGGCAGAGCCCATATTTATCAATGGGTGGGAGTTAGAGTTCACCATTCAATAAATTCTTTTCCAAAAACCCAACAGGAATGAATAGAGAGTGGGTGAATTTTTCTTTGGTAGAGCTTTAATTTTATAATTTAATAAATCTGCCCCGTACTGTGTACTCTTGCCAGAAAATAAATGCAAAGGGAATGCACCCCTCAAAAGTATTCCAAGCAGTGCCACTCCCAGCACCCCACCTACAGCAAAAGGCCATGTGTGGATAAATGCCTTCATTCTGTATATCACCTATGTGATTGGCCAAACTGGGATGGTCATATAATGTGGCTCAAACTCTTATGTTAGGTTTCATAGCTTCATTGTGATCATAAAATCCGAAAGCTTGACATCTCACTTAAACCAGTATAATAGTTTTGTTTATATTAGCCTTGCATATGTAAACAGTGCTCCAGACCAAATATATAGGTAGGGGCACAAATCTTGCTTTTTACTCTACTCTATTCAACCTGCAGTAGGCAACTGATCTACATCCAGGAGAACTAAACAGTACTGAGAAATAGATGGATGTGTTTCAATTAGGGATGTCAATCCTGAAGTGAATTACAATTTTAAATCTGAGAAATGCAAAGATGTATAGTGAACACCCAGGCCTCACCCATATTGGAACATCAAGACAATTACACTTAGGGGCTGATTTACTAAGACACGATTTCAAATCCGAATTGGAAAAATTCCAATTGGAAACGAACATTTTGTGACTTTTTCGTATTTTTTTTGCAATTTTTTCGGCGTCTTTACGATTTTTGCGTAAAAACGCGAGTTTTTCGGCGTCTTTACGATTTTTGCGTAAAAACGCGAGTTTTTCGTAGCCATTACGAAAGTTGCGCAAAGTCGCGATTTTTTCGTAGCGTTAACACTTGCATGCAAAGTCGCGCCTTTTTCGTAGCGTTAAAGTTTTAACGCTAAAAAAAAATCGCAAAATTACCGATCATTACGAAAAAAACGCAATCTGACGCATTCGGCCCGTTCGTGGGTTAGTAAATGTGCCCTTTACTGTAGGGTTACAGGTGTCAAGGTTTTAAAGCTTCACCAAAATGAGTCAGAAGAAATGGAATTCAATGGTTTGCAATGAAAAGTAGCAGAAGTAAATTCCATGTGTGTGGGGACAAGTAGGGAGCATGCACCACTGTCAGGTATATAAGTAGCCTCACAAGGTAAGGCAGCCATCTTGGGCACACTGTGTCTAGGGAATGGTCGAGTGCCTATATAATCAATATTTAAAAAAAAAAAAAAACACCACCCCAGCCACCAGGTGTAATGGTCAAATGCGGTGGCGAAGTGGTGGGGGTGTGGGTCTCTTTCCAGATAATGTCCGAAATTGGACATTATGTGCCACACAAATGACGTCACGCTCATGCATACAGTATGTGTGAAGTCACTTCCACAGCTTAGGGGGCATTTAGGTCTGGGACGTAGGGAGGGCTCTGCTGTCTCTGACCTGTGAACCAATGCTAAATAAAGTACAGACCCCAAAACAGCAATGTTTCATTTTTGGTTCCAGTATCTCCTCTTGCTCTTCCAAAACCCCATTATATTCATATGCACGTGCCCATTAGCAGGGTAGTGCACTTTCACTAAAGAACCTTGCTGGGGGAACCCCCAAAGTTAAGGTCTGGCACTACTGGTGGTCAGGTGACCTGAAATGTCTTTGCTCATTCAATAAGTTTTAGTTCAACTAATGGGTAGAATAAACACAATCATGATAGCCCTTTGGCATCATGATAGGTAGGGCAGGCTTGGAACAATATTCCCTTGCAAGTCTTTTAGGATGCCCCAGTCCGGCAGCAACCTGTCACTGAATATTATTTTCAAATGTTGGCAGCTGTTCCCTTTGTACCTTCACAGAGATTAAACGTATTGCAAAGAGCTTGTCTTAAAGTGCTCCTGATTGACAGACACTGCAGATCATATGGAACCGGGTGTAATCACACTCTCATGCTATGCTGATAGAATATTATAGACAGGCTATTTTCTTTCATGGAAATAATATCAGCTGCTGGTGCCTGTTAGTGGTTGGGGCAATCTAATATTCTGAGAAGCACCATTCCTAGCCTCTAAATATGGAACTGGAAAAAGAAATATGCTTGGCCACAAACCTTTTTGCTCTGAAAAGCCAGTCATTTCATTTAGGGCCAAAGGCATCCTGAAGGCATTATGGTCAGGATGCAAAGTGAAAAACTAGCCTCAGAGTCTCTCCTCCTGGGGTGGCAAACAGCTGCCCACAAAAGATGTCCTGTGTGCTCTTACACATGGCATGTAACTAGCTGCTGAAGGAGGCTGGTAATATAAAGATATTTCAGAGGTTGCAAGCACATTTTTCTTTAAGAATCAAAAAATTAACTGAAATTGGAGAGGCTACAGGCATTCAGGACCTAGGGTTTTGTGGATAACATTGAAGGGGTCACAAATGAGATTCTACACAGGGGACCAAATGCCTGAAGGACTTAAGTTTTATAGCCCAAACCAGCCTGGATCAACTGAAGAATAGGTAGTAGGATATACTAGGCAGTATGGGGCAGCCAATCTCTTTGGAATAAGGTGGCAGAATAAGCCTGTATCTCTCAGATATCTGAATTTTGTATCAGGTGTAATGTTCTGTGTACAAACCTGGTCAAGTTCTTAACTCAACTTTAAGGGGAAATATTGCCTTTGGTAGCTTTTTTGTTGCAGAACCACTTCTCACCTGTGTTTGATGCTGCTATAATATAGTGCTTCTGGCTATTTGACTGATTTGTGGAATGGACTCCTTCACCCCCCCCAATAAAGTGGGGAAACTGAAGAAGCAAGCCACCTTTGGTTGGGACTTTTACGGCAGGACATAATGAGAAATTTAGCTCTACAACTACATTTAAATTAAATTTTAATAAAAGAAATTGGTTACATGTAGTTTTTATATGGGAAGGATCCCAAACCAACATGTACACAAAGCAGAGCAGATATACTTTGATCATCTATAAGCCATTAAGCCCATATGGCAGCATCTCTCTCCCTCCTGTGAGTGACACTCTAATGTATTTTAATAAGCCCCGGGCTGAATATAAAGCCTAAAAATAGTTTAATACTCTCAGCATGCTTTGTACTTACAGCGTAATCACAGTTTCAGCTAGAGTTACTAATGCCTTTGTCAACTGTCATTTGGCAAGAAGTCAACAAACACAAGTACAGTGGATAGTGATAGTTTCAGCCCTACCTATGTCTTTGTCAGTTTAATTCCAAAATCTGACCTTATAATAAAAATGCTGAAGCTCCACAAAAACAGGGTAGAGAGATGGTCATGATGCCTGGTTATGAGTAGGAATGAGTTACCTGGAGAAGTCTAGTGTAAAGAGGTACTTGTTTAGTAATTTCCAATGTCCCTGACCTTTAAATCAAAGACCTCTTGGTTAAGAATAAAACCATGGTAGCCCCAATTTATTATTACAACATATACCGTAATATATATTGGGCGGGCCATATTGAATTCAGTGAGAAAAAGTTATCTCATGGTCCATCGTGTGAAAACTCATGGACGAGATTCAATTTGAGGAGAAAAAACGTTTGTCCTGATTCAGTTCAGCTTCTTACCATAGACCTCAACAAAGTTTTCACATGATTAAATCGTGAGATAAATTTTTCTGAATTGAATTGCATCTCAAATTGAATCTTGGCAATGAGTCTTAACGTGATAAACCTTTTTCCCACTGAATTGAATCTAGCCCATTTTATCCTATGTATTTTAGCAGTGTGCAATTGTCTGCCCAAATGCAGCTTCTGCTGGCCAACCATAGGCAGATATTGTACAGTTGTGGCTTCCTTCTCTAAGTGACAAATTCTTTTGAATGTATTTTTATCTTACCACTGAAGCAACAGGTGCTATAATTTCAGCTTTGTCAGTTATTAAAACTAAAGGCCAGGATAAAATGTACAGATCCAGTAGTTAACCCTGAGCTATATTATAGACAAATATTTAGATAAAGATAGTTTTTTTATTACATAGTTCTGTACAACAATTTCAAAGAACATCAACCATTGACATATTTCCCCCCTTTGTACTTATTCTGTATCATTAGGGAAGGTTTAAATATCTCTACCATAGAAACATCATAATGTAAAAGTTAATGTGAATTTTCTGACTTGTTTTTCTGCTGTTTCAAAAAAGAGCTGAATAGATTTCTGAGAATGTGTCAGCATCAGAGAGAACATCAATCCTTGATATTCTGTTTGCAAACCTGGATTCAGCAGCAAAAGGATTAGAAAACCAAGCTGAAGGCTGCAAGTAAATAGCTCAGGTCATGTTTCTATACTGGTATGCATTACAAAGGCCCTTACTTTTGTTGTGTTATCAAAGGAAAACTATATTCCCAAAATGAATACGTAACTAACAGATAGTTTATATTATGTTAAGTGACCTGTTAAAAAATCTCGCCAAACATATATATATATATATCAGTAAATATTGCCCTTTTACATCCTTTCCCTTGTGATAGGCTGTGTGCTCCCTCAGAGATCAGCTGACAGGAAATAATGCAGCTCTATCTGTAACAGGAAGTAGTGTGGGAGCAAAAGGCAGAACTCTGTCCATTCATTGGCTGATGGGGCCTAGCATGTATGTGTGCCTTGGCTTGTTTGTGTGCACTGTGAATCCTATGATCCCAGGGGGCGGCCCTTAATTCTTAAAATGGCAATTTTCTATTTAAGATTACCCAATAGCACATACTACTAAAAAAGTATTTTAAGGAAAATGGTTTATTTAGATGAAGCAGGGTTTTAAATATGAGCTTGTTTATGCAATTTATTTTTATAGAGACCTACATTGTTTGGGGGTATAGTTTCCCTTTACAGGGAAACTTAGCTTTGAACCAAAATTTGTTATAGAACCCCACACAACACAGAAACCCCTAATATACCTATCACTGTAATCTGTTCCTTCAAAACATATGAATAGATACCATTTTTATATGCTGAAATCCAGTTGCAAAACAGTTCTTCTCTGTCTGCATCATTTGAAATCCTGGCAGGGCAGGAGGGACTAAAACACTGATGTTACAAATTGTAACAACTTCTCCACAGCAAGCAGGAGCTACATAACCCACAATGCATTGCATTGTGATGCTCCTTTCCTTATTGATATCACGTGTGCAGGGAATTGTGGGATTGGGAGGATGCAGGCTGAAGCAGGCTGAGGACAGTCGACTACTGTTACATTCTTTTTTGAATCTCAAATAGTAAATACCGGTAAGATATATTGTTAGCATACAACAACAACAACAACAACAAACATTTGTAAAGCGCTTTTCTCCCGTGGGACCCAAAGCACATTAGTTACTATGATAAAATCACATGAAACAAAGTTTTATACTGTATGATCCCTACCAATACCTACTGTATGTCCCATAGATTATAAATTTAACTTGATGATGGCTGGCAGTCAACATAGGGGCTACCACAAAGCCTATAACAGCCTTTATTTGACCCCCCAGGAACCTTCTGTATGCTTGTGTTGCTCCCCAACTACTTTTACATTTAATTGTGGCCCACAGGTAAAAAAAAGTTGGGGATCCCTGGCTTAAGCTGACCCCACAGCCAATCTTTGAATTAATTACTGTATGTAATTTTTTGCATGGTGGGGCACTTTTCCAAGCATTAGGCTGACCAAAAGTCCATGCATACATTTTACCATACCTATTTAGGCTGGACAGTCCATATAGCCTGATAGGGAGTAGGTCAAATGGGTGCAATTTCGGAACATCAGGGGAATCTGAAACTAACTGGACTTGGCTGGGGTGTATTGGGCCAAGTGTAAACATCCTGATTTTTCCCATGGAGTATGTTGCAAGGTAGACTTTTAATATCAAATCAGAAAACTATACCAAAGGGCAGATCATCTGCCTCGTAATCAGTAGACTGCATGTCCCAATACAACCAATTGGCCGGATTACAGAAATATCCTACTGATCATTACATAAGCCAATCACTTGGCTATCCCAAAGGTCAGCTTTTCTGTGACACTTAAAGACAAAATACAACTGATCCAAAGATAAATTGCATTTTTAATGGGGACTTAATGCAGCTAAAATATTGTTTTCACAGATAGGTCCTTTACGGGCACCTGCTTTCCCATCCAACCATTTGGATCTATAGAAAGGCATTGAACCAGTGATCCCCAACCAGTGGCTCGGGGGCAACATGGTGCTCTCATTGTTCCCAAAGATTATCATTCTTAATTGAGAAGTGTCTGGGGATTTTGTAGATAACCAGTTGTCTTATTCCAGGCACTGTCATTCTGTGGCTACTAAAGCAAATTAAGTGCTGTCTTGTATAAAAAAGAGAAATGACTTAAGGAATGAAAACATAATTTGCCTCTTAATAGATCCCTGGTAAGGCCTCACCATGAGTATGCAGTGCAGTTTTGGGGCGCCTGTATGTGAGTGTATAGATAGGTCAGTATGGGTCTGTATGTGAGTGTATAGATAGGTCAGTATGGGTCTGTATGTAAGTGTATAGATAGGTCAGTATGGGTCTGTATGTGAGTGTATAGATAGGTCAGTATGGGTCTGTATGTGAGTGGATAGATAGGTCAGTATGGGTCTGTATGTGAGTGGATAGATAGGTCAGTATGGGTCTGTATGTGAGTGGATAGATAGGTCAGTATGGGTCTGTATGTGAGTGGATAGATAGGTCAGTATGGGTCTGTATGTGAGTGTATAGATAGGTCAGTATGGGTCTGTATGTGAGTCGATAGATAGGTCAGTATGGGTCTGTATGTGAGTCGATAGATAGGTCAGTATGGGTCTGTATGTGAGTGGATAGGTCAGTATGGGTCTGTATGTGAGTGGATAGGTCAGTATGGGTCTGTATGTGAGTGGATAGATAGGTCAGTATGGGTCTGTATGTGAGTGGATAGATAGGTCAGTATGGGTCTGTATTTGAGTGGATAGATAGGTCAGTATGGGTCTGTATGTGAGTGGATAGATAGGTCAGTATGGGTCTGTATGTGATTGTATAGATAGGTCAGTATGGGTCTGTATGTGAGTGTATAGATAGGTCAGTATGTGTCTGTATGTGAGTGGATAGATAGGTCAGTATGGGTCTGTATGTGAGTGTATAGATAGGTCAGTATGGGTCTGTATGTGAGTGTATAGATAGGTCAGTATGGGTCTGTATGTGAGTGTATAGATAGGTCAGTATGGGTCTGTATGTGAGTGGATAGATAGGTCAGTATGGATCTGAATGTGAGTGGATAGATAGGTCAGTATGGGTCTGTATGTGAGTGGATAGATAGGTCAGTGTGGGTCTGTATGTGAGTGGATAGATAGGTCAGTGTGGGTCTGTATGTGAGTGGATAGATAGGTCAGTATGGATCTGAATGTGAGTGGATAGATAGGTCAGTATGGGTCTGTATGTGAGTGGATAGATAGGTCAGTGTGGGTCTGTATGTGAGTGTATAGATAGGTCAGTATGGGTCTGTATGTGAGTGTATAGATAGGTCAGTATGGGTCTGTATGTGAGTGTATAGATAGGTCAGTATGGGTCTGTATGTGAGTGTATAGATAGGTCAGTATGGGTCTGTATGTGAGTGGATAGAAAGGTCAGTATGGGTCTGTATGTGAGTGGATAGATAAGTCAGTATGGGTCTGTATGTGAGTGGATAGATAGGTCAGTATGGGTCTGTATGTGAGTGTATAGATAGGTCAGTATGGGTCTGTATGTGAGTGGATAGGTCAGTATGGGTCTGTATGTGAGTGTATAGATAGGTCAGTGTGGGTCTGTATGTGAGTGTATAGATAGGTCAGTATGTGTCTGTATGTGAGTGTATAGATAGGTCAGTATGGGTCTGTATGTGAGTGGATAGATAGGTCAGTATGGGTCTGTATGTGAGTGTATAGATAGGTCAGTATGTGTCTGTATGTGAGTGTATAGATAGGTCAGTATGGGTCTGTATGTGAGTGTATAGATAGGTCAGTATGTGTCTGTATGTGAGTGTATAGATAGGTCAGTATGGGTCTGTATGTGAGTGGATAGATAGGTCAGTATGGGTCTGTATGTGAGTGTATAGATAGGTCAGTATGGGTCTGTATGTGAGTGTATAGATAGGTCAGTATGGGTCTGTATGTGAGTGGATAGATAGGTCAGTATGGATCTGAATGTGAGTGGATAGATAGGTCAGTATGGGTCTGTATGTGAGTGGATAGATAGGTCAGTGTGGGTCTGTATGTGAGTGGATAGATAGGTCAGTGTGGGTCTGTATGTGAGTGGATAGATAGGTCAGTATGGATCTGAATGTGAGTGGATAGATAGGTCAGTATGGGTCTGTATGTGAGTGGATAGATAGGTCAGTGTGGGTCTGTATGTGAGTGTATAGATAGGTCAGTGTGGGTCTGTATGTGAGTGTATAGATAGGTCAGTATGGGTCTGTATGTGAGTGTATAGATAGGTCAGTATGGGTCTGTATGTGAGTGGATAGAAAGGTCAGTATGGGTCTGTATGTGAGTGGATAGATAAGTCAGTATGGGTCTGTATGTGAGTGGATAGATAGGTCAGTATGGGTCTGTATGTGAGTGTATAGATAGGTCAGTATGGGTCTGTATGTGAGTGGATAGGTCAGTATGGGTCTGTATGTGAGTGTATAGATAGGTCAGTGTGGGTCTGTATGTGAGTGGATAGGTCAGTATGGGTCTGTATGTGAGTGGATAGATAGGTCAGTATGGGTCTGTATGTGAGTGTATAGATAGGTCAGTATGGGTATGTATGTGAGTGGATAGATAGGTCAGTATGGGTCTGTATGTGAGTGGATAGATAGGTCAGTATGGGTCTGTATGTGAGTGGATAGATAGGTCAGTGTGGGTCTGTATGTGAGTGGATAGATAGGTCAGTATGGGTCTGTATGTGAGTGGATAGATAGGTCAGTATGAGTCTGTATGTGAGTTGATAGATAGGTCAGTGTAGGTTTGTGTGTGCTGGGTTTACTTGGGTTAAACTTGATGGACTCAGCCTTTTTTCAACTCAAATTAACTATGTAACTATATATATATGCAAGATTTATGGTAGCTCCAGGGTGCCCTATGCCAATGGGCACACTTGTGCTTAAGTCAAAACAGGAGGAAGGCAGAAGTGCCAATCACAACTATACAAAGTTGCAAGGAGCACATACTGACGCTTCTCCTTTAATGAATGGGATTTTTCGTGCAACTGTGGTGCCGTAAGCCAATCGCCTGATGAAAGTCACTTTGAATTCCACGAGCCCATACATAATAAGATTCTTGCTTTGGAAGTTAGTTCAGCTAGGAATGCATGGCATTCACTTCTAATGTTATTACAGGCATTTGCTACTTTATTGCTTACACTGTGCGCCTTATGAAATTAAGCAGTGTCCACAAATTCTCTCTACGTCTCCTGTTTATCATTTCCCTTTGGCGCAAACAGCCTAGCCAATGATGATTATACCAAGTGAACTGAAGGATTTCTTGGCATGCAGGTGAAGTGTGCTGATAGGTCGCAGCTGCTTCTAATGCACGACGGGATCAATATTCTAACTTAGGAATGTTCCAATGACATGATCATTTGGAATATTTGGAATCAAGCCACGGGAAATAGAGCCAAATAGCAGCAAATTTCATATTCCATTAGAAACCCAATGTCCCAGCAGGCTGGCAACGCAATCTACATTTCATCTCACTTTTCATAACAGATAAAAGAGGAAAACGTCAGCGTCTCATTTAGTCTGATCTTCCACTCCGACAGGCACCATGCTAAGAGATGTAATGACATGCAATATGTTAGTGATTGCTCATCAATGGAAGCAAATAACTTTCTGGCACAGCCTTCCAGCATAAATGATCCTAACCCTTTGTTAGACGTTAGAATAAGGGACATGTCTTACTATCAGCAGTGTGGAATTTATGTAGAATCAGCATATGCTTGTTTCATAAATGACACACAAAAAACAAAAACCTTGCAAAGAGAACAGAACTGAACAGAATTAACAGACTTTTTAATAGCTAATCCAAAGGAAATGAATTTTCATATTGCCATCTGCCCAGCAGAAATAAACAATTGCCGTAGATTGGCTCCAAACTGTATTTATGGTTGGTTTTATTGCTCAAGGCAACATTTGCTCCTCATCAATATCCGTAAATGAGATGTTGATGGGATGTTGTCAATCATTTACATTTCAGAATCCTATCAATTAATAACTATAGCAGAGACTTCCCAGGCCTTTGTCCTGCAAGCTTTGGATCAGAGTTTGCATTGCATAAACTGTACCCATATGTGCCATTTTATGCTCTCTGTCATTATGATGTTGCCAACTTTCGAAGAACCATTTTTAGAAAACTTTTCAGCTGAGCCTCTTACATACAGAAAGCAGCACACACCATTTTGAATGCTGCTATCCCTTCAAAAAATATGACAGTGACAACTTTTTGAAAATGCGCTGCCTACTTATGGACCAATTTGGAATTTTATTGTTGCTGGTTGCCAGTGCCATATTAATTGATTTTATCTTTGAACTTAATTATAAGAGGCTGCAGGCAGGCAAGGGCTTTTTTACCACCACCATGGAATGGACCACATCGGTTAAAACATGCCACGTGCCTCAATAGGCTCAATAACAAAAATAAAGGGCGAAAAACCGGTTGCAGTTTGCATCTTCCCCATGGGTTGCTCTCCTGAAGTGCAAAGAATGGCACCTTCCTTTAAATACAACGCTGCCTGTGTTGGAAAGAATCATTTTCATATGGGACATCTAGGCCTTGATCATGGGACTATTTTTGCAAAGTGAACTTTTTGCTAGGCCCTACCCCATTGCAATGTGATAATCATACTAGAGGAGAGCAATGGGAGGAGAAAATAAGAGAATTATGATTGATTTTACTCCCAATACTTTATATTTATATCAGCAAAGAACTATACTAAATTATACTAGATTTATCAACCTTTCAATGTTGTGGTGGCAGAGGCAGAGATGAGGGCTTCTTTTTTGCTTCCAAAGTCCAACATAGGCTATACAAAGACAGTGGGATCTAATGTACAGACGGAGCAACCTTTATCTGGACAAGTGCCTTAGGTGGCTCCCCGTGCCCCACTATAGAAATATAGAATTGTTTTATACTTTGTTCCATTGAAATTGACATTACATGTTGTGCCATATGGCATCGCGTTTGCTCAGTATGAACATTTTATTTTGTAACTCTGAAGTGCCATCTGAAATTCCAGCTCTACTAAAACAGTGAGCTTAGCAAAGATTATTCATCTTAAGATGCATTGATCTTGCATAAACTGCTAAGATTACAGTTGGCTTTAATCAGTTTCTCTACATCAGCACTGCGAGGCTTACTTGCCAGCTTTGCTAGGAGGAAACAGATAAATACACTTCTAATTAAGATCTCTTCACTTGATTCTTCAACGGGACAGTAATGAGCATGTTTAAGAAAAAGATGAGCATCCACTGCTCTCTTAAATCCCCTCCCCATTCCTGAGACGAGGTTGATGCCTTTGGAACCTTCTTCTAAAACAGTGGTTTCCCCACTATGGAAGGGCTTGGAGCGATGAAGTCAGAAGGCCACTAAGGGTAAAAACTGGTAAAAAGGGCAATTGCTCTCCTAGATACACCTGAAAACCCAGCTTAATAATTAGTTAGGTTGCGTTTTGGGTATGTATTTGCCGTGAAATTATGGCCAAATAAATAATGTCCATATATCTGTACTTGTTTTGTAATCTAAGAAGGGCCCTGATCAAATGCTGGACTTTCAAGTGGGGCTTGAATTGTAAAAGTTTGACAACCACTGTACTTAGTAACAAAAGTGACCCAGACATTTAAATAGAAGATTTAAAGAATAATAGTTGTATTACTGTACTTTAAAAGCTCATAGAATTAGTGAGGAGGGTGAGGGCTCAGAACAGTACATTATTCCTAAGCAGCTTGTATATACTGCAATACAGTCTACAGTAACATCTGTAAGTCCAAGCTGTGGCTGAACCTTGCGTTCTGTAGGTTGGCTCTGCAAAAGTAGACCAGTTGGATAGCAACGCTGTAGCTAGAAAGCAACACGGTAACCCCTACACCCTATAACAGACAAAGAGCAAAGACTGTCTGACACAGGAGACTACTAGACTAAACACACAAAATATACGCAGATTTAATTTCTCTTCAACAGAGAACTGGGATTGTACTTTGCCGGTTTAGGAACTGGACACACAAGGGAGCCAGGCTTCGGTTACTCCGTCAGCTCCTTGTGACCTTGGGCAAATCAATTCATCTCTCTGTGCCTCGGGCACCAAACGAAGGCTGTGACAGAGGGATGTGCTGTGACTGATCACTTCTGTCTACGGTGGAAGTATTAGCCCTATATAACAATAAAGATAATAAGCAAAGATAAATTATGGCTGACCTGTTTAGGAAGCTGGCAAGCATTACAGCTACATGTGTTTTTGGGTCAATAACTGGACTTATTAACATGTACTGCACTGCGAATTTATATGGTTTAGAACCAGTCTCATTTTCTCCATGTATACTGTACATATATATATATATATATATATATATACACACGCACACACATTGAGAAATACCATATATAATAAGCTTTTAATTTGAAGTGACGCAGTTCTACTTATTGAATTACCCATTCACATGATTTCTATAAGGCTGGCAGAGGAAGCAAAATCAGCCAATTGTATGGGAATTTAAAGGCTATTGCCCTCTAATATTCTAATGCCACGTGATGCATTTGTTTGCTGACCTTTCCTATCAGTGCTGCTTGGACTTTGGGCATACAAGTTGAAACCTATATAAAGAGCATATCCCTTGTGGAGTCATCCAATGGGTGTAAGCGCACACACTGATCCCTATCCTGCACATACCTGTGTGATCTATTGTAAGGAGTTCCATACATCTGGATTTTGAAACGTAGGAAATTAGTCAGTATTATCAGTACTATAGTAATTTATGGATCCTAAGGAAGGCTTTACAGAAGTTAAAGGGATCGCTGTATTTTATTTCCAGAAGTCAAGAGTTTGTGTTACAAAACACTGCAATATATATAAAAACATAATCAATTATATTATTATTTACACGGATTTACTGTAATAACTGTGTAACCTGACAACATTTTTATAGGGATCTGTACAGTGCCATTGCTAACAGGAAACACCATGCCAACTGTATCTGTCATTAAACTCCTAGAAGCATGACTACAGTGAACATGGTCTTTACAAGTGTATCATTAACTCATAAAAACTGCAAAATCATACAAAACTATCATAAAATCATTATTTGCAGGTGATTTATATTTCCATGTTTCAGCATTACACACGTCACACAGGGCCACCTTTAGAAACCCTAGGGACCCATAAGTCTGCTTGCCAAGCCCAGTTAGGCCCAAACATACCCCCATGTTACCCAGAATTCCACCTGACAAGTACCGCACACATTGTGGCCTCCTGGCTTCCGACCAGGCCCGATAGAACGCCCGCCTATATCCACTGATGGTGGCCATGATCCCACAAAGAATAACAATCACTGATATTTACAGCCCTTCCCTTACTTGCTTTCTGGTGTTGCTTTTTACATTCTGCATTTTACTCATTATAACCTAAGAACAAATCCATTCCATTTAACTGGGTTGGACCTGTACATCAATAAAATGAACACTAATGAATCTTTAAGAAAATGGGCTCATTTAAATGCTGTCTTCTGCAGAATTAACCAATCCTCTAATCTTCCCTTTCATTAAATCAATATTCTATGCGTTTATGATGGAAAAAAACAAACGGCTTGTAAATGCAGTACAGCACAGAGCAGAGATGAGTAAATCACTTACAAATCATTTTACCAAAAAAAGTAGCAGTAGTTTTAGGAAACAGAAAAACAGCTTTTATTGTGTGTAGTAAATTATTTGTGTGTATTATTGCAATTATTGTGTGTATTATTTGTAAATTATTTGTGTGTATTATTGTAATTATTGTGTGTATTATTTGTAAATTATTTGTGTGTATTTTGTAGGTTTTAGATTAAAGGTAACTCAACCCAAACACAACTATACAGCTTTTTCATGATTTTTAATGTAATAATACTTATCTGATCTGGCTGACTACTATGTAACAATAGTCGCCTGTTCTCAGTCTGCCTTCAGCCTGCATCCTCCCAATCCCACAATTCCCTGCACATGTGATGCCAATAAGGAAAGGAGCATCACAGTGCAATGCATTGTGGGTTATATAGTTCCTGCATGCTGTCTGTAAGCTGTGGAGAAGTAGCTACAATTTGTAACATCAATGTTTTAGTCCCTCCTCCCCTGCCAGGAATTGCAAATAATGCAGAAAGAGAAGAACTCTTTTGCAGATGGATTTCAGCTTATAAAAATAGTATTTATTCATACTTTTTGAAGGTACAAATTAGAGTGATAGTTATATTAGGAGTTTCTGTGTTGTGCTCTTTAACAAATTTTGGTTCGGAAGCCGGCGTTCCCCTTTAATGGATTTTTCAATTTTCCTGTCTATAGCATAGTAAACTTTATTTTAAGGTGACCTCCCCCTAAAATATTGACAGGCTGTGGCTCAAAGGAATGGCATTTTAAACAATGCACTTACGGAACATTAATAAAGCACTCTGTTACCCCCTTTTAAAGAGTGTGACAATAGTGTGCTCTTGTTTTAATGTCAACCATAACGTGTAAGTGCCTTGAAGGCAAATCATTACAGTAACATTATCTGGGAAACTGTAGAAATAACGCTAAGATTTAACAGAATCTATTAAACAGTCCATAAAAATGATACTTGGCACAAATGCATTATAATTTCCCATTATACTTTATACATCACATAACTTCTGCCTTTCATGTCTCTTGATGTATGGCCTGACGCTTATCTCTACCGCTTTCAGGCAGAGAAATGGAAACTGGGAGCACAGTATTTGTATTGGGCTTTTATAATGAAACCTTATACATTAAAACACCTGTTTTACTACAGAACTTTCCTTGCACACTGAAATCAAATATCAGCATTAATCTGTGGTAGCTAGAAAATCCAATAACCAGAGTCTCCTGTCTGGGCATGTGTTCCATATCTGTTCATCTTGGTGTGCACGCTACCTAGGAAGCCCCTTATAATACAATATTGACATGCAGGCTCCCAGTTGACTATGTTGTATGTACTGCAGCCTAGTTCTCTGTCTGCCATTCTGCTTCTATGTCTTTTCCCAGAATCCCTCTCCGAGTTTACAGATGGAGCAAGGTTAAGCTGACATTGTGGTGCATCTGCATTGACACAGATCCTTCCCACTGGCAGGATCCAAGGCTGTGTCAGTTTGCCACATGATCTTTGCTATCACTGGCATTGAACCCTGTTCCATTCCCAAAAAATAGCAGCATGGCCCAAAAGTTCAGTGGGGCCAGAACTAGGGGTTACCAGAAAAGGCATGTAACTAGGATGCAATGGTGTGGGGAAGGGGTGATAGCATCTCTTCTGCCTGCCTCCTACTAGTTTTGGCCTGTTTGTAAGTCAGGGGTATGTTCCAAGTCCAGCCAAGGAAACAAGGGGATGGGGGAGAGTTTGGGACTTGCCTTGGGTGCCTACAAACTTAGGCCTGGCACTGAAGTTTGGTCAGTGGTGAGCTGATGCTAGTAGGAATAAGTAAGTGTATAAGCCAAAGAGGTCTGCTAAAGCGGGAAGGGCACCGATAAACATGCACATATGTGTGTGCCTGATATAGTTTGTGAGATATTAATGGTTATGAGTGTGCTTCCCTAACCCAACTTTTTCAAAACAACTCACCCACCCTACTACTAATCTCTGAATCATGCTGGAATCAGTCAATCAGAGCAGGGGGAATCTGTCAGTGGCTCATGAGCTTGTTGTTTGTAGCTGGATACCACAGGTTACTTTGAGGAACTCAAATATAAATTATTAAATATTGTGAGAGAGAAAATGTGAGAGAAAATGTGAGTTTTCCCTTTAAGTTTTCCATAGTGGGAGATGTAGGCTTTAAAGGTGGCCATACACGTAGCGATCTGACGATGTTTCGTACGACCATCGGTCGCACGAAACATCGTAAGATCCGCCACACACCATTCAGGGCTGAATCGGCAGGTAAGGAGGTAGAAACAATAGGATTTCTACCTCCTTCTGCCGATTCAGCTCTGAAGGGAGAATTTTGGTCAGGCGCCTTCTATGGTGCCCGATCAAAATTTTCAAACTTGTCCGATCGGCGAGTCGTCCGATATCAGCAGCTTCGCCGACATGCCATACACGCACCGATTATCGTACGAAACAAGGTTTCGTACGATAATATCGGTGCGTGTATGGCCACCTTAAGGGAGATGTTGATAAACAGAGAAGGTTTTCTCTGTTTAAAGGGTTTTGCTGTCTGGCCCTGGAAGTTATAGTGTTCTAGAAGGAACAAGCGGACCAGGCAATCCATTCCAGTCTCTCAGAGCAGGGCACAGCAGGGAGGATACCTGTCTCCCAGTGGGCTGGGGGTGCTTTCTGCCACTGCAAGGAGCAGAGGGAGACTTGAGAAGAGACTGAGCGTCTAAGGAGCCAAAAGGAAAGCCAGGAGGCTGAGCAATTCCCCCAGAAGTTTTGTGAGTACAGGGGTGTCCCCAAACACTTGTGTTTTCTCACTGGCAGTCCACAAGGGGCCCAGTTTAGTGAGGGAACTCATCTAATGAGTAAAGGTAGTGCCCAGAGGGCAGGATTTATTTTTATGATTTCTGTTTGTATGCTGAAATGGGCACCCCTGTGTTAAATAAACTGCCTTAAGCTAAGAAAGTGTTTGTCGTGGATCCCGCTAGTTTACAATGTATAATCAAGTATAAGAAAAAAACTTCTCACCTTTATCACATAAAATTTTGAAGTCTCTCTATTGAAGCTCTCCTTTCCACTTCTTTCCTGATCACTCAAGGAGGCAGTTGAACCCATGTGCTAAGACCTGGTAGCACTTGAGTAAAAGAAAGTTAAACCGGGATTGCAAGGGGCTGCTACAGGCATAAACGAGGATGCTGAACAAAAACCATTCTACTAACATGCCCCTAGCAATTTCCCATACAGGTAACAAGTGATCCCAGACTAAATCTGTGAGATTAAAACAAAGTCTCAAACAAATTAAGCACTAAATGCTGCTTGTGTGCTCATTCAGTGTCCAGAGGAAAAGGTCTCTTGTGCAGGAAAAATACATTTCTAGTCTTCTCAATGGATACTAAGAAGCACAGAAGGAGAGCTACGTCCTTGGCCCTTGGTGCCAGGTGCTATACTTAGGGACTCTCATCTGTCAAAGGGCTCTTACTAGCGTCTGTTTTAAGGTGCATTCCCATGTGGTGTGCGTGAGTTAACAAAGCCCATTTGTTACTATTGTGCCTGTACTCACTGCACCACACTGAACAACTAAACAACAAGCAGCAATAAATCTGCATTTTAGCAGTTGAATGGTACAGAAAGAGAATGGGATCTTTTAACTCATGCACTTCTGTGCAGGGGAACACAAAAAAGCCACCACCACCAGGGTCTAGCATTCATTATATGAGAATACAGTAGTTGAGTGAAGGTAGGTTATTGCAAAAAAAAATGCTATTTTGCCCAAAACCATACAGAAGAAGGGGCTTTGAAGTAGGTCGAGGCAGTACGACTAGTGGAAGGTAAAGTTACCAGAGGCAACTTTATGTCACCCCTGGTAAAGTGCCACCTTAGGCAACGTTCCCATTTTGCATAATGACTGGTGAGGCCCAAAACGTTGACTATTTTTTGTATGACTTTGGGATAAATAAATTTTTTTTGCAACAACCTTCCTGGTGTGCTACTGGATTCTCATATTTTTATGGGATACTAAAATGTTTTCATTGTAAATGGCAATTTTCTAATGTAAAATAGTACAGTTGCTTAAATATCAAGGTCACTGTATCCCTTGTGCTGCCATGGAAGTTTGGAAAAGCTATGCAGCATCTTACAGCCCTTGCTTACCAGTATTGGCTGGGGCTAATTTCTTTCCTACCTCTGGCCCTCATATCATCTGAAATTATACTCTTCCACAGAGTCTGCAGAAAAAGTGAAGAATGCTGAAAAGAAACATATCATTATAGATACGTTGTGAAAATCTATATTAAATTATATTTGTACATGCTGTTTTAAATAATTCATTGTACTTGTCAGAATAGATTTGCATAGGCAGTCATAGCATGAGAAAAGCACATTTCATTTTGGAACAAAAAGTGCAAAATGGTAATTACAGGCTGCAGCCGATTGGGATCCCACACAGCACAGAAGCTCCAACAAGGCAAAACTACCAAATGGGAAGCCAACAAAATGCAGCCTGTGCTTCAGTCATTAGGCTAAACATCTGCTCATCTTTGTGCGGCATCGCTTTCTCTGCTTTGGCTAACATGCAGACTGGGCCTGCTTGCTAATATCATTCTAGTCTGTTGCAACTTGCAAGCGATTTGCTAATTTGCATCCGTATTGTGCATTGTGCACATGTTGGAATGGACTACATTTCTGGAAATATACCCAGCTCTGAAAAAACACAGTGGTTTGTTCTTTAAAATTGCACTTTGTACAATGTACTATGTCTGTAAATAAGGCTTAGGGGCTGATTTACTAATCAACGAATCCCGAATGGGAAAAAATCGAATTGGAAACAAACATTTTGTGACTTTTTCGTATTTTTTGCGACTTTTTCTTGAATTGTTGCGACTTTTTCGTAGCCGTTACGACTTGCACGAATTGTCGCGACTTGTTCGTAGCCGGTACGACTTGCGCGAATTGTCGCAACTTTTTCGTGGCCGTTACGACTTGCGCGAATTGTCGCGACTTTTTCATATTGAGCGCTAGTAAACGGCGGGCAAACCTTTCCGATTTTTTCGCGACGGCTACGAAAAAGTTGGGACAATTCGCGCAAGTCGTAATGGCTACGAAAAAGTTGGGACAATTTACGAAAAAGTTGCGACGACGACGAAAAAATCTCAAAATACCGATCATTACGAAAAAAAAGCATTCGGACGCTTTCGATCCGTTTGTGGATTAGTAAATCGGCCTCTTAGTGTATTAGGGCAGCTTGCTCCACCTACTTCCTTCTAGAAAGTTTCTCTGGGTAACAAGGTACAATACTGCTATTCTAAATAACCTGTCATTAGCCGAGTCTTTCTAAAACAGCGCTGCCACACTGAGATAGGCCCCCTGAGCAAAAATCAGCCACATGAAAAACAGGCAGATTTAAAAATGACATAGATACAGTCCTCGTCCTGACAACCTCTATCGTGGCAACCTTGCCAAGCTAGCAAATCTTTTAGTGTATGGGCACTTTCGCTTTCATTAAGGGGATATATACAATATTCTTCCAGCTATGCACTTTTAGTATATGCCTAACTATTGCAATGCAGTGAATCAGTATATTTGTATTACAGTGTGTTAGTTGGCCATATGAAAGGACTTATCACATTATGCAGCCAGTCAACCGGCCATTTGGTTGAATTGTCAAATTGGTTTAATGTTGTATGCAGCTCCCAGTTGGCTTTTAATGTTGGATTTAATGATGAATATTAGGGTTGGCCAATCGGTTGTGTTGCTGTCCTTCAGCTTATTAAAACTGGAGCCATACATGCTATAGGTTTATTTATCCCTGTGGCCCAATTTCCTCCCACACCCCAAATACACACAGACAGGGTAACTGATTCCTGACCTCAGTGCATGTGAATAGGGACCTTAGACTGTAAGCTTAGCTGGGGCAGGAACTGATATATATGTCAATATGTTAATAAAACATATTGTTAATAATACATTTTCACCTATTTCCCACATGATTTTCTCCTTGAAAAGTGAGTACAGGTGGGTAAGGACTGTGTCTGGACATAGTATGGCACAACTGGGAGTGACGTAAAATGTTTTTAAACCTGAAATGATGACATGTAAGAAAGAGTACATTTATTTTTAGAAATATCATGCTTAGTAAAAATGATGCTTTTCTTGCTTTATGAAGAGGACATTAAATGTACATTATTTTAGACTATAGACCGAAAGTTTCAAAATTTTTCCTTCAGAGCTACAGTTCTTTCTGATTTGTGTCACCCCGACACCGAGCAGTTTTGTTGTTGGGCTGCACATACTCAGTACTGTGGGCTGAGCCAATCATTAGTCCTTTTATTCCCAAGAAAGTCAACAAACGCAGTCTGGCAATGACTCCATTAGGAAAATGAACTTCAAGGACCAATTAGAAACTCAGGTCTTACCTGTCTAAGGTCTGCTCTATCTGGTGGTGTACAACATTCCTATGCATAAGTCTTTTTCTGTTTATCAAAAAAAATAATTCTACTATGATTCAGTGTACAATCAACCTTATTGTACAGTGCTGCGGAATCTGTTGGCGCTTTATAAATAAATGTTAATAATAATAAATGTTAATAACCAAGGTGCTCTATACTCGTGGGTATCCCTAAGCTAGACAGTACAGAGGGAGGAGCTCATTATCTTTCCCTCCTGGAACTCTGCATATAAATAAGAATAGGCAGAACGCATTTGTGTATATATATATATATATATATATATATATATATATATATATATATATATATTAATATACCGTCCAACTGAGCCGCACTCCCAAAATGTAAAACGTAGCTTTTATTAAAGCATAGTTAAAAAATGCCAGCAATATTTACAAGTACAATAAAAGTCTAACTTATCAGTCTCATGAGCCACATAAGCGCGACGTTTCGGGGGCATCCCACCCCCTTTCTCAAGCGTACCTCGTGGCAATCACAAACAGTGATACGAATGCATCTCAGTTCCTTGTATAGCTTAGAGGCGGAAGTGACGCGGCGGGTAACTATGGAGACGGTGTACACTATCGGTGTACACCATATTCACAGAGGCCGACTCGCCAATGCCGCTAACAATATTTGTATCAGTAGAATCAAAGATTTCTATTTATACAATGGTATTCAGAGTATATTTCTCTGTGAAACAGTACCTGGCAAAGCGATATCTAGTGAAACAGCATTGAAAAAACCAAAGAAAAATTAGACACAAAGAAATCAAATAATAACAAACAAAAGCCCAAAACAAAAATAAAGATAAAATAAGACATTGAAAACAAGTACAAATAAGGGCATAAACAGCAACACCCGGATACATGTTAAATATCAGTGCATATATATTTATAGATGTGATACCACTTATGTGCTACATATACTATAAGAATAAATGTAGATCAAAATCCTTATTAAGACCATTAGGACCATTTGAGACTTAAAGTACATTTTTCGCACAATATGACATTTAATAATGGGAACGATATTGAGTGTGGTTTCGATGTTGGGAGCATAGGTCTAAAATCCCGTAGTCATTTCACTCCCCCTACTACTTATCCGGCGGTAGAGACATATATTCATAAAGTCCGCTCTGATATTGAATCTGAAATACATGATTGTGTTCCTAAGGGTCCATATAATATGACTAAAATTGAAGTTGAGACATTAAATGAGCTTAAATCTATGCCCAATATAACTATCAAGCCCTCCGATAAGGGGGGAGCGATAGTTGTCATGGACACGGATAAATACATTGCCGAGATTGAACGGCAATTGGGAGATACAGGTGTTTATATTCTGTTGAGAGGTGACCCGACAGAATCTTTTAAACGAGAATTAGATCTTCTATTGAAGCTTGCTATACAATCTAATGTTATCACCTCGTCCACCTCTCGATATATGCAAATTGAATTTCCTATAATTCCTGTGATATATGTACTCCCTAAAATACATAAAGACCCTTTAAATCCACCAGGTCGACCAATAGTAGCAGGAGTGGGTTCACTTACTAGCAATGCTGCAGAGGTCCTGGATAAAATACTTAGTCCCTTGGTACAAAAAACTCGTTCATATATACGTGATACCCAAGATTTCTTACAAAAATTGTCTGGTGTAAGTGAATTTGGTGATGAAATATGGCTGGCAACGTTGGATGTTGCCAGCTTATATACATCGATACCTCACAATGAAGGGATTATGGCAGTGAAAAGACTTTTGATACAATGTGGCCAGTATAGTGACATGGAAATCAATTTTTTTGTGGAGGTTCTCAGTTTTATTTTACATAAGAATTTTTTCAAATTTCGGGACAGGTTTTATCTGCAGATACGGGGGACGGCCATGGGCTCCAAGGTCGCTCCAGCCTATGCCAATTCTTTTATGAGTTGGTTTGAAGAGGAATACGTGTATCCAAATGTGCTTTTTGCCACGCATTGTTGTGCGTGGTGGAGGTACATCGATGACGTGTTCCTCTTATGGCGGGGCGACCTGGAGTCCTTGTCCACCTTCCGCGATGAGATAAATAGGGCCCATTTGGATATTCAATTTACTATGACAGCCGACACTCACAGGATTGTATTCCTAGATGTTGATGTCAACAAAAGTGAGCATAGTTTTGTCACACGTATATATACGAAGCCAACGGATCGTAATCAGCTGTTAAAGTTTGACAGCTTTCATCCTACATCAGTCAAAAAATCCATTCCTACCAGTCAATTTTCACGTGTTTGTAGGATAGCAAATGATCCAGATATAGTTAGGGAGGACCTCAATAAAATGAAAAAGAAGCTCATGGATAGGGGTTATCCTAACAGCATACTTCAGGAGGGCCTATTGAAGGCCAACAACCAGAGTAATACTAATGTACGTTATAAACGAAAAGGTGACACATGTATGACCTTTGTTTCACAATATCATGCATATAGTAATAAATTAAAATCTATCCTATATAAACATTGGCACCTACTTAAGGAGTCATATCCCTCCATTACAGTCTTTCAACAATCGCCTATGATGGCTTTTCGTAGAGGTAATACTATAGGGGGCAGACTGGTGAATGCAGAGATATCTTCTGCACCTAAGAGATTCACCTTCTTGGGACCGCCAAGGGAGGGGATGTATAAATGTAAAGGTTGTTCCCAATGTCGTTTTGTACTAGTGGGACCCCAATTTACTGATACTCAGACTGGCAGAAGATATAAAGTTCACGGACACAACACATGTGATACCAATTTTGTGGTGTACATGTTGTTGTGTCCGTGTAACTTGATATATATAGGAGAAACTACCCAAAAAGTGAGGGATAGGTTTTCACAGCATAGATCTACAGTGAACACAGGTAATAATACTCTTCCTGTGTCCAGACATTGTCTGGAAGTCGGACACACAGCGGATGATTTAAGGTATCGGGTCATACAGCACGTCCCTCCCCCAAAGAGGGGCGGTGATCGTGTTAAAATACTTAAAAGAACAGAAGTAGAATGGATTCATCGCTTAAACACTTTAGCCCCTAATGGTCTTAATAAGGATTTTGATCTACATTTATTCTTATAGTATATGTAGCACATAAGTGGTATCACATCTATAAATATATATGCACTGATATTTAACATGTATCCGGGTGTTGCTGTTTATGCCCTTATTTGTACTTGTTTTCAATGTCTTATTTTATCTTTATTTTTGTTTTGGGCTTTTGTTTGTTATTATTTGATTTCTTTGTGTCTAATTTTTCTTTGGTTTTTTCAATGCTGTTTCACTAGATATCGCTTTGCCAGGTACTGTTTCACAGAGAAATATACTCTGAATACCATTGTATAAATAGAAATCTTTGATTCTACTGATACAAATATTGTTAGCGGCATTGGCGAGTCGGCCTCTGTGAATATGGTGTACACCGATAGTGTACACCGTCTCCATAGTTACCCGCCGCGTCACTTCCGCCTCTAAGCTATACAAGGAACTGAGATGCATTCGTATCACTGTTTGTGATTGCCACGAGGTACGCTTGAGAAAGGGGGTGGGATGCCCCCGAAACGTCGCGTTTATGTGGCTCATGAGACTGATAAGTATTGACTTTTATTGTACTTGTAAATATTGCTGGCATTTTTTAACTATGCTTTAATAAAAGCTACGTTTTACATTTTGGGAGTGCGGCTCAGTTGGACGGTATATTTTGGCACAGATGGACTCGCTGTGATTTGAGCCTTATTACGCACCCACAGTATTCATTAAGCTGTTTGTGTGCACCATACGTTGGATTTTTTTTATATATATTAATATATATGTTTAGAGCCCTTTAAAGCCCTTTAAAGTGATATCTTACAAAAAAAAATCCATGGGCATAACATGGGGGCACAGCTGCATGACCCAGGATTAAACACCCTGCTGCTGCCTTCCTTCCACTCCCCTAATATGATATGATACACAATCTTGGAATGGTTGCTGCGAATGCAGAGTAAATAGGCGTTCAATTGTTTTTTAATGCAGCACAGGACAAGGAATACAGCATGTACAGAATGTCTTAATGTCCTATATATACTGATAATGGGTGCAGAGGACCTCTTATTGGGTGTATATAAAGTATATAAAGTATTATCAAAAACACACCCTGGTATCCACTGATTTTAACAATAATAATGTTAAGCATTAAGTTTCTCCAGGGGAACAAAGCAAAACCTTGTTTTGACAACTAATGCGGATATTAACAATTTGCTGGGATTAACAGTGGAAACAGATCTATTACATCTGAAACATATCCCAAACATAACACAAAATTTGAGCTAATGTGCTCAAAAAAAAAAACAGGCCATAGGCTAATGTCACACTATAATTTTCCTCAGCCATCTGAAAAAAATCAGATTCTGGAGGGTTTGGGATTTAAAATGTGCACCTGAGCTTTTTCAGGCTGAAAGGTACCTCATCTGTGAAGTGACAGCCAGATGTGACTTGCTAAGGAGACAGGGTGGAAGTGGGTGGAATAGTTACTGAAGAGAAAACACATACTGTGACCTTAAAGGCTATGACAGATCAGGAGATTAGCCTCCAAAGATTCCTAGCAAGGCAATTTTGGACAGCCGAAGCGATTCATATGTTTTTTCACTACCAAAATAATATTTTTTATCACCAGTGGGAAAGCATTTGGAGGAGATCAGTCGCCCGCAGTAGTGGAGATTGATTGTGGGCAACTAATCTTCTCTGTCATTGCCCTTAAGCCTTAAAGTCATGAGTTCCTTCTGCCCCTTCTGCTCCTCTACCATAGTAACAGGTAAAAACCATTGCCCAATTGTGATAACACATTTTGCCCTTATAAATAAGGAAGAAAAATGTAAATTCCTTTATCCGAATGACAAAACGTTATGATTTGTTTATTTTGTGTTCCACATACAAAATGTATTGACACTTAAAAAAAAGGAAACTTATATTTTCAATTCAAATGCAAGGGAGCTTGGCCATTTATTTCTTCCATTATTGTGTTTTATTTTCGGCACACGGTATTTTAGCTTTTAGGCTGCTGGTTGTTTACTGTAAGCGCTGGCAGGTCCCATCATTTTGTTATTATCAAAGCCACAGGTTGCTTCTCATTGACGAGAAAGCACCGCAAAAGAAACACCTTTGGGGGGGGAATTTATTTAAAGTCGTTAATAAAAAAATAATGCACAACAATTTTTTTTCTTTGTGTAATTTAATACTGGTTTTCTAAAAACTGTACCATTACAATCTATGTAAGAAACCTACTTACAATAAAAGTCATAAGGGGTAATTTATGAAGGCACCAGCAAGCGTAGGCACTGTAACACTGATGCAATGGAAAGCGCATATTGACTGGTGGTAGCTCCAGGGTTCCCAGAGCAGATAGCGTCAATAGATCTGTGCAGAGTAAATCCAAATGCCATTTTGAACATGGGCTTTGAAGTGACACAATGGCAAGATAAAACTTGCACCCATTTTGTGTCAAAAGGCATAAAGAATGTTTTGACTAACTGAGGTAAGGCTAGGGTTATGGGGGGTGGGGGGAAGAATACATTACGGGTAAAAAATTGCAATTTGCATCTGATATTGCAGTATGCACGCTGAATTTGCGATTCACCACTGTCATGAAGCTCTGTGCTATGCTTAATTAAAAAAGAAGGAACGGTTACAATTCAGTAAGTAAGCTTTATAAGCAAGGTCTATGTAAATACACCAATTAACTCTCTGCATTGCTGCTCTAAGATTTATTGCCTTCTATTGTGTACACATAAGCTTCTGTATCAGACTTCCTTCTCTCAACTCGAACCTCCAGGGCATGGGCTTGAGCATGCTCAGCTTGCTCCTCTCTCCATCTCCCCCTCCCTGCTGTAATCTGAGCCCAGCACTATTAGGCAGCAGCCTGCAGGCAGGGAAGTGATGTCAGACCAAGCTAAAATGGCAGCTGCTTAAGAGAGAGCTTCTAGGGCTGTTTAATCAGGTATGGTAAAGCTTTCCACAGAATAAATTTAGTGTTCTAGCTTGCACTATTGTGGCTAATCAATTGGCATTGAACTGCCTCAGTAGCTTTCCTTCTCCGTTAAAATGTTCAGTTTAAAGGTATGGGACCATCTATACAGAATGTTTGGGGTTTTTCTTTCCGTAATTTAGATCTCCAAACCTTAAGTCTACTAAAAAAATAATTAAAACCCAATGAATTGTTTCACCTCCAATGAGGATTAATTATATCTTAGTTGGCAGCAAGTACAAACACACCATTTATTATCACACAGAAAAAGCAAATCATTTTCAAAAATGTGATTTATTTGCTTAAAATTGAGTCTACGGGAGGCAGCCTTCCCATAATTCTGAGCTTTCTGGATAACAGATCCTATACCTGTATGAACAGTCTACTGAAGAATAACACATTGCAAATCTTTGGAAGTGTGCATGGGTGGTGTCAGGCATTTGTCGGCCACCAAAGAAAATGATGTATGAGGTTAAACTATGGCCAGCTGTACAAATGTGTACAGAAAACACATGCATTTTTTGCATTAAATGGCTTTCTTTATTTTCCAGTGTTCGCTTGTTTCCTTCTCTTGTTTCATGTTACTTGGTGTCTCTTACACAATGTGACCTTTAATTGTCTATATCTAATGCCAATATTAATAATTTAGCATTCTTTTACCAGTTTCTTTCCAGAAAACCTTTTTTAGTATCAGATCCAGAATCTATGGAATTTTAACTTATACTAACACAGATAATATGAAGTGAATTCAGTAATTAAAAGAATCAGTGAGAGACAAAGAGCAAAGCAATAGAGCAAATGAGGAGCCATGCATGGGTGGGCATACAATTGTATCGCTGGTTAGTCCTGTATGCATGGCCATTATGGGGATTTCTCCTGACTGAACACCTATTAACCTGTTTAAGGAAGCTATTAAAGAACAATGCAAGGCAAAATCACTAGATACCCCCAGTAATTCTAATTACTAACCTGGGACCCCAGTTTTCCTATTGTTTAAAAAATTGACCAGTCTGGGGTTCATACTGCAGTGTATGAAGTGGCCATTTTAACTTTTCTTCCCAAGCATCCACTGGGTCGAATAAAGTTTTGCATATGTGTGGTACAGAAATTGCTCAAGAATTTCTGTACTGCAAATGCCTGGATCAATGCATAGGGCCATTGGGTCTAAAATGTTTCTGCCAAAGGCCGGTGCATTTTTTAATTTAGTGCCAAACCCGGGTCCTGGCAATTAGGATTAAAGCATACATTGGGCTTTACAACATATATTTTAGTTCAAATGAAAATAAGATTAGGGCCCTTTAGTTTGCCATTACAGCTGGCAATGTAGGTACTAAATAGCATATTCTACGTATATGGATGTAATATAATGAATTTCAAAAAAATGTTTTTGTGATTACCAGCAAGGACTAAGATATGAGAAATTATTGCTTTTATACTCAAGAAATGGTGCATTTGAGTTTGCATTGAATGACAAGCTTTTTGGCAGGGTCAGCATGATGACCTCAGCAAAATATATCCCTTGAATGCATTTGCAGCGAATATGTCCCTTATGCCACAAGCCCTAAAGTTCAAGTTGAAACAACGGAAATTTACATCCGTCTCCCTGCTCAGTTTCTTGAAATTTAATATTAATGGACTAATAAGTCTTTAGAGAAGGGTAAGGACACTAGTCATGCACAATAAAGCTTTATAACCATCCTACTGTACGCAGAAAATATTGCCTTACTGAATATTTGCATTTACATAAACCAATGGCAGCAATGCCGCAGATTAATAGAGCAGCAGAATACAGCTTTGCTACATTCCTGGGTAGGTTAGGTGCGAATTGGTTCAGGATAGCCTAAATGCTCTTTGGGATTACCAAGCCTGCATCTCTAAATATAAATATGCAGGTTCTGTGAACCCTATAATACTGTACTATTGTTCTACCAATGATGATATAAATGTACAATACCCATTAGTTAGCAGCCTAGGGTATATAAATAAAGGATGTAATTGATATATATTTATATATCACTATATAAGATATATCATTAAGAATAATGTACTCTGTATTGTAAAATATAAGGATATTAGAAGTTAGCAAAGAGATCCATGACCTGTATAAAGGCCATAGTCCAAGCTCTGTTATTACAGGTCATGGAACTTCTAACATCCTTTTATATTATATTTATAATGCACGTGTTTCGTGGAGTCATGTAACACAAGTGACATCAAGAATTAAATGTAATGATATATACAAATACTGAGTCTTATCCAGAAAGTTCTTAATTACAGACAGGCCATCTCTCATAGACTCTATTTTATGCAAATAACTATTTTTTTCAAAATGATTTCCTTAATGTTTGTAATAATAAAACAGTACTGTGTGCTTGATCCCAACTAAGATATAATTACCCCTTATTGGGGGCAGAACAGCCCTATTGGGTTTATTTAATGGTTAAATGATTCCCTTTTCTCTGTAATAATAAAACAGTACCTGTACTTGATCCCAACTAAGATAAAATTACCCCTTATTGGGGGCAGAACAGCCCTATTGGGTTTATTTCATGGTTATATGATTCCCTTTTCTCTGTAATATTAAAACAGTACCTGTACTTGATCCCAACTAAGATATAATTACCCCTTATTGGGGGCAGAACAGCCCTATTGGGTTTATTTAATGGTTAAATGATTCCCTTTTCTCTGTAATAATAAAACAGTACCTGTACTTGATCCCAACTAAGATATAATTACCCCTTATTGGGGGCAGAACAGCCCTATTGGGTTTATTTAATGGTTAAATGATTCCCTTTTCTCTGTAATAATAAAACAGTACCTGTACTTGATCCCAACTAAGATATAATTACCCCTTATTGGGGGCAGAACAGCCCTATTGGGTTTATTTAATGGTTAAATGATTCCCTTTTCTCTGTAATAATAAAACAGTACCTGTACTTGATCCCAACTAAGATATAATTACCCCTTATTGGGGGCAAAACAGTCCTATTGGGTTTATTTAATGGTTAAATGATTCCCTTTTCTCTGTAATAATAAAACAGTACCTGTACTTGATCCCAACTAAGATATACTTACCCCTTATTGGGGCAGAACAGTCCTATTGGGTTTATTTAATGGTTAAATAATTCCCTTTTCTCTGTAATAATAAAACAGTACTGTGTGCTTGATCCCAACCAAGATAAAGGGAATCCTTACTGGAGAAAAAACAATCCGATTGGGTATTTAGGTATTTAAAATGTAAAATATTTTGTAGCAAACTTTTTTGAGCAAAAATGAGACTTAGATTCCAAGAATAAAAACATTGGGTCTGCAGAAGATTTTTTATCTGAAGCTTTTAAAACTACAAACATAAGTAGGACCTATGAGGGCAAGCTATTCCGAAAGAGCATTAAGTTGACCTCTGGCCTAAACAAGGCAATATAATGAGCCTCATTAAAACAGGATATTAAAGCAGATTTATTTCAAATGTCTTAGCCCTTTGAAGTGACCACTCATAGGTGAATATAAATGATTTTCAAGAGTTCATGTTTGTTCAGCCAAAGACAAAAGCTCAGTGGAAACGCAGAACTTTTCACTGACTTTGGTGGGATGTACTCCCCGTGCATTAGTACATATCGTCACTTCTAAATAGCTCATTCTGGCCCTTAAAACTTTTTAAACCTTCCTGCTAACAGGGGTGGGAATCTTTTGCACAGCAGGCTCCATTGCTTTGGAATATTGTGGGTCATACTGGTGCCTCAGGGCACATCTGGAGGCAATATGTTTTTTCCTTTTATATTTCATTTCTAGTAATGCTTTCCTTTTATTGTAAGACGTTGCAAAAGGAGAGAGGAGTGTTCTTATTCAATGGGCCTTTTCTAAGACTACAGGGAAAACAAAGCATTAAAGCACACTGATGGCCACTCACAAAGCTTAGCAATATAGTAAGAAAAGCACAGTTGGGACATATTTATCAAAGAGTGAAACTAGAGCTTGCCACTGCTCTCTATTCATTTCTCTGGCAATTTTAAGTGCATATTTATCAGTGGGAGAGTTTACCCTTTGATAAATACACCCCTAAGAATCCCACAGAAATGAACATAGTGGTAGATGTGGCAAACTCTAATTTACACTGATAAATAAACCTCTACAATCAATCTGTTACGTTTCTAAATATATGTATGACCATTTTGACTTACTTGTTAGTTTGTTCTTTGTCTTTACCCCATTTTTTATGACCTGTTTTTATTTCACAGTACCTCTTTAATGGAGTGTGAGTTTGTTGCAGGCATCTGACCTTTTTTTTATTTTATTGGATCAGCTGCTTGCTACCTGTCCTGACTTCTGGCTTTTCTCTCAGTTCAGTTCAAGCCACTGAATTTTCCATCTCTTTACCTTTGACCATAGCACACAGCCCCCCACAGCTTTATCCTAGTCCTCTTTCTAACTTTTAAGCCTTGAAGCTATGTGAGCTTTAAAGAGCCATCTGACATGATGAAGCAGAGAAATAGACTGCTCAAATTTAAAGGGCACCTATCATCCCAATATTGTTTCCCCCACCAGAGGTGCAGGCTAATAGAAGCCCCACTCTAGCTGGAGGAAACAATAGTTTTTACTTAAAAGAAACTGCCCCCGCCAGTGTTGGGCTACCCGCATCAGGAGGGAGCTCAGTTTACTTTAATTTTAGCTTTCATAATTTTTCTACATTTCAAGATTTTTATGTAAGCTTCTCTTTTCTGCATTGGATGCATTATTGGGGAGATCTTTCAAATACAGATATGGGATCCATTATCCAGTAACCCGTTATCCAGAAAGCTCAGAATAACATGAAGGTCATATAGACCCCATTATAATAATAATTCAAATAATTAAATTTTTTAAAAATTATTTCTTTTTTCTCTGTAATAATAAAACAGTACCTCGTACTTGATCCCAACTAAGATATAATTACCCCTTACTGGGGGCAGAACAGCCCTATTGGGTTTATTTCATGGTTAAATGATTCCCTTTTCTCTGTAATAATAAAACAGTACCTCGTACTTGATCCCAACTAAGATATAATTACCCCTTACTGGGGGCAGAACAGCCCTATTGGGTTTATTTCATGGTTAAATGATTCCCTTTTCTCTGTAATAATAAAACAGTACCTGTACTTGATCCCAACTAAGATATAATTACCCCTTACTGGGGGCAGAACAGCCATATTGGGTTTATTTCATGGTTAAATGATTCCCTTTTCTCTGTAATAATAAAACAGTACCTGTACTTGATCCCAACTAAGATATAATTACCCCTTATTGGGGCAGAACAGCCCTATTGGGTTTATTTAAACGGTTAAATGATTCCCTTTTCTCTGTAATAATAAAATAGTACCTGTACTTGATCCCAACTAAGATATACCGGTAGGTAATCCTTATTGGAGGCAACAATCCTATTGGGTATTTAAAATGTATAATATTTTGTAGCAAACAAAAATTAGACTTACTAACCTACTTGGGTCTGCAGAAGATTTTTTATCTGAAGCTTTTAAAACTACAAACATAAGTAGGACCTATGCGGGCAAGCTATTCCGAAATAGCATTACGTTAACCTCTGGCCTAAACATAAGGCCATCATTAATCCTTATTGGAGGATATTTCGTACCTTGCGACAAAATGTGGGCTAAAAAATCGTATTGTCGCACCAAGTACGAAAGTTTCGGATTCATTCAAGCTTCGTTATCGTGACTTTCCTTGGGCCAGGTTGGAGCTGCAGAGTGCCATTGAGCCCTATGGGAGACTTTCCTTGGGCCGGGTTGGAGCTGCAGAGTGCCATTGAGCCCTATGGGAGACTTTCCTTGGGCCGGGTTGGAGCTACAGAGTGCCATTGAGTCCTATGGGAGACTTTCCTTGGGCCAGGTTGGAGCTGCAGAGTGCCATTGATTCCTATGAGAGGCTTCCAAAATCATGCAGAAGGATCAAAGTCGGAAAGGTTTTCCCGCTGTTTACAATCGTTCGCACCAATACGATATTATCTGTGATATTCGTGATATTTGCGATCATCAGAAATTATCGTATCCAATCCGAATTTTACCCATTTCGGGATTCGAACTTGTGATTTAATGAATATGCCCCTTAGAGTATGGAATTTGGAGATCCAAATTATGGAAAGACCCCCTAATCGGAAAACCTCAGGTCCCGAGCATTCTGGATAACAGGTCCCATACCTGTATGCCAAATTGCTTCCTGACTTGAAGGTATTGCACAACCTCTCTGATGTGCACTGTGTGTTGACAGCCACAAGAAAAAAGTGTTTCTCTCTATTCAGTTCATATTATGAAAGCAAAAATGTAGTCGGTTGCCAAGACATCACTAATGATACTATTATGGATTCCTTGAATGAAGACTCTACCTTCCCCACATCGAAAATACTATCTAGGCTCTAAGTGGGTACTACAGCTGTCACCATCATATTTCATGTACATGAACCTAGGTGACTTTATTTGGTTCTTTAAGTTCAACAAATTATACTTTGCTTTGTAAACATAGCAACAGTGTGATCTTATTTTGATAAATATATAGATTAATATATGCCTTACCTTCTGTTGGAGTGCCAATACTGCCCCCTAGTCCTAGAATGGCAAGGCTTTTTTTCTTTGGTTCCAGCAACATAGCAGACTCTTCGCCACGTTCCCAGTGTGGCACCTTCACTGGCTCTAAATAAACACGATCTAGCTTGTCCTCCTGAAGCGCTTTGTACATATATGCTATAGCATTTTTCAGGTTTTCAGAACCGCTTATCCTATTACCTATAGTATCGACAAATAGCCCTAATCTTTCATAAGATCTGTTCTGAGCTTTGCCATTGACAACCAGATCGATTATAGATTTGGCAACATCTTTGTAACTGGAAATTTCTGCCTTTATCCTTTCAAATTTTCTTTTGCTTTGAACATTTTGATTGGAAAAACCACAACATATATTTAACTCATAAAGCGATAGCAGAGTCAAAAATAAGATCTTCATGTCCTTGCTTTTGTTTCAGAAGTTCCTAAGAAGAAAACAATAAAAGAAATGTTATTAAACAATAAACAAAGAGGCAACATTCGTGATTTAGTCCAACTACAATCTCTAGATCTGGCCTCTTACATATTGGGTAACAATTGCTGCTCAACAACTGTTTGACGAGTCGTTTATCTTATCGTGCTCATTGACTTCTTATTTTTATCCCAAGAGCCCTGACACACAAGGTGATTAGTCGCCCGCAACAAATATCCTCTACCACAGGCGACTAATCTTCTCCAATTGTCTTCCCACCAGCGAAAATGTAAATCACCAGTGGGAAAACATTTATCCCTTCAACTTTCCAAAGTCGTCTGATGTTGCCTCTCAAGAAATTTAGAGGAGTTAGGCACCCACCGTAGAGGAGATTTGTCGTGGGCAATGGAGATTTTTAAAGGGTAATGGCACACAGGACATTTTGTTGCCAGCGATAAATCTTTGCTACCACAGGTAACAATACATCCCTTGTTTCTTTGCCACCAGTTAGCCTGCAAATTGCCAGTGGGGAAACATACGTGGTGCTTAAGGTGGCCATACACGGGCCGATTGTAGCTGCCAATTCGGGGCAGGAACGAGGGGCATGCCCGACTGATATCTGGCCTGAAATTGGGCAGATATCGATCGGGCAGGTTAAAAGATTTAGTCGGATCGGGGACTGCACCAGCTCGTTGATGCGGTCCCCGAACCGACTGCCCCATTGCCGCCAATATAATTCGATCTTTGGCCCAGGGCCAAACGATCGAATTAGCCTACATTTTACCCGATATCGCCCACCCGTAGGTGGGGATATCGGGAGAAGATCAACTCACTTGGTGAGGAAACAACAAGGGAAGTTTTGTTATCATGGGCGACAAAACGTCCCATGTGCCATCACCCTAAAAATGTAGGTATGCTGCTGTGCAAGAGGGGGAAAAAGAGAAATAACACCTTCTGCCTGCAAGAGATTAGGTCAAACCACAACTATTAATCCCTAACAGTAATTTCCAAACATAAATACAATGTCAATGTCCATTATTATTATAGATTATATGTTAACATTTTTGGCAGCAATGTACAAATTACAAAGGGAATTATAAGAACAAATCATGAATACTAATGAAACAAATTGTCAGAGGGCCTTGCCCCTTAAAACCTGTATCCTATTTTACTTTTTACGGGGCCAAATTAGCTGCACCTTCAACCTACACCCCTTCTGCTGTGTATAATTAAATACCGTTTATATGTACAGATTGTATATGTTGTTCATGGGTTCAATGTATTATACAGTTCTGCAGCATACAGGCATGAAGTGTACTAATTCAGTTCTTCTGCATGATGTTGTTTAACTTGATACTACTATTCAACCTCTGCTGCAATTGTCATACATTTTTCCTGGATATTATTTTGTATTTTCTGTGCTTTTGTTTAATCAATAAATTATCAAATTCATATTTATTTGTATTGTATCCTATTTGGCCTATTCAATATATTTTTCTTGTTCTGCAGGTACTTTTTTCCAATATTCATGGAAGGCTATGCCGGATTACAATGTACCAATCTGCTGAAGGAAGAATGGGGGCCCAAGAAACCTGACTTCAGTACCCTAAGGATGATGCAATTTGGTGACACATTGATTTATTGGTCAGTAACAGCCACACTGTAAGACCACTGGTACAGGTGTGGTTGCAAAACAACCTGGTGTTCTCTTAAGGACTAAATATGTCAATATGGTGAAAATATCTGCTCAGCAGATGATTTCATTGGTCAGGGTGTAATGCCAATGGTTTATTAGCCTGTCAGTGCCCCACAAGTGTCAGTCATAGTGCTGATGGATGATTTATCGACTAGTTTGACCCAAGTTTCTTTGTCTCTCATTTCTCTAACCTCCAGATTTCCATGTTATAATTCCAGCTAGCAAGAAAGGGCATTTGGAACTGGATAGTAAATCAATGTTCTTGCAGTTAGATAATGAGTCAGAATCTCATGTGATTCTGTTTTATGAAGAAAAACAAAATGTAGATGTTTTCTACATTATTTGCCTTCGTCATACCCTTCGCTTTCATGCTGGCACATCAGGGCATACAACTTAAGAATACACAGTGAAAAATACATCAGTCTGGTGGACCCTTTTTCTGGAGTATTTTGACCATAGCCCAAACACCATGTTACACCCCTGTCTAGTCTCCATATGTGCTCCACTGCCTCTATGTCTATGTTGATTTTGAGAGGTTTTTTTGTCCCTTTCAATTGCAGGGTTTAAATGGTTTTGACTAAATAATGGGTATTGGGAGACTGAGCTCTTACTGTGAGTAACTTTATGTGAGTTGCTGTGCCTGAGGTAGACATGACTTCAAGATACCAATGGAAAGGGTACACAATTATCAGAGAAAATAAGGTGAATCTAACAGCCCTGTGGGGTCTGCTTCCTCTATAGTTACACCACTGCTCTTTGGTGTATTTCCTATCCCTACCAGCTTCTGTCAAGTGATCACTGGGGTCTGCAATAGGGTAACAACTGGAAATGTTAAAAAGGCTGAATTATCTCTATTTTCTCTATTCGGAATAAACAGTAAATGAGTGTAGACCTGGAATGACTTTGGCATATCTGCCGATGGTTATTTGCCATTATACATGTTCTGGACTAATAATATAGGCACCTATCTTTAACTCTTTTACTGCCAAGCACGTATGGCATACGTGCTGGCAGTAAAAGGGCTTAAACGCCAACGACGTGTCTCATACGTCGTTGGCGTTTAAGCGCTGCCCTCTGCAGCGGCGGCATGTGCCGCCGCTGCAGAGGGCTTCTAACAATGACAGCCCCCCTGGGCAATGTGCCAGGGGGGCTGTCATCAGGGTCCTGCGAACCGATCGCTCGCAGGACCCTCCAGGAAGCAGCAGATGCGATCGCATCGCATCTGCTGCTTCCTGCTTCCTCCCTCTCCCCCAGCGCCGGCCCAAATGACGAAGGAGGCGATCGGTCTTCAGGAACAGGTAAGGACTTTTTTTTTTTATTGCATTTACACACTTTTACACACTTATACACACATTTACATACATTTATACACACTTACATACATTTACACACACTTACAGCACACATTTTAGCATTTTTTTATTTTATTTTATTTTTTTTTTTTTTTTCATTTTTCACACTTTTATACACTTATTTACACTCATATACACACTTACACACTATCACACAACTTTTACACATGTACACACATGTATACACAAACACTTTGGTTTTTTTTTGTTTTGCTTTTTTTTTTTTTTTTTTTTCATATTACCACTTTGTTTTTATTTTCTTTTACCTAAAAACTGTTTATTTTGACAGCGTAACTATTGGATCAGATATTCTGGCCACTAATTACACTGTCATGTAACTTATTTTGTTGTTTCACTGATTTGCACAATTTTTGTGGTTTTATCACATTTTATCCCTATATAAGTGTTCCTGATCTGTTTTTAGCGTAGCTTTGCCAGGTGTAACTTTGGTGTACAAAAATAACTTTACCTATTTTGAATTCATCAGAATGTGTACTTTCCAAAAATATATGGTTTTCTGGGGGTCACTGTATAGTTAGGGGGGGGTTACTGCACATAATACACTGACAGGGGGCTCTGTGTGCAAAAGCTGTGCTGGCAGGCGAGAAATCCTTATGCGCTATTTTCATTTAGGGTTCAGTACATACCGCAGACTTTGGTATATCTATGCATATTGGGCATCAAACTGTTCAGTAGGCCTCTGGTGTTCCTATTTGGGGTGACTTGCCTTTGTACGCAAGAAATTGTGTGAGATAAATGCGGCAAATTGCAACATTTTTAGGCGATTTTCTGAAATGTCATAAAAACCGATAACTTTAGGAAAGCTTTGCGGCTTGGTACTTTGGTGTAGAAAGGACTCTTTACCCTTGTTGGATTTGTCAGAATGTGTACTTTCCAAAAATATATGGTTTTGTGGGGGTCACTGTATAGTTAGGGGAAGTTTTGGCACATAATACACTGACAGGGGGCTCTGTGTGCAAAAGCTGAGCTGGCAGGCGAGAAATCCTTATGCGCTATTTTCATTTAGGGTTCAGTACATACCGCAGACTTTGGTATATCTATGCATATTGGGCATCAAACTGTTCAGTAGGCCTCTGGTGTTCCTATTGGGGGTGATTTGCCTTTGTACGCAAGAAATTGTGTGAGATAAATGTGACAAATTGCAACATTTTTAGGCAATTTTCTGAAATGTCATAAAAACCAATAACTTTAGGAAAGCTCTGCAGATTGGTACTTTGGTGTAGAAAGGACTCTTTACCCTTGTTGGATTTGTCAGAATGTGTACTTTCCAAAAATATATGGTTTTGTGGGGGTCTCTGTATAGTTAGGGGAAGTTTTGGCACATAATACACTGACAGGGGGCTCTGTGTGCAAAAGCTGAGCTGGCAGGCGAGAAATCCTTATGCGCTATTTTCATTTTGGGTTCAGTACATACCGCAGACTTTGGTATATCTATGCATATTGGGCATCAAACTGTTCAGTAGGCCTCTGGTGTTCCTATTTGGGGTGACTTGCCTTTGTACGCAAGAAATTGTGTGAGATAAATGCGACAAATTGCAACATTTTTAGGCGATTTTCTGAAATGTCATAAAAACCAATAACTTTAGGAAAGCTCTGCAGATTGGTACTTTGGTGTAGAAAGGACTCTTTACCCTTGTTGGATTTGTCAGAATGTGTACTTTCCAAAAATATATGGTTTTGTGGGGGTCACTGTATGGTTAGGGGAAGTTTTGGCACATAATACACTGACAGGGGGCTCTGTGTGCAAAAGCTGAGCTGGCAGGCGAGAAATCCTTATGCGCTATTTTCATTTTGGGTTCAGTACATACCGCAGACTTTGGTATATCTATGCATATTGGGCATCAAACTGTTCAGTAGACCTCCGGTGTTCCTTTTTGGGGTGATTTGTCTTTATCTGATCTTTATCAAGAAATTGTGAGAGATAAATGCGGCAAATTGCAACATTTTTATGCGATTTTCGAAAATGTCATATAAATCTGCAAACTTAGGAAAGCTTTACAGCTTGGTACTTTGTAGCAATAAGAAATATTTACCCATTATAGATTCGGGGGGATGTGTATTTTCCAAAAATATATGGCTTTCTGGGGTGAATGTACTTTTTTTGTAGCATTATCCCACATAAAGGATGTAAATGTGTTGATTTTGCAGGAGCTGAAATGATAGATCATATGGGGGTATGTTCCCATTGGGGCCCCTACATGCCACATACTTAGGTAAACCTATACATATTGGGCATCAAACTGTTCAGTGGACCCCTGGCGTTCAAATTTAGGGTGTTTTATCTTGGTACCTAACACTATGTGGGAGATAAGATGCTGCAAAGTGGAAGCTTTGAGGGGATTTTTGGAAATGTCATCAAAATTGCTAACTTTAGAAAAGCTGTGCGGCTTGGTACTTTGGAGTAGAAAGACATGGGTACCCATTTTAGATTCGGGGGAATGTGTACTTTCCAAAAATATATGACTTTCTGGGGTGAGCGTACTTTTTTGTAGCTTTATCCCACATATAATGATGTAAATGTGTTGATTTTGCATGAGCTGAAATGACAGAAATGACAGTATATATGGGGGTATGTTCACATTGGGGCCCCTACATGCCACATACTTAGGTAAACCTATACATATTGGGCATCAAACTGTTCAGTGGACCCCTGGCGTTCAAATTCAGGGTGTTTTATCTTGGTACCTAATGCTATGTGGGAGATAAGATGCTTCAAAATGGAAGCTTTGAGGGGATTTTTGGAAATGTCATCAAAATTGCTAACTTTAGAAAAGCTGTGCGGCTTGGTACTTTGGAGTAGAAAGACATGGGTACCCATTTTAGATTCGGGGGAATGTGTACTTTCCAAAAATATATGGCTTTCTGGGGTGAGCGTACTTTTTTGTAGCTTTATCTCACATATAATGATGTAAATGTGTTGATTTTGCAGGAGCTGAAATGACAGAAATGACAGTATATATGGGGGTATGTTCACATTCGGGCCCCTACATGCCACATACTTGGGTAAACCTATACATATTGGGCATCAAACTGTTCAGTGGACCCCTGGTGTTCAAATTCAGGGTGTTTTATCTTGGTACCTAATGCTATGTGGGAGATAAGATGCTGCAAAGTGGAAGCTTTGAGGGGATTTTTGGAAATGTCATCAAAATTGCTAACTTTAGAAAAGCTGTGCGGCTTGGTACTTTGGAGTAGAAAGACATGGGTACCCATTTTAGATTCGGGGGAATGTGTACTTTCCAAAAATATATGACTTTCTGGGGTGAGCGTACTTTTTTGTAGCTTTATCCCACATATAATAATGTAAATGTGTTGATTTTGCAGGAGCTGAAATGACAGAAATGACAGTATATATGGGGGTATGTTCACATTGGGGCCCCTACATGCCACATACTTAGGTAAACCTATACATATTGGGCATCAAACTGTTCAGTGGACCCCTGGCGTTCAAATTCAGGGTGTTTTATCTTGGTACCTAATGCTATGTGGGAGATAAGATGCTTCAAAATGGAAGCTTTGAGGGGATTTTTGGAAATGTCATCAAAATTGCTAACTTTAGAAAAGCTGTGCGGCTTGGTACTTTGGAGTAGAAAGACATGGGTACCCATTTTAGATTCGGGGGAATGTGTACTTTCCAAAAATATATGGCTTTCTGGGGTGAGCGTACTTTTTTGTAGCTTTATCTCACATATAATGATGTAAATGTGTTGATTTTGCAGGAGCTGAAATGACAGAAATGACAGTATATATGGGGGTATGTTCACATTCGGGCCCCTACATGCCACATACTTGGGTAAACCTATACATATTGGGCATCAAACTGTTCAGTGGACCCCTGGTGTTCAAATTCAGGGTGTTTTATCTTGGTACCTAATGCTATGTGGGAGATAAGATGCTTCAAAGTGGAAGCTTTGAGGGGATTTTTGGAAATGTCATCAAAATTGCTAACTTTAGAAAAGCTGTGCGGCTTGGTACTTTGGAGTAGAAAGACATGGGTACCCATTTTAGATTCGGGGGAATGTGTACTTTCCAAAAATATATGACTTTCTGGGGTGAGCGTACTTTTTTGTAGCTTTATCCCACATATAATAATGTAAATGTGTTGATTTTGCAGGAGCTGAAATGACAGAAATGACAGTTCATATGGGGGTATGTTCACATTGGGGCCCCTACATGCCACATACTTAGGTAAACCTATACATATTGGGCATCAAACTGTTTAGTGGACCCCTGGCGTTCAAATTCAGGGTGTTTTATCTTGGTACCTAATGCTATGTGGGAGATAAGATGCTTCAAAGTGGAAGCTTTGAGGGGATTTTTGGAAATGTCATCAAAATTGCTAACTTTAGAAAAGCTGTGCGGCTTGGTACTTTGGAGTAGAAAGACATAGGTACCCATTTTAGATTCGGGGGAATGTGTACTTTCCAAAAATATATGACTTTCTGGGGTGAGCATACTTTTTACTAGCTTTATCCCACATATAATGATGTAAATGTGTTGATTTTGCAGAAGCTGAAATGACAGAAATGACAGTATATATGGGGGTATGTTCACATTCGGGCCCCTACATGCCACATACTTGGGTAAACCTATACATATTGGGCATCAAACTGTTCAGTGGACCCCTGGTGTTCAAATTCAGGGTGTTTTATCTTGGTACCTAATGCTATGTGGGAGATAAGATGCTTCAAATTGGAAGCTTTGAGGGGATTTTTGGAAATGTCATCAAAATTGCTAACTTTAGAAAAGCTGTGCGGCTTGGTACTTTGGAGTAGAAAGACATGGGTACCCATTTTAGATTCGGGGGAATGTGTACTTTCCAAAAATATATGACTTTCTGGGGTGAGCGTACTTTTTTGTAGCTTTATCCCACATATAATAATGTAAATGTGTTGATTTTGCAGGAGCTGAAATGACAGAAATGACAGTTCATATGGGGGTATGTTCACATTGGGGCCCCTACATGCCACATACTTAGGTAAACCTATACATATTGGGCATCAAACTGTTCAGTGGACCCCTGGCGTTCAAATTCAGGGTGTTTTATCTTGGTACCTAATGCTATGTGGGAGATAAGATGCTTCAAAGTGGAAGCTTTGAGGGGATTTTTGGAAATGTCATCAAAATTGCTAACTTTAGAAAAGCTGTGCGGCTTGGTACTTTGGAGTAGAAAGACATGGGTACCCATTTTAGATTCGGGGGAATGTGTACTTTCCAAAAATATATGACTTTCTGGGGTGAGCGTACTTTTTACTAGCTTCATCCCACATATAATGATGTAAATGTGTTGATTTTGCAGAAGCTGAAATGACAGAAATGACAGTTCATATGGGGTATGTTCACATTGGGGCCCCTACATGCCACATACTTAGGTAAACCTATACATATTGGGCATCAAACTGTTCAGTGGACCCCAGGCATTCATATTTAGGGTGTTTTATTTGGTTACTTTATGACCTGTAGGAGATAAGATACTATAGACTAGAAGCTTTGAAGCGATTTTTAAAAAAAATCACAAATTTTGATAAAAACCAATAACTTTAGGAAAGCATTGCGACTTGATAGTTTGGAGTAGACAGACAGTTGTGCCTATTCTGTATTCCCCAGAATCTGTTCTTTCCAAAAATGTACAATTTTCTGGGATAAACCTTCTGTTAGTGGAATTTTGGCCTTGAAATCCAAAGTATGCAGTTTTTTTGGAGCAGTGCTTTGGGAATTTGGTAGTGTACTGCTGGGAGTTTTTGACCTATACAAGTGAGAAATCTCCATAAAACTATATATATTTGGTATTGGCACGTTCAGGAGACATGGGACTTTCCAAATCAGTTGTATATTCGTGCATAAAATAATTTTTGTTTCTAGTATGTGTGATTATATTATGGAAAATTTGATTTTTTTTGCATTTTTAGACATTTAGAAGCCTATATCTTGTTACAGAATTGGAATTACACAAAAATTCTACCATATTTTGAAAGCTTAGGTTGTTCTGAAAAAAACGATATATTGTTTTCCTTGGTAAACTAAAAGTCCCCCCGAGGAAAGGCCCCTAAAGTGAAACAGTGCAAAATGTTCAAAAACTGTCTGGCAATACAAGTTCCGCTTTGACCAAAATGGCTGGCAGTAAAAGGGTTAAATTATTGGACTGGCCAGACCAAGAATTACCTCTGAATAGCTTGAGTTCCTTGGCCTGTTTCTGAGAATAGTAAGCATAAGGCTAATATCCCTTGGAGAAATCTATTTGCATCACTTCAGTTTTCCAAAGTCGTGCAAAGTTTCCTCCTGCAGGCAACTTTGCATGGCTTTGGAAAACAGAGGCAATGCGTAGGGCTTTCCACCAGTGATTCCCTTTGGTGGCAGTAGAAAGGTATTTCAGAGTGAGAGATCTATTAGAAGCAAAGATCTATCGTGGGCAACTAAATCGCTCCGTGGGCCTAATAAGGCAAATTGATTGAGTTAAATGCCACATTAAAACCTTTCTACCTGTATAAGATAATAAAAAAAAGTTAACTGATCCCGATCTGAAAGAACAACAGGAATTACAAACGTTTATCTTGCCCTTTTATTGCTGACAAGATCAAAGCTAAACAGCGGCAACCTGAGCAAAGGAGCTAAATATGATCAAATCAAGCAAATCACAAAGGAGGCAAGCATATATAAATTGGGGCTGATATTGTACACATTCTAGTAGAAAGTAAATGAACCCAAAAATGTAATACTTCTAGTATTGTTTTAAAGGAAAACTTTGCCCCCAGAATGAATACTTAACCAACAGATAGTTTATACTATGTTAAGTGACCTATTAAAGAATCTCGCCAAACTGGAATATATACAGGTCCTTTTCAAAAAATTAGCATATTGTGATAAAGTTCATTATTTTCTGTAATGTACTGATAAACATTAGACTTTCAAATATTTTAGATTCATTACACACAACTGAAGTAGTTCAAGCCTTTTCTTGTTTTAATATTGATGATTGTGGCATACAGCTCATGAAAACCCAAAATTCCTATCTCAAAAAATTAGCATATTTCATCCGCCCAATAAAAGAAAAGTGTTTTTAATACAAAAAAAGTCAACCTTCAAATAATTATGTTCAGTTATGCACTCAATACTTGGTCGGGAATCCTTTTGCAGAAATGACTGCTTCAATGTGGCGTGGCATGGAGGCAATCAGCCTGTGGCACTGCTCAGGTGTTATGGAGGCCCAGGATGCTTCAATAGCGGCCTTAAGCTCATCCAGAGTGTTGGGTCTTGTGTCTCTCAACTTTCTCTTCACAATATCCCACAGATTCTCTATGGGGTTCAGGTCAGGAGAGTTGGCAGGCCAATTGAGCACAGTAATACCATGGTCAGTAAACCATTTACCAGTGGTTTTGGCACTGTGAGCAGGTACCAGGTCATGCTGAAAAATGAAATCTTCATCTCCATAAAGCTTTTCAGCAGATGGAAGCATGAAGTGCTCCAAAATCTCCTGATAGCTAGCTGCATTGACCCTGCCCTTGATAAAACACAGTGGACCAACACCAGCAGCTGACATGGCACCCCAGACCATCACTGACTGTGGGTACTTGACACTGAACTTCAGGCATTTTGGCATTTCCCTCTCCCCAGTCTTCCTCCAGACTCTGGCACCTTGATTTCCGAATGACATACTTTGGACCACTGAGCAACAGTCCAGTGCTGCTTCTCTGTAGCCCAGGTCAGGCGCTTCTGCCGCTGTTTCTGGTTCAAAAGTGGCTTGACCTGGGGAATGCAGCACCTGTAGCCCATTTCCTGCACGCGCCTGTACACGGTGGCTCTGGATGTTTCTACTCCAGACTCAGTCCACTGCTTCCGCAGGTCCCCCAAGGTCAGGAATCGGTCCTTCTCCACAATCTTCCTCAGGGCCCAGTCACCTCTTCTCGTTGTGCAGCGTTTTCTGCCACACTTTTTCCTTCCCACAGACTTCCCACTGAGGTGCCTTGATACAGCACTCTGGGAACAGCCTATTTGTTCAGAAATTTCTTTTTGTGTCTTACCTTCTTGCTTGAGGGTGTCAATGATGGCCTTCTGGACAGCAGTCAGGTCGGCAGTCTTACCCATGATTGCGGTTTTGAGTAATGAACCAGGCTGGGAGTTTTTAAAAGCCTCAGGAATCTTTTGCAGGTTTTTAGAGTTAATTTGTTGATTCAGATGATTACGTTAATAGCTCGTTTAGAGAACCTTTTCATGATATGCTAATTTTTTGAGATAGGAATTTTGGGTTTTCATGAGCTGTATGCCACAATCATCAATATTAAAACAAGAAAAGGCTTGAACTACTTCAGTTGTGTGTAATGAATCTAAAATATATGAAAGTCTAATGTTTATCAGTACATTACAGAAAATAATGAACTTTATCACAATATGCTAATTTTTTGAAAAGGACCTGTATATATCAGTAAATATTTCCCTTTTACATCTTTTCCCTTGATCCCCCATTTAGTGATGGGATGTGTGCCCCTTCAGAGATCAGCTGACAGGAAATAATGCAGCTGTAACAGGAAGTAGTGTGGGAGCAAAAAGCAGAACTCTGTCCAATCATTGGCTGATGGGGCCTAGCATGTATGTGTGCCTTGGCTTGTTTGTGTGCACTGCGAATCTGATGATCCTAGGAGGCGGCCCTTAATTCTTAATATATCAATTTTCTATTTAGAATTACCCAATAGCCCATACAAAGTATATTTTTATGAAAATGGTTTATTTAGATGAAGCAGGGTTTTACATATGAGTTTGTTTATGCAATTTATTTTTATAGAGACCTACATTGTTTGGGGGTATAGTTTTCCTTTAAAAGTTTCTATAATCAACATAAAAGCAGTTTTATTGGTACCTGAAAACAATGTGTAATGTTTATTTTTTTATTTTATTTTTTATCTATATGGATAGTATATACAGGTAGCTATGAGCAGCAGTTACATGCTAACTAATGTTTTTAGTAGACTTTAGGTAGGAGATCCGAAAAATGTCAACTTTCATGTTCATGTGACAAAAAGTCATATGATTTTAAGAATTCAGTTCAGCTAGGACCATGGATTTGGCCGAATCCTGCTAAAATAGGCGAATCCAGAACCGAATCCTTGGTCCTGGCCAAACTGACTCCTTAAAAGCATGCACCTCCCTTGCACCCTGTACTTTGCACCTTCATAGAGATATCAAGCCTACAAGCCCTCTTTCCAGAAGCAATTTGGGCACACACTATGACACCCTGGTCATGATCCCATCTTGTACCCAGCTCTGGCCAGTGCTATCTGCATGGATATGTGAAACAGCCACAATAGCCCAGACACTGGGTAGCAACATTATGGGGGCTGCATTTTCACTGGGCATGTGATTTGAATGGCTGTCGAAATCTTCTGCTCACAGAGTTCCCAGTATTCCGTTTGCTTGAGCACCCATGGCATATCTGTTCCTGTCTGGATCTGTTTTTTTTTGGGTGGGTTTTAGGTCTCTTTAATTGCAGGGCTACAATTATTTTGGCTATAAATTATAGCAAGTGAAAGCCTGGCTGTCACTATGGTTGAAAGGGTAAGGGGCCCAAAAAAGTTTACTTCTGCCTTGTGGCATGCTAAATCATGTAAAAATATCCCCTAAGAAATACAGATTTATAAATTAAAAATCTAACACATTTTGTTTTTGAAACTCACACTGTCATTCTTTGCAAACTTTCCTAAACACCGTAGGATGTATGCAGGTTAATGTCTACTCTGGTATTATAATACAGCAGTCACTGTAGAGGGGAACACATTACTGAGCAATAGATTAGCCTGTAGGCTCTCATTATAGGCCACTTAATGAATGAGAATTGTTAGGGATATATTGGAAGTGGAAATATTTTTACTCATGAGCACATCAGTACATAGCATGCCCTATTCCCTGCTTAGTTGTAAAACTTGTCAGTCATTTTTAATTTCCCTGATGAACACTATTCTGAAAAAAATTATTTTACATATACAGAATAATCTGGCAATGCATTTTGTTTTGCATCTCTGCTTTACGTAATAGTATCAACCTATGGTCTCTACTGCGATGCACATATGTTATATTAATATAGCCAGGTTACATGGGGTAAATACAACCCTTATGCTGCACTTTCACAGGGAATGTGAAAAATTAAAAACAGAAGTTTCATTATTTTAGAAAGAGCTCATTGGAAACAAATGTGTTTGTCAGCGTGATCTGCCTAAAGAATAAAAGTATGTTTTGTATTCTAAAGTGACTCACATGGGAGGGTGAGGCCTCAGTAATTGTGTTATTAAAACTCCTTTGAAAACATACAGTATCTATGGCACTTGGCACATCGTTAAACTAAGAAAAGGTGTAAAGAGACAGACTTGCTTGTCATTGTCCCTGTGTATTGATGTCATGGATACATAATAAGATGCACAGGGAAGAATTCTGCAACGGGACACGTGAGATTAACTGCACAGTTATGTATTAGTGGACTTAAATATATACCCTTACTGCGCCACCTAGGGTCAGGGTTGCTTCAAGGTACCATTGGGCCAGGGCATATATTTTATTTAAGAAGAAGGAAAGTTACAATCACTGGCACCCCCCAGTCACTGTAATTGTTTACCTTATATCCCGGGTTGGTGCTGTTATTTTTTAGAAGCACAAAGTCCCAATGGCTTCTGTAAAAACTATTCTTTTAGGGGGGAGAGGAGGGCGAGGCACACTGACTACGCCAAGAATTTGTGATAGAAAAACCCTCAAGCTTGTGAACTTCAGTATAATAAGTAGTAGCAGAGTGCTTCTCTGTGTTAGCCATAGACCAAAATCAGAATATATAGCATATGTGATACCTTTTATTTGCTTAGATTATAAAATGCGAGCTTTCGGGACTTCTTAGGTCCCTGCTTCAGGCATGGTATAACTTTGATATAATAAGACAGGCAGCGAGAAAATAGTCTGCGGTTACTGATGAAGATATGATGATAATTTTAGAAATAAGAATTATTTGATTTAAATGGAGTCTATGGGAGATGGCTTTCTCGTAATTCAGAGCTTTTTGGAAAATGGGTTTCCGGATAGTGAACCTGTAATATTTTTTTTTTAATGATTATGTGTAATCCAGCAGTTTTTAACAAATGCTTTAAATAAATAATTGATATTTTACGATATATATATGTTCCCTTTTCACTGAGTTCTAAAAAGTTAGGTTTGTTAATTGTGTTGATTGCAAGCTCTTTGGACTTAAAGCTGAATTGGCATGTCATGCAAGGCAAAGCCACATTCTATTCAGATCAGCATAAAGTCACAGAAGTTCCCCCTTGGCTGAACTTAATAGTTTTGTTTTGACAAGGAATTTGTATGCATGGTGCCATTCACTAAGAGAACTGGGACATCAATTCACTGGTATTAATTAACTTTTTCTTAATTATGAGTGAAAATTATTTGACCACCATGGAGCAAAAAAACTATATGGATGCTATATAAGTGAGGGTAACTTTTAAACACTTTTAAACATTTCCATTGCAACTGGATACACCCAAAGTTTGAGATTTATAATTCACAAAAGCAGAAGCCTTATTCTTCTTCCTGGAACCTCTAAAGGTCTCTGATTCCTGGATGACTGGCACATTGCCGTAACAAGGTGTGACGAGTGGCTACAGAGTTGAAAGCAAGCCTTTATGTCCGAGCTCAATAAGCCCCCAGTGGATGAAAAAGGAAGTGCACAACAAACCACTGCAGGTTGTAGGGCTCCAGGCTACATAAGTGCCACTGATTATTACCCAGTTCTATTTTCTAGCCTCTTCCAATTTACTTTTTTCTTACACAGAGCACAGATGTCCTCCCTTTCCCCTGCAAGTATTTAAATGGCACCATTTGTTGGCTCATAATATGAACACTTTCACCCTTTCCCCTCCAAGTATTTAAATGGTTGGCCCTAAATATGAATACTTTCATGTCTACCAACCCTCAAGGCACTACATCACCTCAGACTCCCATTGGCCAACAATTTTACTTTAAATACCCTTCTGCTGCTAAGTTATTGGAAAAGTAGCAGATACCTGAATTGAAACCATTAGGGTACCTACAATTTTCTGGGTCAAAGAAACCATCTTTTATCTTAACCTTTAAAGATTGTAAGCCCTATGGGGCAGGGACCTCATCTCAAATGTGTCCTGAAACTCCTTGTACTCAAGTATATATTTTCATTGTACAGTTTATAATAACTATAACCCTGTTTGTGTCTACACCCTGTAAAGCCCTGCCTACACCGTGGTGCTATACAGATAATAAATACAATACAATATGCCCCCCCAATCCTCTATACCACTGGGATATGAAGCAGCTGCTAGAACATCCTGATAATAAGCAGGTTTCTACATTTATGTATAATAAGAATCCAACATATAACAAAGTTATAAAAATATAAGCACATAGACAGGGCTGGCTATTTCATTGAATCAGTTTGTAATTATAAGGAGAATAAAATATTAAGTGAATATGTAATTAAACCTCTAATGCTGTATTTTGAATGGCTACATTTCCCAGGGTAGGTGAATACACATGTGTCAGGATGGATGGCATTACTATCCATTATCTTCTATAATGTCACATATACTGGGAAATTGTCTTGCTTCAAATTTGACCTCCAAGTGCAGCTTCCATCTTTCAAAAGACAGAAAATAGCATTTTTCCCCCGACATTACTTCTAGTAATCTGTCAGCATAATTACATCTATAGTATGATCTCTAACCTCAAATTCTCATTACATGAATATACTCATAAAAACAGTATGATTTATCTGTGATATTACACACTTGGTTACACATTTAAACATCCTATATTTGGGAACTGCATATAGTAGTTGGCTGAGGATGATGGGAAATGCTTTGTGGCTGACATCTTTGGACTATACAGCAATGGGGGGAAACAAACTGTAAGTGTCAATCAGCATTCACTGGAGTCCAATGTGGATCCATAGAATCCTGGCAGAACCATAAACTCTACAAGAAAAGCACAAGGGTTCCTGAATGGTAACTCTTACGTACATGGCTGTGAATGTTATAATGTGTTCTTTCATTTAACAGGAAACTGTATATTAGCAGTAGATATGCACCACCCAACTTATATCCAAGTATTACCCTTTATTTCTTTATGTTCACTCACATCTGCTTCAATTCTCAGGGTTCCCAGCCTAAACTCCACTACAGAGCATTACTATGTAAAGAACAGGGTTTGGTCAACCACATTTCAGACAGACAAGTATGGAATACATTTGCTGCTTTCATTCCTTTGCAGACGTTCACGTTATCCTGACCGATTATGGACTTTGAAACCAATAAAATATATGTATGACATGGAAACAAAGCCACAGCACAGCCATGTATGAGGCATGCTTACCTCACAGGATACTGGAAGGCACAGCATATGGTGACATTCCTAAAGCAACACTGAACTAAATGGGTTATTTGAGTCTACAGTAAGGAGCATGGAATCTCTTTCTGGAAGATGGAGAATGAAGCCAATCCTCACCGTGCATAAAGATATGCTTAAATCAACCTCTGTAGAAAGTAAACCGTGATTATAAAATCATATTGTTGAACAAGGGCCCTATGGGGTCCCTAATGGAATTACTTGAGAGACCAAATAGGGATTACAGGGGTCTGCAAGACATATTTCTATGGCTCCCTGATTCCGTGGTGTAATTTGAGGTTCTTCAGACTTTTGTACACAGTTTGATCAGCGGTTGCTTCCTTGACGTCACCAAACAGACAAACTCACGTTCCCCATTAAAGGACAAGTCAAATAAAACTTAATTCTAAGCAACTTTCCAATACACATTCATTACAAATTTGGAATGTTTTTTAAGTTAAGTGCGGTTGGGCGGCATGCCACCCCAAAATTTATGCCGCCCTAGGCCTGGGCCATTGTGGCCTCACCACAAACCGGGGCCTGAGCACAACGGCAAGAATCCACCCTACACTCCTAAAAGCTTACTGATGTGCCTGCACGCAAAATCCGCTTTGTGTGTTTGCACCTGGGATGACGCAATGGCTCCATGTGCATGCACAACAATTAGCTTTTTTGAGCGTAAAGACAGATGGCCTGCGTTTATGTGGTACTGGCCTTATAATCATTATCTCTATTGAATCAAATGATCCTAATTATGAGGGGAGAGCAATTAAAGAACAAAAAAAAACAATAATCCATCCAACAACAACCATAATGCATTATCAACACAAGCCACACGTATATATATATAAATTTATATATATACCTATATTGAACACAGCTGTATATTTTCCCTTTGGGAATTATGCTAACACACAGTAATCACTACAAATAATAAACCTCTACAAAAGAGCTGGCAACCTGGCAACCTCCAGATCCTGCTCAACTGCAATTCTCAGCCAGCTGTTCATAGGGTGCAGTGAGTTAATACTTCAAAGACTCAATGAAGGCCAAAGGTTGCCTACTCCTATTCTATACACTGGACTACGAAATACACAAGGAATATAATCCAACAGCAGAGCCAGATAGACTGCTTAACTGCAATAAACAAGTACTAGCCCCAGAGCAGAGCGATACTTACACACATAATCCTCCCATTACTCAGTATTTCCCAGTACGGCTCTTTATTTTATTGTTTCCCACACAAATTGGGTTACTTTCTTTAAGGAGGATTTCAGCAGCTGTCAGCATTTATCTTTATACAGAAATGAACCCAGACTGAAGGCAAAGGCTAGAAAATAAGATGATAGCTGAGAATGGATAAAAATGCACTAAATTATCATTTTTATATAAAATATATCAGGAAAGAAACCACCGACAGTCTGATTTACTGGATCTGTCCCTGCTCCCTGCATTCCTCAGTTGGTTCCCACAGCAGATTTACCCAAAACCCTACTACCGTCCAGCCACCCACCCTGAAGCAACAAAGAGTTATCATCATCCAGCTGAAATACCCTGGGCCAGAGGAGCGCTCCATAGATTCTTAATGCAATCCAGAATCCCCTTCAAAAAAACTTTGCACGGAAATAATTTAAGGGGGGGAAGAAAACCTTTTATAAAATTTTCCATCGCACTCCCAAGTTCTCTCAAAGTATGTAGCCAAAACGTAATTACCGTAAAACAGAAACGTAATTGTGTGGTGTGGATAAGGTGTCATGTTAAATCTCTATTAATAAACGTTCACTCTTTTCAACACAAGTGGAACTACATTGCCAAAAGGTAATTACCATTGCAAACCAGTTGTCAATAAATATCCGATCTTCCAGCAATGGTGTTAATCATATTGCTGCAGCAAGAATAAAGGAGAACTAAAGGTTAAACCACTGGGGGGGGTGTCCAAATATATTGGGCACCGCTCAGTATGGCAAATTTTGTGGCCTGGGCTGCACTAGTTTCCCTTTAAAGGAAAAAGAAAGTCAAAGTCACTTGGGGGTGCCAAAATGTTAGGCACCCCCAAGTGACTTTAAAGGGGACCTGTCACCTTAAGAAATAATTCCAAATTGTTTTCTATTATGTTTGTCAAGCAAAATAAACTTTACTTACACTATATAAATTATTTTAATCTTATTTTCTTCAGCCTTGGAATTCACAATTGTAGCAAGTAGGCAGGCACCATTTTGTGGACACTGTTATCAAAGCAGGCATTGCATCCTGCCAAAATCTTGTTTCTGTGCCAGTATGGGGGGACCTGATGCCCATGTCCATGCACTGGTTACACAATTAGATGGTGAGGAGGGAGGGGGACTGTGAGGAGGGCAGCAACATCTAAGAAGTTCTGAATTGAAAGTGAAAGAAACTCTCTGCCCCACCTCTATGCCTAAGGCATAGAGGCGGGGCAGGCAATTTATGATTGACAGCTGGGATTTTTAAATGCTTTTATAATGGGCATGGATGTGGCAATAAAAAAATGGTATGGGGTTTCTTGTTTAATTTGAAAAGGGCTTTTATTATACAGCTTTTTATGTCTGGGTGACAGGTCCACTTTAACCGCCTACCTTTTACCCCGGGCTGGTGCCCCTGTTTAGAGAGAACAGCACCAGCCTGGGGTAGCTGCCTGCGCTTCTGCCTTTGTGATTCGCTGCGCGCGCATGCGCAGTAGAGTGAAAAGCCGAACTTAAACATTAAAGTCGGCTTTTCACTCTACTGCCACCGGCATTTTAGAAAGCGGAAGCCGGAAGGAGGAAGCGCTCGCTCCAGGTACCCCGGGCTGGTGCTGTTTTCTCCGAACAGGGGCACCAGCCCGGGGTACGAGGTAAGCAGTTAAAGTCACTTGGGGGTGCCTAACATTTTGGCACTCCCAAGTGATTTTGCCTTTCCTTCTCCTTTAATGCAGAATTTACCAGTGATGACCGAGTGCACTTAATCAGAGAGAGGAGAATGTTGGGATAGAGGAAGTTAGGCAATGCTTGCTCCTCTGGCTTACATATGAACCCACTCTGAATCACGGTCACATTTGTTTCTGTGATTCACTCGCTTCTGTAGAACAAAATGATTACTTTTCGTTATCACCAGTGCATGTAATCATACAGCAGGAAATTACTTGTAAATGAGTAATGAAAAAGAGCCCTGAGTGGCTGTGGGAAGCTGCCGAGGAATTAATAGGAACAGATACAAAATGTACACAGGGGCCAGACACTACTGGGGAGATGGGGGGGGGGGGCTGCGGAAAGCCAGAACATAAACGATCAGCAAGAAATGGTAAGGCAGTAAGGCAGGCACAATAATGTGTAAAAGAGAAATATTCAGGATACTGCATACTTTGCCAGTACAAAGCAATCGTCCTGGACCACTCTGTAACTGATATTGGCACAGCCGTAGTGTTTAGCAGGTGATCTGACTAGGGTCTTATTTACCCTAGCAACCAGGCAGTGGTTTGAATGAGAGACTGGAATATTAATAGGAGAGAGACTAAAGAAGATAAGTAATAAAAAGCAACAATAAGAATAAAATTGTAGCTTAACAGAGCAATATTTTTTGGCTGCTTAGAAAACTCGAAAAAGGCAGAAGAGGAAGGCAAATAATTCAAAAACTATAAGAAATAATGAAGACCAATTGCAAAGTTAATAAGAGTAGGACATTCTATAAAATACTAAAAGTGTACTTAAAGGTGAAGCACCCCTTTAAAGAGCTTTCTCTCTCCCAAACAATCAGTTCAATACATAGGGGTATATTTCTCATGCTGTGTAAAAAGTGGAGTGAAACATTACCGGTGATGTTGCTCATAGCAGCCAATCAGATGCTTTGCTTTGGTTTTCTAACTATTGAAATCTAATTGCTGATTGGTTGCCCTGGGAAACATTACAGGTAATGCTTCACTACTATGAGCATGTGATTCCTTAAAGAGGGTATAACGGCACTCCCTTCCTTTCCCCCTTGACCCTATCCTTCCCCCCTGCATCCCTCCCTTTATATCTCATAGTATAACAGCTACAGTTAATGTAATGTAAGTTTACACATTTTGTGTTTTTTTAGATTACCAATCGCACTGTATATTTTATTTATTAAATATCTAATAAATTAAATAAATAATAATTCTCTCAAATCCAACTATTCCATGCAGTCTTGACATTCTGAACTGTTTTTTTTTTTATATTTCAAGTTATTAAGAAAAAACCCACTAATCTCCATTCTGAACACATTGTTGAGTATTGTCTCTCTAAGGGCTCTGGCACACGGGGAGATTAGTCGCCCGCGACAAATCTCCCTGTTCGCGGGCGACTAATCTCCCCGAATTGGCATCCCACCAGCGAAAATGTAAGTCGCCGGTGGGATGGCACACGCTGCGCAGGCGATTTCGGCAAATGGCCGAAGTTGCCTCGAGAGGCATTTTTGTCGATTTGCCAAAATCGCGCCGCCGCATGTGCCATCCCACCGGCGACTTACATTTTCGCCGGTGGGATGGCAACTGGTGGCAACTCGGGGAGATTAGTCGCCCACGAACAGGGAGATTTGTCTAATCTCCCGTGTGCCAGAGCCCTAAGAATACAACACATTCCTGGGAAGCATCTCTGCTTTAATCACTGGATCCCTGATAAACACTAACTGGTAATACATTTTTTGGCTGGATTCTCCTGCTACAGACTCCCTTTGGGTCTGATCCTGTTCTTTCGGGTAATGTCCCATGATAATTCTCTGCTACTAATGTCCCAGAAATTCTTTCCACTGGCAATATGGGAATCACCAGCAGAAAGGCCTACACATCGCTTCAGTTTACCGAAGTTGCAGGTGGAAAGGCTTTTTGGGAGATTAGTTGCCAACAGTAGCAGAGATTTATCGTGGGCCACTAATCTCCCCATGGGACATCAGCCTTAAGGAAGCATAGAACCAAAAAATGAAAGTGTTTTTTGAAGTAAATCAAATATAATGTACTGTTACTCCGCACTGGAAAAACTGGTAAGTTTGCTTCAGAAATGCTACTATAGAATTTTGTTATAAGCTGCCGTGTAGCCTTGGGGGAAGCCGTTGAATCTGAATAGCAGATAGCTGATAAGCTTTGTAAAATACAATGGGTTAAATTCCTGTGCAAGAACTAAGCCTATCAAATTCTACAGATCTTATCTGTTATCTGCTATTTACAATGTGCCATTTTGTTCTATATTTCAACTGATATGGCCACCTGCATGGCTACACAGCAGATTATGTATGGAAACTATAGTAGTCTTTCAGAAGAAAACACACAAATTTTACCAGTGCAGTATACTAATTACTTGAAAGCACTTTCATTTTTTATGTTACTGTTCCCTTAAGAAGTCTATGGAGGGAACCTGCTCCAATGTAATTTAGTGGGCGATAGATGGGAGCACAGATAGTACTAAGAGGACCAACTATTCTAAGCAGAAGCTTAAAAACCAGCATTTCATATATCAAATTGTAACAGATGCTCTGTAACAGTCTCTGAGCATGCTCAGTAGGGGAGGAGGCTGCTGAGAAAGCTAGCATCTGATGTATCATTATACATTACTTGTTACATTACATTATTTGAAAACAATATGTTTCTGGAAGGTGAACTACCCCTTTCATATTTATCAGTTATGGTTTGGGTATTATAAAGAATACCAATAGTGTCGATTTAAGTCATTATTGTTACAATATGCAGTATGATTATGGGAAGAGGGAGAAAGTTTTCACCACAGTACTTACCCCAGAACCTCACGCTGCCTTTGTGCACAGGATCTGCAAAGTCTATATAATAGATGCACCAGATAAGGTGCTGATGAGAAATGAAAAAATAAAAAGCAAATGCAAAGCAAACTACTTGTGAGCAGCCAACTGATGAGGCACCACACTTTTGTTTCTAACCAAGCATACAAATTAGAAGCAACTGATCCTTCTGTGGAACACTGCTGCCTAAAGAAACCACTTACTAATGCAAAGTAGCGGTAAGAGGAGCAATTTGTATCCCGGCAGAATGAAAAGAAAATTCTCCTTTATATGAACCTGTTCTTTTCGTACTGGCCCATATCCCTAGCAAATTGGAGTTGACTGGGGAACCCAAAAGGAACCATTTTCTACATATGCACAATACAAAGTGCAAATTCCGATGAACTGTATGCAAGTGTAATGTACAGGATACAACTCACGGGAACCCAGAAAAGAACAGATGCCTTGGGCTGCTGGTAATACCAGGGTTCCCTCAGTAAGTAGAGCCTACACACAACTGGTGTGCATCAAGTTAATCAGACACTAATGCTCTCACTGGTTAATAAGAACTTTTATCACTTTTACCAAAGCAGATAGTAATTTTCATTTACAATGGTGAATTTTACACAATTTGTTGGAATTCAGAAAAAAACTGCATTGTGACCATTGCTTTGGTAACTGACCCCCACTGGCTTTCATTACATTTTCCATATGTCAGCAACAAGCCCACTGTCTCACCCACTATAGCAAACTCACCTTCCTAGTTTTTTAAACCTCTTCCCACAGGAGAGTGACAGAATTAGGAGCCCATTTATCAAAGCCCGAATTTCGGATGTTTCTAAGTACGATTGGCAAAAATTTGTACTAACCACGATAATTTCTGAAGTTCGAAAATGTTATGAAAATTCTTTTCGTGTTTGTACGAAAAATTGTGGTAGCGATCCGAAAGTTAAGAAATTTTCGTATCCAAATGATCGTAAACGGCGCAAAAAACCTTTTCTGACTTTAAAACTTCAATGCATGATTTTGGAAGTTTTCCATAGGTCTCAATGGCACTCTGCAGCTCCAACCTGGCCAAAAGATAGTCACGTAACTTTCGTTATCGTTGCGCAAAGAACGAAAAGTATGACTTTTCTGTATATTAACGAACGTATTACGAAAAAGTCGTACTTTTTTAACGATATTATCGTTAACATTACAAACAGTTCTAAACTTTAGAAATATTACAAATTTTTTGTAATCCTAGCCATCGTACTTTAATGAATGGGCCCCTTAGGGAAGAGTAGGCCAGGGCAATTAATGAAAGCTGAAGCCTCTAACAACTCAAATCAGTGATGTCCATACTGAAGCCCTACACATCTTGCTGAACTACAGTTCCTAGCAGTAGATGTGGTGTTCTCAGATTTTGCCAAAGCTTTTGATACAATGGTGCCATAGAGATGCTTAAAGTACAGGTCTGACAGCCTTAGTAATGCTGTTTGTGCACGATAGTATACAGTTACAGTGGGTGACTGTAAATGGAACATTCTCTACTTGGAGTAGGGTTCTGTTTTGAATTCAGTTTAATTTAATTTGTTTATTAATTACTTTAGGGAGGGGATTGTAAGCAATGTCTCTGTTTTTGCAGATGACACAAAACTATGCAGCCCAATTAATTGCATCCATGATGTGGCATCCTTGCAGGGAGATTCAAGCAAACTGCTAGACTGGGCAGTTAGGTAGCAGACTCAAAGTTGATAAATGTAAGGTTATGGATTTTCTTGATGGAGCACCTCTGGGCACTTTATTGCCTGGTAAAAATGTAGCTTTAGCAAGCAGTCAGTCAGTAAGCACCAGTAGGCCCACGCAGCAGACACAATAGCATCTACTATGACATCCACAAGGAGGTGGCATCTTAAGAAAAGTGTTTTTTTACAGTGATAGCTGTAAAGTTTAAAAGTTCTTTCCCTGAAGCAGTCACACTTGCCGATCTATTAGATAGTTGCTAAAATGAACTAGTATTAACTACAAAGCTGATTCAGGGACTGGGCGGATTGCCTCCTTGGAGTCAGGAGGGCTTCATAAGAGTTTTTTTAGGCTGTTACACTTCGGTAAAAAGGATGCACATCATGGATATGTCTACTATGTCAATATGGTTTCAGAATAATGTTGTAGAACAAATCATATGCAATAATACTCATCAAAACCAGCAAAACTTGATGCTCTCACTAGCAATGACAATTTGGGGGTTATTTATCAACAAGAGAAACTAGAGTTTGCCACAGTCTGCAAGTGTCAAAGGGTCAAGTGAGAATTTACTTTTTGTTAAATATGTTCCTAAAAATCCCATACAAGTGAATAGAGAGTGTTGGAATTTTACTTTGTTGTACTGTGGCAAGCTCTAGTTTTACTTGTTCCACCCACTAAACACACTGGTCCTCATTAGCACCTATATCAGTAAATAAGAGTTGTATATATTAGAAAGCCAAGACTTTTTTTTTTATATATGAAGATTGCACAGTTGCACAGTTACAAATCAGAAATTAGTATTACATTCCTATAAATAGAAGAACTGTCCCAAGAGGCTCAACCTGCAGTCAGAAAAGTGTTGATAAACTCAGGATTCCTCAGTTTGATAAATCTGCCCCAATAAATCTATCCCCACAATAAAAGTACATTAAGGTCAGACCCTAGCATGGACTAATACCCTGTTTCCCCGAACATAAGGCACCCCCCCGATTTTTCACCCCCCTCGGAAAATAAGACACCCACCTAGGGCTGGGCAATAAATCTTGCCCAAACGATGGAATAAATGTGTACTGTATTCTTCATGAAAAAATAAGTCATTCCCTGAAAATAAGACCTAGTGCATATGGGAGAAAATCGTATTGGAAACGAAAATTTCGGAAGATCGCAAATATCACGAAAATGCTTACGAAAAAATCGTATTAGTCACGATAATATCGTATTGGCGATCCGAAAGTCACGAAATTTTCGTAATGAACAATTGTAAACAACGGTAAAACCTTTGCGATTTTTTCGTGCAAACGTCCGAAAAAGTCGTGCGGACGCCCGAAAAAATTGGCGAAAATACGCTCGGAGCGTTCGTGCTTTTGTAAATGTGCCCCTAAGACTAGCAGAAAACAATATGGAATTATTTTTATTTTTAAATGGAAGTTTCTTTATTCCCTTCCATTTGAATCTACAACAATGCAAGTCTTTAGGTGCAGTTCTTGAAAACCGGCTGGCGGCATCTGCCTTGTAAGCTGACCTGTTAAGGACAAAATTCTTAGTAGCTAGCGTGCTTTTTGGCTTGCACGTTCCCTTTTATTGTGTCAGGAGAGGATGTGCTAGATTGCTACTTTTGCACTGGAACAAAGGCAGCCATGACTATAGTAATTGCAGGCAATAGTAGGAGCAGAGTGTACTACTGCTTAGCTATAGGTGTCCTGTCCAGAGACAAACAATAGGAGAAACCTTAATATATATAGAAAGCTACAGTTAAAAGCCACTCATTTGCTGAATTTGGAACATAATTGCTTGAATGATTCCAAAGGCATTCAGAAAAGGAATTCAGTTCAGGCCAATTCAGCCTTTATAAAAGCCCTATTGAAAAGACTCTCTTACGGCCATTTGACTTTAAAAATTCATTTTAGCCACCTGATTTGAATAAGGCCTTATTAGCTATAACCCATCATCCACTTCTCAACAAAACACATGATTCTAAAAAAGAAAAAAGTTTTAATGAAATAAATAAAAAAAATGTGACTCTCAAGTAATGTATTGTGTACTCATCATGTCCCACTGGGGACCACACAGCCCTTCTATCATATCTTAATTTTCTCATAGAAATTATTTCATGTATTCATTATGGAGTTGAAATGTAGAACAGGACAATTAACCATGACGTTAAACTGAAACTATGTAGACTCTAATTAGTCCTTGTGGAAAACTAAAGCATACCAGTGATGGTCAGCTTGTGGGCCCATGCCACCTCCTCTTAAATTCCCATTATCTGCTGGGGTGCTTTAAGACAGAATGGGAACTTTCCTTATTTGTTAGCAATAACTAACAAATAGCTTTAGAACTAATAACAATTTTTAATAAATGCATGATGAAAAACTGCTTTGATTTATATTCGTTTTCATTAAACAAAAAATGGGTGGAGCTTCCCTTTTCTCTGCCGCAACAACTAAAAAATGTTTTTCTAAAATAAAGAGCAGAGAACAGCAGCATAAATACAGCACCGCCTGCATTCGCAAATGTTGTATTCATAAGTGAAACCAGTCCCTTGACTTGAAGGAGAAAGAAAGCTACTGAAGCAGTTTATTGCCAATAGATTAGCCACAATAGTGCAAGTTATATTTATACTGTAGAATGCTTCACCATACCAGCCCTAGAAGCTCTTTTTGTTTGTTTAATATAGCAGCTGCCATTTTAGCTTGGTCTGATGTCACTTCCCTGCCTGCATGTCTCCTGCTGGCTCATGTCTGATACCATAATCCATGTGTACAGAATAGAAGGAAAGAAATGTGGTGCTTCTTTTCAAGGAGGACTTAGAGCAGCAGTACTGTAAGTTTTTATAGTTGTATGTACATAGACCTTTCTGATAAAGCCATTAGGGGTGCCCTTGTGTACCCCTTACTACTCTTGAGCCCATGATCAAACTAAATTACCCCTTGTGTCCCTATAAAAACAGGTGGATCCTATGTGAATAGTTAGGGGCATATTTATTACAGTGTGTAAGCCAACATCACCGGTCATGTTGCCCATAGCAACCAATCAGCAATTTCTAAGGTCAGCAAAGGTCTGACTGGTTGCTATGGGCAACATCACTGGTAATGTCGGCTTACACCAGGGATCCCCAACCTTTTTTACTCGTGAGCCACACTCAGATGTAAAATGTGTTGCCCATGGGCCACTGGAGGGGGATCATTGGCTTACACACTGGGAAATGATTAATAGCTTGTTTTTATCCAACTTCATGCAATTTGCAAGAACTTCCTGTTCCTTTCTAAGCTATGTGACAAACTGACAGAAAGTGAGCCTGCCCTGCAGCACCATTACATTCACTATTACATAATAGATATAATACTTTGGCTGCTACTTAATCTACTTTTATGCAATTAAAACCACACATAAGAATCTCCTATATCTTCAAAGCCAGAATAGCATCAGCACACACAATAACAGGCAATGGGGTGGGTGAGATTGGCAAAAGACACAATCAGCAACACCCAATTGTGCTGCTACCTCTAACATGGAGGCATTGGTAAGGGCAGGAATGAGCTAAACCCTGCGGTAGGTACCACCACACCTCACTCACTCACTCACTCACCCACCCACATACATAAGGCAATTAATGAATGGGGAAGGGCTAGTGTTATCCGTAACCCACACAATAACTCCGCACAGACACAAATCACTCACCGGTACAACAAAACAGCGCGCAACTTCCTTTCCTTAAACTAGCGGACTGTACTAAGTGAAAGGAGGGGGGGGTGTACGCTCCTAGCTGTGGCACTTAGATTCAAGAAATCTGTGTATTTACGCACATGTATGAGTTACGGTGACCGGATTATAGATGATTCTAATAAATTCTTAAAGGTAAAATAGTCGCAATAGTCGATTTTTTTTCAAGAACACCCCCCTTACACGAAGTGGTGTGATCCAGAAGTGAATTTGATTCGGTGCAGGAGAGAGAGCTTAGTTTAGTGTGAGGGAATGTAGTGACTGTTGGGTCTGTGTGGGGAAATAACAATGCAGAATTATTGCTGTTTGACATTGTTTGATAGGCAAATATATATTCCAGTTATACAAAATACGTTTTACATTGAAAAAAAGACTTCTCTTCCCTATTATGCTTGATGTTTACAAGGCCAGGCCCTGCTGTCCCTCAGTTTAAATGGGCTATTAATCATTTATGGCAAGTGAATGATTATAAGACTTGTTAGCTGAAAGTTGCTTTCAACCTGTCACCTTAAGAAATAATTGCAAATCTTTTTATCATCCTGTTATTTGAGCAACATAAACTTTACTTACACAATATAAATTATTTAAACTTTGTTTCCTTCAGATTTGGAATTCACAATCACAGAAAATAGGTGCCATTTTGTGGACAAGTTTTATATCACCCTATATTCTTGTCTGTACCTCAGAATAGAAGATCTAATGCCCCTACCCATGCACAGGAGGGGGGAGAATGAGAGCAGTTCAGTGACATCTAGGAAGTGCTGAATGGAAGTGAAAGTAACTGACTGCCTGAGGCATTATAAATACATTTACAACAGGTATGCTTGTTTTAAGTAAAAAAATGTTTAATTATCAATATATATAACTTATACGACTTTATATGTGTTGGTGACAGTTTTCCTTTAAAGGAATAGTTCATTGTAAAAATGAAACTGGATAAATAGGCCATGCAAAATAAAAAAAAGTTTCTAATATAGTTAGTTAGCCAAAAATGTAATCTGTAAAGGCTGGAGTGGGCAGATGTCAATTATAATAGCCAGAACACTACTTCCTCCTTTCTGTTCTCCATCGTGTCATTTAGTCAGCAACTTGAGGAGGGCCCGCATGGGACATAACTGTCCAGTTAGTTTGTTTTTGATCTTTAGCACGCAGGTCAGATCCAAAAGCAAACAGTTATGTCCCATATGCCCCCCCAAGTTGCTGATTGGTTGCTGGCTGATAACAGGTTAGAGAGCTGCAAAGGAGCAAGTAATGTTATTACGCATCTGTTCACTCCAGCTTTTATAGATTACATTTTTGGCTAACAAACTATATTAACATTATATTAACATAGTAAGTTAGGTTGAAAAAAGACACGTCCATCAAGTCCAACCTTTTATGCCTATATATAACCTGCGTGACTGCTAGTTGATCCAGAGGAAGGCAAAAAAACGCTTCTGAAGCCTCTCTAATTTGCAGAGGGGAAAAAATTCCTGATCAATCCCTTGATCAATTTGTACTAAGAGCTATTTCCAATAACCCAATACTAATTTCCAATAACCCTATATTTCTTCACTTGCTAAAAAGCTTAGTAATGGGGAAAGGAAGAGATGGGCTAGGTTTGGGCGGGAAGACCATGAGCTCTGTTTTGGTTATGTTGAGTTTGAGGTGGCATTGGTTCATCCAGGAGGAGATAGCTAAGAGACAGTCAGCAATCTGCGTTTGAACACTAGTGGTCGGTGAACAGGTATCTAAATATATCTGGATATCATCTGCATGTAAGTGGTATTTAAGACCGAATGAAGAGATAAGGTCTCCTAAAGGGAAGTGTGTATAGGGAGAACAACAGAGGGCCAAGTATAGAACCTTGAGGCACTCCCACACTAAGTTGAACCAGGAAGAGGATTTGTTAGCAAAAGCAACAGAGAAAGAGCGGTTGGAAAGATCAGCAGAGAACCAGGATGGAGCTTGATCCCGGATACCCAGAGAGTGGGTCGACAGTATCAAAAGCAGAGGATAGATCCAGGAGAATGAGGACAGCATAAGGCTGTCTCAGTGTAGTGTGCGCAGGCCGAAAACAAGACTGCATTGGGTCCAGCAGACTATAGGTGCAGAGAGAGTTAGTAACGCGAGAAAATACAAGACGTTCCAGGAGTTTAGAGGCCAGGGGTAAGAGAGAAACAGGGCAATAGTTAGAAAGACAGGATGGGTCCAGTGTAGCCTTTTCAAGAATGGGCTTGACACAGGCATGTTTGAATAGAGAGGGGAGAGTACCAGAAGCCAGAGAGGAATTGAATATATGAGTAAGAGCTGGAGTTAGGGCAGGGCACACTGTTTTATTAATAAAGAGGGCATATGATCCAGTGAGCATTTTGTAGGTGAGAAACTGAAGGGCTGAATACAGAAAGAGGAGATTTAGGAAGGTTGAGATTATTGGTATCTGAAGGTGGGAAAATTATTTGTGGATAGCGGATTGCGGGGTATGTTCAGATGTAAGCAATTCATTTGGTGAAGGATGAAGAAGCGAGTTAAATTTGGAAAATATGCGTTGAGGGTTGGATTTATTATTATTTACAAGTGTATTATAGTATTCTTGCTTGGGCTCGGATAGGGCAGCATTGAGGCAAGTCATAAGGACCCAAAAAACTAAGGTACATTTATTTGCAAATATTATTTATGGTTTTTGCGTACTCTTTAAAGGGAAAAATGACCACATTTTGTGACATGAGCTTATTCATTTGGGCTTATGTAAGAAAGGTGCATAAAATTATCTGAACTTATGATTATTTTTTTTTATACATAGATGTACCTGACATCTTTCAGATATGGAAGTGTTTTTGTCTACTGTCCTAGAAAAGCCATACCCTGGCACCATTTAAAAACAAATAATGGGTCAGAATATTGTTAGCTCAGAACTTACTGAAACTTACTTAATATGGGCCTTTGACCACATAAGATGATCCACATTAGGAAATAAATGTGCTGCACACACACACAGTAACACTTTATTATTATTATTATTATTAAGAATAAAAATTAGACACATATGTGACAGAATATTAGCTCTAGCTACCCTGGTGACTCTGTTTCTGCTGTGCTATATTAACTAGTTTTCCTCTTTTGGCATAGTTCAGCAGTTGTCACATATCAAGAAGTGTATAACAGGTCAAAGTCTATTTTACACTTTTCAGCTGAACACATAACAAAAGCAGTAGATGCTTATAGAAAATCAGAACAGCAGGTATTTATCAAAGACATTGCTTTCCTGCAGGCTGCATTTTTATTAGTGAGCATGATGGTTGGCTTTCACTGTATTCCTCAAGGGGACTGCCCCACGGGCTTGATTCTTTTGGCCACTTCAGAGAGTGTAGGAGATGCTATCGATTTCCATTTATTTTCCAAGTTACCGGGCAAGCCATTAAAACTTGAATTGCTAGGGCCTGGGAACCCTCATGTATCCCATGGAATGGCTTGCCTAGAAGAAAGGTGAGACAGTCTTTTTGGTTTGTTTGGCAGACAAGTCAAGACAGTAATTCTCTTATGTCATCCCAGAAGGGGTGGATTATTCTGTAGGATCCACAGAACGGATTTCAGTATGAAACTGCACACTTGGGCAGTTTTAGCTGGACCCATTTTGATGCACAATGCTTTATTATGAAATCAGCATGCATTTTTCTCCTTGCTGCTCATTTTAAGTTTAAATAACCACTCTGGACACACATACATTGCCCAAGATGGCTTTTTTTACAATTCCTTGTCTAAGCTTTCATTATTATTGTTCTCCTGGTTTTTGTACCTGTTCCTGACTATGCTTACTTTCTGCCTGCCTGGACTTTTAGCCTGATTTTAACCACTATTCTGTCTGAACTTTTACTGTACCACATTTCTGTATCTGTCTCAGATGTGTTCAGCCCAAGATTAGAAAGTTCCAGTGCCCAAAAGTGCTGTTGTTGGAAAGAGTATCCTGCTTCATATGAAAGAGATTCCCCAAGCAGTCCCAAGGTTCCTATATTACAGATCTGTCAATATGCTGCAGTAAATTTTGAATAAATGTTAATTTAGTCTTTCTACATGTTGAGCACCCAAATAACAGTGTATTTTAGGAAAAAAATAGAATTAAATATTTTTTTCTACATGCAAAAAGTTGTGTTTGGGTAGAGACCCCCTTTAAACAATTAGGAAAACAAGCAAGCGCCTCATCATAAAGCTGTAGGACCAATTTATTGGAAAAGATATTTAAGCAAATAAGGACTGAACTTTTTTGATGGTTTTGCTTATGAAGTACATAGTATAATTAGTCCGTTCTACTCCACAGAGCTAAAGCTGAGGCATAGGGAAACTGTTCCAAACAGTAATGTAGTCTGTTATGTAATATATTTACTTTTTAAATTAGTAGGGTTCAATAAAGAAAAAATGTCATCTAAACCCATCAGATTAGCAGAACAGCACATGGGCAAGTAGGACACAGTGAGATAATCAATCCTCTTAATAGTGACATCAGTGTTGGAAGCAAACATTCTTATCCTGCTTAATTATTTGGCCTGTTCCTTCAGGGACACATATAATGTGCTTGACTTTTGGTTACCCTAGCAGTGTTTATGATATATTTCCTAATGCACAGTATAAATGTTATAAGTAATACAAATGAAGCTGAGCAGGAAACAAACAGTTTGTTAATGATCATAATAATACCGGCTTACCTTTTATTGTTCATTTTAAAAAATAAGCAGTAATTGGTGCAACAGATGCTTGAAACCCACATTAGTTGCTCTTGTTTAATCTATCAGAACTGTATTTTCTTAATTAAATGATTTCCATGTGGCTATAATGACCTCCTGTTTATGTATTTGATATTTTTTATGTTTTTTTTCAATTCTTATATATGAATGTAGGTATTATATTTTGTTTAGTGGTTAGTTAATAACATAAGCCCTAAACTGATCATGTTGTTAGAGAAAATATTATTAACATAAATACATGCAATATAAAAAAGCAGTGCAATCCCTCACCAAAATTTACAGCTGTACTACCAAAACTAGCCAGTGTCGGACTGGGATGCCAAGGGCCCACCACAAAACCTTAGACCATGGACCCACTCCCAAACTATTTTTCATCCACTTCTTACTCAGTCTATATATTTTCCTAGTTGTTTATCTTTACATACTATAATCTATTCTTCTATATATTTAGTTGCTTTGTTCCCATAGAGAAATAGGGAATGACCATGAATTAGGCCAATTGGCTAGAAGCAGGAGGGCCCACTTAAGGTGGCCACACACATGGCGATCTGCGATCTTTCGTGCGACCGTCAGACCCGCCACTAACCTTCAGGGCTGAAACGGTAGATAAGGAGGTAGAAACAATAGGATTTCTACCTCCTTCTGCCAATTCAGCCCTGATGGCAGATTTTGCTCAGGCACCTTCTATGGCGCCCGATCAAAATCTTTTGACCTGGCCGATCGGCAAGTCGACCGATATCAGCAGCCTCCTTCGATACCGGTCGACTCGCCGACTTGCCATACACGCACCGAATATCGTACGAAACAAGGTTTCGTACGATATTATCGGTGCGTGTATGGCCAGCTTTATACCTGGGCCCACAGGGAATTTTCCTGGTATCCCTGTGGGCCAGTCCAACACTGATACTAGCAATAGCAGTGGGCCACTTCTCCAAGAAAATAAAGAAATAGTCAGTGCTCAATGAAATAGAGGTTGAGGTGCTCCACCCTGCATAAACACTGCCCCTTAGTGCAAGAGCGCACCACTAAGTTCTCATCTATAGGACACTTGTGCCCAGTTTTGTGCTGCTCTTTGAACAGAGCACTCAATTAAAAATCTAGTAATCTGTTACAGCCTGCCAGTCAATAAGAACTTGTGCGTCTGAATGGCATGCAAGGTACAGGAGAAGACCCCTACATATCTCCCCTGCCCGCCCTTCACTAATACAGCACTAAAATGGAGATGGTGCCTACACACCAATATTATAGCTAAAAAATTATACATTTGCTGGTTCAAGAAAAAAATTAAGTGATTGCACTGTACACACTGTAAATTAGTAGAAAAAAGTACACCATAAAATCATGACAGAATCCCTTTAATGAATCCAAAAGGAATCAATGTTCATTGTGGGGTAAAGACACTGATTGGCTGTAGAGGGGTCATTTACCAGTGTAAATGCTTTGTGCAAATTGCCAAAAAGTATGTTTTTTTCACATTGTATTCTGCCGTAGTTGCTGCTTGAATTGCTAGAACATAGGTCCCCAACCTATTTTTTTTAAGGTTCCAGGGGTGCCAAACAAGAGCTATGATTGGCTATTTATTAGCCCCAGTGGCAGCTTACAGGAGGTTCTGTTTGGCAGTACATCTGGTTTTTATGCAACCAAAACTTGCCCCCAAGCCAGGAATTTAAAAATAAGCACCTTCTTTGAGGCCAATGGGAGTGATATCATAGGGGTTGGTGAGCAACATGTTGTACCTGAGCCACTGGTTTGGGGATCACTGCTCTAGGAGCACAGAGACCTGTGGCAACCCCAATGAATACAATGCTGTATTTATGAGGGGCGGGTCGAGGGTTTTACCTGACCTTGTATAAAATTTTCATCAAATGTCAAAATATTATTTGGTTTTTTTACATAGATTATTATCCCCCCTAAATCATCAGAAGATACAAAATACTGGCAGTGCATTAAAGAAGCATAACTAATCCAATATTCCACCCAGGCAATAATGAATACTATATGGTGCTGGTTTCAATCAGGGCTAACAATGATCATTACACTAACTTTATTTTGGGACTGCCACCTTTCCTGAAGTACACTCTGAGCCTTTACTGCTTCTACTATACAGAGGGGGAACCATTTTCTCCCTGTCTATACCAAGACATTTCTTGCTAGATCCCTATTAACTTTACCTTTTGTCTGAAGGACTGCAATATTAACAGTGATTGACTTACCAGAGCATAGCGCAATAGCATATGTCTAACTTCAACTTAATTAACTTATGGAATGCTTGAGTAGCTATCAGGGAGGAAACACCACTAGATTGTTATAATTAGAATTTTGCACCTTACATGCCTGGATGTCCCAGAGGCCTGGAGAACTCCACACTCTTTTCTATATGATGGATTGCAGTAGGCAACTACTTTATTGTGTCCTGTGTCTTATTAAGATTTTCTAAGAACTGCAGACAGCTGTTCCAGTCTCCTTTATGGGCTTCCCATATCATAGGGCAAGATTATGAAGTAATAGTCCTGAGAGAGATGAGATGCCACTTGTGGTTAATATATCTCCTACCTTTTTATGTGTGGAGGCAGTTCTGAAGAATACATTGCATTTTCCCCAACACTTGATTTTTATCTATTGTACTGAGTGGTTGATAACAGATAAAAACAAGTAAAGGCACATACTCACAAATCTGTTTCCCCATTCTTCTCCCAGATTCTTATTGGTATGACTGGTAATAGTTCCAAAAGGGTTATATCTGCATGAAAAACAACAGATCAGTCATGGGTAACTGGTATATAGCACTGCCTTACAGCCTTCATTTCTTAGTGACATGATTAGAGTTGTAGTACAACAAGATCTGTAGGGATGCTAGTTGTCCATGCCTGCACCAGACCCTCTTTCAACCACAAGACATTTTTACCATAACCATGGCCACAACCTAATGGTGTCAGTGGTTTCCATTCGGTGCGTTTACAGCTAGAGTTTCACTTGAAATTGTTGTGCAGCCCTGCCTTCCGCACTCACGCACATTCCCATTGTGGCATCTATCTGTCTTGATAATTATCATGAATATTATATATTTTCCTAATGGGAACTAGTGGTATTTAATACTTAACTGCTGCAATTTAGAAACAATGTTGCTTTTAAATGTAACCTGATGAGAAACCACATTAGCCGAGTAGAAGGTTCTGTCTGCAGGGAGAGGAAATGGAGAGCTGTTTATTAGTGTCATTATCCTGTAGAACATCGCTAGAATAATATGTATTGAGTAAATATTAGTCTATGCCATGGAATTATTTTTAACTTGTATTTTATAAAAGATCTTGTAAATGGATGAAATGAACCGTGAAAGCAACCATGCTCATACATGGCCACTAGTATTACCCATCCTTTTGGTACGGTGAGATACAATGGAGGACTGGCCCGTGCATGGCCACTGTTATGTATAAACACTAACTTTTAACTCCTTACATTTTTTATCTTATATGACATTCAAACAAGACGTTTGCTTATCTCAGTTCTAATAGCCATGAGCTTAATAGCCTCTTAGTAATTTTTTCATCAATGTCTCCATACAGTTCCATTATTTTATACCTTTCTGGAAAAACATGTATTTTTTTTGTACCTTTTCCAGATGCAAAGTTCATGGTTTTATTTTTTGTTCTTTTTGTACTTGGGTGGCTAGCTATTGCCTAGGGAACTTGCCAAGTCAATATACTGAATTTAGCAGATACAAGCAAAGGTATTCACCACTTATAAATGTTTTTTGTTTTTGCAACTCCCACTGAGTACAGTACTTCTCTCTGTTTACTCCTTTTTACTTGCACATGGGAAGTGCTAATTTTTGGAAAAATGGGTGCCACTCATGCAGGCCTGGACTGGCAATCTCTGGGTTCTGGCAAATTCCAGATGGGCTGCTAAAAGATTCTGTAGACAGTTATTGTTTATTGGGCTTATGGGGGCTGTTTGGGTCTCTGTGTAATTAAAATGTCAGGGCCTATTTTGATTCTCAGTCCGGAACTATCTTCATGGATATGTGTGTGTGTATATGAGTTTCTTTATGCACACTAGTTGACAGCAGTGAAGTGTTAAAATCAATATTTCAGCTTTAAACATCCTTTTTCATTTTGAATTTTGTGTGTGGTCTTTGTCTTAATACCTTGTGTTTACCCAATATCTTATGTTATCAAAGCTAAATCCTTGTTAAACACACAAGACAATAAAGCCTTGTAAATGCAGCCTTTTTCATATTGTTTGATTCTTAACTTACCTGTACTCTGAAACTTACTGTTTTCAACTATGTAAGTGGATAGGGGTATATTTCTCCTATAAAACATACTTCATTCTCTTATTTAATGTGGTCTAAATTTATTTTTTATAGGTAGGTACTCTAGGGTACAAGGGATCAAGGCTGGGAGCATTTTTTTACTTACGCAGCTATATCTGGATCTTGGCCCACATGCTTTTCTGTTCCCTGGCAGGGATTGCAATATTTAGCTCTATTTAGCATTGGTCATGACTGGGAGACCCTGATCATTCAAATGTATGATGCTTAGTGTGATCCTTTATTGGTCATATGCACTATATATACAGTATATATATATATTTATATATTTTTTATTCATGTATGTACTGAAAGAATGTTTGGCGATAATCAATTCTTGTTAGAAATTATGTACATTGTACATTTTCATATTTATGATTTCTCTTGATTTCTGTTGCTTTTAATAACCCCTTGCTCATCTATGTAGGGACCTACTGATTGCAAATTTATTTCATTACGATCTACCACGTTAAGTAGTACACTGCCATGTAAAATATAACTTCATTCGATGGGTAAGAGAAAAAAGTAATGCTGTGTTTAAATGAACATGTAATTTTTTAAGCCATTGTTTTACATCTTAAACTAAGTACCCAGAACTGTGATCTAAGGGCTTACAAGCTCCAGATCTACTGGCAGAGCCCGATCTAATGTTTGAGGGTAAATAATATAAATATACTCTGCAACAGACATGTTTGAAAATCCCATCTGGCTTTGCTTCTCAGATTTAGAGAATACTTTAGTGGTGTTAGTGCCAGATCTGCTGTGTGGATGTATGCATAGGTTTCCCACCTTTTCTGCAGATGGGGGGCATGCCATTTTCTGGTGTGCCATTTAGAAAGCTTTCTATGGCAGTTTCTTTCAGTTTGGTAGTTGCATTTACGACCCAAAGGATCTGAGTAAGTTCCTTTATTAGTGTTTGTATATGAATTCATATTAAGTTGAAAGTAAAACGATTTAGGTGCAAAGAAGGCAAATACATTTTAGATTTGTTTTAATACTACTTAGAATTTGTACCAGCGCGAATTAAATATAATCTTATGCAATATGATTTTATACAAAATTGCAATATTTATGCATTATAACACCTTATCATTCTAACCTATGCATTGATAACCTTGGATATTGCTTTTTATATAGCATTATAACACTGGGCCTTATTTACTATGTATGGGTAAATATGAAGGGAAACTTGTGTGCATGGGAATCCTACACAGAGATGACAAGTGATACTGGATGTGTGTTGGCTCTACCAGCCCTTCTCCTGCCCTCTCCCTATTCCATCCCAGTCCTGCCCCTTGACTGTGTTCCCTGCAGGACTGCTACTGCTGGTGTCCAGGTGAGCGGGTTAATTCAGGTTGTCTCCAAAAATAAAAATTACAGGTAAGTTGACATGTGTTGATCGGGTATAAAGCACAGGGTTCCCTTTGTGCCCTGCACCTGTGTGTGCTCTGTCTTTGCCTTCAAATATGAGCCCCAGGCTTCATTTCAGCCCAGATGCTGAGCATGATGTAATGTCGACTGGTTCTTTAATACAGATAAGAATCCAACCCTGCATAATAAAGTGAATGTGTTTTCAAGTCCGAGCAGTTAGATTTTCATGCTATAATCCTTTTCATGCTGGCTGCATTTATGATATTTCCTGAGAAATCCCTGATAAGCTTCTGTAATAGCTGTTTGCCAAGCTCTGTGTCTGGAAATATTAGAGGATGGATTTTGCTCACACACTCCTGTACTTCTTAGCAAGAGAGCACCTCTTATCATCTCAGCACTTCAATTTGGATGATTTAAACTCTGTTTAAGCAAGGGCTTTATGAGTCTGGTGCCATAAAAGGCAGATTATTCAATGCACGCGGCGTAAAGAAAAAACTTCAACAAAGTAAAATGGGAAAATCCAAATATTTTATTATCATCATCTTATAACAATATAATCAACCTCCTCCCCCCACAGAGTTCTAGCTAATACATGGTAAATAAACAGAAAATGGGAATATCTGCAAATTGGTCACTTGTGAACAGATTGTTTTGGGTTTTTTTTACTTACGTTCTCTGCTTTGAATGCCTAGGTTGGTAGGAAAGCAGAGATATTCACCCCCGCCGTAGAAAAATTAGGAAGATTTGCCTCATGGGAAGCGTGCAGCTAAACATTATGGTTATGGCCTAGTGTCATCTACTTACTGGGTGTAAGCTTCTGCCACATGCCCATTGTTTTGGGCATCATTTTTATTTATAAAATACCTGCTAACTACAACAAGAATATATGCTTCGTTTTAAATGTATATACGAAATAAATAAACTAAATTTCCTATTTTGTAGGATTGTATCTTTAGCTCTGTATTCTGCTTTCTGATTCTAACCCAGCACTGTTGAAAAAAGAAATCTATATGTCCTCGAAAACCAAAAATGGTTTATAGGAGTACCAAATTTATTGTTCAAGCAGTGCAGAGCCCCATGGTGTCCCTACGCTGCAGTACAGATGCAGAGCAAAAGTATCCCAGCAGTCGTGGATTTGCAGCGAATTGCAGCATTTCACCGTTGGCTAATTGTTTTACAAACTTCAGGGAAAAAGTCGCATCAAAATTAGGCGTGGTCGCTTAAGAAAAGACGGTGCACAACTTAAAAAAAAAGACACGCACAACAAAAAATCAACAAATGCGTTTCTCAATTTTTTTTGGTAAAACTGGACAAATTCGCTTATCACTTCCCAGCAGTACAGAGGCAGAGATTAAGGTATTTCAGCATAAGAGACCACATGGGCTCAGCAGTGCAGAGACAGAGACCAGTCTATAATACAATTATTCCCATGTAGTAATAATAGATATATGTTATATACACTTTAAGCTTTTCAAGCACACAGAAACAGCCCCCCCCCACCAGCCCACTAAATACTGTCTGTCTATGGCATCTTACAGCAGCCCCTCTGGCATTTGCCAGAATCCACAGATTGCCAGTCCTTAGGCTCTTCTGTAAAAAAGCCAAAGCATAAACCAAGATAAATATACAGTATATTGCTCTACACACATAAATTGTAACCAACCAAATGTTTCGACCAAATAAAGGATAGGTTCATTTTTTTGTTACCAGGGGCCTTTCCTGCACATTGCTTGCCCAGCCTATACAGGATCATGAGGAGTGAGTCTATACAGTACACAAAAGTTAGCTGGTTTTAGAGATCCTCATTCTCACACAAAACATTTGTCAAATTAAAATCACAAGCCCAGCCAAGGCTGATGGTATTTTTAAGTTGTCTGTGCGAAAGAAAAATGCAAGACAGTGGCAGCACTGACCTTTTTCAGTCCAAGCATTTTCAGCTTGAATATGTAGTACTGTTCCTTTCAGGTGTGTCATTTAAGTCAAGCAGGCGGGGGCAATTTCAGGAGCTTTCCATCTGTCTGACAAGCGCCCTGTGTCCAAAATATGCCCTCTCTGCTCTTAACTAATTCCATCATTTATTAAACCACTGATGGTCAGTTAAAAAAATTTCAGATTAAGCCATGCTAAATCCCACTGTTCAACTTTAGAACCATGCTAGACAGACCATTTTGTTCCTCTTGTTTAATTCTTCACCTTGATTTAGGCCAGACTGTCTTACCCCATACAATGTCTTTGAAAAAAATCTCAGATAAAAATGATATAAGCATTCTTTAATTTTTTTTTATTTATTTTTTTTAAATGGGTTTATTTTCCTTTTTTCCAAACAAAACAAAACAGGTGTAATAGAGAAGGGGGAAGAAGGAAAAAGAAGGAGGGGAAAATGGGGGGGGGAGAGGGGATAGTAAGAAGATTACATTTGCTCGCATTGGGATTAGTGAGACATAGGGACTTAGCATGGTAAATCAGGGGTGTCTCCTATTCTGGGCAGGGGGTCCCCTTCAACGTCCAACCATGGTTGCCATATTTTATCAAATTTTGCTGCGCATCCTCTGGCAAGGTATGTCAGTTTGATGGAGGGTAAGGCTCCGTTAATGAGTTTGATCCATTGTTTTTCCCGGGGAGGCTTGGGTCCCATCCAGCGGAAGATAATGCACTTTCGGGCATAGTAGAGTAGGGATCGGGCGAGCAGTCTAGAGGCAGTGCCTCTTACTTGGTCCTCTATGATGCCGAGCAGGCAGGCGTGTGGCGAGAGGAGAGGAGGGTAAGCTAATTGGGCTGACATATGGGTGGTGATATCTTTCCAGAAGTCCTGGATCCTGGGGCAATTCCAGATCATATGCAGAAAGCCTGCTTGGTCTGTTTGACACCTGTGGCATTCGTCAGTGTCCCTGCGTCCAATTTCTTTTAGTCTGACCGGAGTATAGTAGATCTGCATCAGGAGCATTCTTTAAATTTACCCAGAATAGTAAATATTAATATTTTTATGGAAAAGTCAAGTACAGTTTTTGTTTCAAACAGCCAGTATTTAATCTAATGGGGCTTATTGAAATAGTCAAGGCTGCCTAATGCATTTTGTGTGAAACCCACACTTCATCATAAAACATAAAGGAGTTTATGTAATAAAAGGCACTAGGTTTGCCCAGGAGCAGTAACCCAGAGCAGCCAATCAGTAGAATTTACTTGTCGCCTGTTAAAAAGCAAACATCTTATTGGTTTCTATGGGTTACTGCTACTGGCCAAACTTAGTGGCCCTTTATTACATAAGGGTAATTTACTTATTAGAAGGCAGTATGCAAAGTGTAAATATTGCTGCAATCAGTCAGAGACCTACGGCTGCCTGCTTTTTGCAGCACTGTATTCATGAGGTGTGGGAGCGGGGAAGCAACAGGCCATAATGGGGCCCTATGGCATGTGGTATGGACAGAGCTTACTTGCACCCCCTAAAGCTCCCTAAACTGTGCATCTGAATGACTGCTGCTGCTTCAATGAGCACTAAAGGGCAAATTCTTTCTCTGGGCTTTGCAAGTGACAACTGTAATGTTTTACAGAAATCTTTTGAAAGGGGCAGAAACAACTCAGACAATCAACTTTATATACAGAAGATCAAAACTATTAAAAAATTACATAAGACCAAAATTCACATATACACTAAAGATAAACAGTGCTACTACAAAGTAATTATGAAATTGGGGGGGGGGGGGTGTACAGAAGGAAAGAGGGGGGGTAGCAAGTACACATGTAGATCCTATTAACAACTCTCCTAGTTCTCTAGCCCCCTCCAATCAATTATTTTGTTATGCAAAAATATTTTTAATTACCATCTCCAATCTTTTGAGTCTACTTACAAGCATTAGTACACAAGCAAAAAGTAGTTTTGTAAGTTTACTACTTCACTGCTCAGTTAGCATTCATCTCTGCTTGGTTCCATTTATGGCTCACATGGCGTAGCCCTCAAACTCTATACACATGTCTAAAGGAAGGCACACATATTGCCTTTAGGCAATTACGCAGATATATTGGGGATGGTGTTTAGAATTTCTGACGGCTTTGGTCATGGACAGGTCATATCTGTTACGCAATAGAATTTCTGTAAAATGGGTTAGTTAAATGGTTAATCGATATTTAGACTTGCTTTCTCTTTCAATATATAATTTAAAAGATGCATATAGAAAGTAAGCGGCAGATTTATCAAAAAGTGAGTTTGGAGCTTAACACATAAAAACTCTCCCACGTTCTGTTCATTCCTATGGGATTTTTAGAAGCGTTTTTATCAAATGGTGAACTCTAACTTTTACCCATTGATAAATACACTTTTAAACATCCCGTAGGAATGAATATAATGTGGGTGAGGTTTTATGTATTAAGCTCTAAACTCATATTTTGATAAATCTACCCCTAAGTGTCAAGGACACGATTACATTCTTATGACAAGGTTTCTCTTATTTGTTCAAAAGAGTACTATTGAGCAAGCCACATTAGGAAAGGGAAATTGGGACACTGTCTAGTAATTGGAAAAATTCAACCAGTAGGGGCCTAGAAGCCAATTACTTTGAATATTTCTTGAACATCAGTGGTCATATCATAAGATTCATCTGCCAGCACTCCAACATGGTGTTATTATAAGTCTCATTGAGGACCTTCCTTAGTACTGTATTACTTTTCCCTTGCATGGCGTATAACTCACTACCTAGTGAAGATAGTCATTGAAATACATGGACATATCTACCGTGCACAAACTTTCTTAAGCTTCTGAATCTATATTAGCCCTATTAATTGTTTTTAAATAGGTCATCTGCAAGTTGGAATATCATGAGAACATATGTAAAGTTATTTTTTGCTCATTAATTTTTATGTTTAAGGCACTTTTGTACAATTCCCAAAGTATAATATATATCACTGCCAACATAAGGCAGAAATAATTAATTTCCATAGCTGAGCCCCAAAGGTCAATATTCATGTCAGCAGATGGTTCTGTTTGGCTCGGTATTTTTATTCCCAGCTGGAACCACACATGCTGTGAAAAGACCTGGAAAGCAGGAAAATTGGAGGGCATGTACTGTATTTAGCAAGTAACTTTGGGACATGTCTTACAGAGCCTAATAACTTACAACACAGTTACAGAATTCTGTAGTTCTCTTGAACTTTGCCTCGGTTTGGTTCCAGTTTCCAAATTACTGCAGCCTGTTGAGTCACAGTCATTCGCTGATTTCACCTACCCTGTGACACTGAAGTGGACAGAGCCAGCTTGAAGGTCGGGTAGGGTGATATTTGGGGGTAAATACTAATTTGATGCACTACATTATCATCAAACAGGTGATGAATGGCTGTTTATAAACTAGGGGGCTCTGACCAAATGCCAGTTCTCAAAGGGGATTTGAGCCAGAGGGTGTTTTTCATTAGTGTAGGTGTACCTCATCTTACAGTAGATAATCATGGCTGCTCCAACTGAGATACATAATGTACACAGAAATATGAAGATATAGAAGTATTCCCATGCCAACAACCTGTGCTAGTTTGTCTTATTAAATACAAGAAAAGCCTAGAAATAAATAAACTATAATGTCCCTCTAAAGGCCATTAGCATTTCAGCAAATGTGTGCAGGCCACAGAACTGGTTTGGATGCTTGATATGTACTTATTACTGGAATTTGTATGGCCCGTTATGCTTTTGGATTGTGTTTGGGCTTCTGTGCTTGTTTTGATAGGGTTCTTTCAACTGGACTGAGAAATATCAAAAGTGTATGTTTTACCAAGTCATAATCTCTCAATAACAACTATGGCAAGCCAAGAAATATCAAAGCTAAAGTCATGAACCCTTGTTGCCATGAACCCTTCTTTAACCCCATGAACTTTAGTGATCCCTTCCTAACAGTAGGGATTACCAGCCATATGCGCCTACCACAGGTGCGCCTGATTCACCAAAACTGATGCAGCTGCATGTGTGCTTATTTACCAAATAGTGAGTTCTACCTTCTTACCCATTTATAAATATGCTTCTAAAAATCCCATATAAATGAATAGAACATGGGTGAGCTTTTATACATATTATTATCTAAACTCACATTTGGATAAATCTGCCCCTAAGGCTAATGCCACACAAGGCATAGGGCGGATATTTTCAGCCGAATGAATGAGATGAGATATATAAGTCTCGCGTTTTCATGCGTTTATCGGCTACATGTGCCTGCACCCAAGCGTATCTCATTCTTTCGGGTGCAGGCACATGTAAGAGGCGTAGGGCGGAATTTTCAGCAAACGCTTTTCCGCTTGCTAAAAATATCCGCCCTACGCCTGGTGTGGCATTAGCCTAAGACAGGGAGAACATAAAAACTCCTTACAGATAGTACAGTGCTTTTAATGAAAGACACACTGCATGGCAGCAATTGTAGCAAATCTGCTGCCCTCACCCACTCAGAAAATCCTATATTTGGCCCTATGTGATGTAAAAAATAATGAACCTTCTTTATAAAAAAACTACTGAAAACAACTTTTTAAAAATCCACTTGATTTCATGCGTGGCTGCAACTGAGGGCTGGAACATTTTCATTTAATAACTGAATGGAGCATCTTGAGCTAATATATAAAAAGTCATGTTTTCTAAATGTGTAAAGAGCCTAAAAATCAATGCAGTTTCCTGAACTGCAAAGGCCCAATTAGCTAATTTCCCATCCATTAACTAATTTTCCATCCAACAGTAGAGTCCACGTGTATAACATGATAGTAAATTCGAGCCCAATTTGTGTGGAAGAGTCAGGCGGAATGTATTATGCCTTTCTTCCCAGTTTATAACAGGATATAGGATTACGGATGAATTAGGGTTGATAAATATTAACTGCATTGTATTAACATAGTTGTCGAAAGGCAGCAATTACATAAAAACACTCATTTATTAATGGAAGTACAGTGTACAAAGTGGAAAAATGGATGCAAACCATGTTATTTTACCAACAATGCAACATGTGCCATAACTTGAAGGTAGTATGAGCATAGGCCAGTTGTATGGCACAGTATAGAACCTTCCCTGTACCTCTGGGTGCTGTGGCTTGAGTCTAGTACCTTAGTACGTCATTGGGTACAATTTGGGTAAAACTGGTATGTGTATGGCGGTTTAGCAAAACTTTAACAAACTTCTGTGCATTTTTGTATTTCGTGGTTGCAACTGCAAGTAGCAATCTTTGCCCATTAACTTTATTATGATTTCACCTACAAGTGAGCTAACTTAACTCTTTCTAAGCAGTCGTCTCCTCTGTACAGGGGCATAAATAAATAAGAGATACTCCTTGGAGCTCTAACTTTGATGTTCCTTTCCTTATTGCCATCACGTGTGCAGGGAATTATGGGATTTGGAGGATGCAGGCTGAAGGCAGAAGAACAGGGACCCAGGCTTAGGTAACTGTTCCAAACCATATTATTACATTAAAAATCAAAAAAAGGCTGCATATTACTTTTCTGTATATTTGCATTTCTACGTATGACCTTCCATGGTGATTTATCTTCTGTGACCACAAGGAGTGCTGTTGCTATAATTTTCCACGGAATAGGTTCAGGATTAGCTTGACCAAGGCATGTGATACCGCAGCACAAATGAATATAGCTAAATGCTATGTAATGAGGGAAAGCGTGCAGAGTAAGCCATGCCAGCACATTGTACTGCAAATGTAACTGAAATTAAATCTCGTTAAAGGATTTAGGATGAAAGCAAGGGAAAGAACATGCTCTTCTCTTTACCCACACTATTTAAGGTGTGCCGAAAATGTATAGATTTTTTACTTCCCATGGGTGTCCCTGTTTAACCTGCAGAACAGTACCAGTTCAGTGGAGCTCTGAATGAGCACAGGTACTTGGAAGAGACCCAGATTTCCATCAGCAAAGAGCATGCATGCTAATGTGGTATCCCATCGAACAGCTGAACTATCAAGTCTTTATTTCTGGAACCAAAACAACTGGCTAATTTGCTGGAAAGGCTAAATTGTCTTTAATGAAAGAATGTATAATTGCAGCAGACAAAGGCTGGGATTCACTAAACTCCCCAAACAGCCGTCATGCCATCCATGTTTTGTTCATGAATTGCTTGGTTAATTGCAGCTGGTTATCTGAGAGAATAGGGCAACATGCACTATAATATCTATTGTACTGCTCCCTGCATTCTATTGGGGGCAAAATTACTTGTTACAGTAGCAAAATGTTCAAGCCAAGCAGCTTTTTCTGATTTTTTTTTTATCCAAAGCCCTGTTAAATTTGCATTTTCCCCCTCTGGGCATACAGGTGTCACTTTGTTCTCAGAGCAGTTTAACTAGCATGACATCAAAGGTGGGCAAAGCAGTATCACAAAATCAGAAGAAAAGGCAGTAAATGTTGTGTTCCAGTTTACCTGTGAATTGAAGCATTTGGGATAATATAATCCTATACCAATAACCAGCTGTCCCATTTTAGCAAACTAAACACAACAGTGAAATGTAGCAGATGTTCACTTTATAACTTGGGCGAAGCCAAATGCCCACTGCACAACAGTACTGATAGGCTGATTGCCTTGCAGCAACTGGCACGGTCTGAAGTTATAAGGGGGTCAATATTAGAAGGGTAAATAATGGAAAACATCAGGTGAAAGGACAGAAAGCCTCCTTAAGTTTGTGTACATTATATATGGAGAGCAAGACCATGACATTATGCCTATTATCTCTAATGATAATTGTAGTATACTGTCCTGGCTGCAGATTGTAACCTGGCTCACAGGAGGCTTGATGCTTACATGGACTTGGGCCCTGTTTATGGCAGCAGAAGGAAGATATCTCTAAGGGAGAACTGACTGAAGCAATAATTGATGTCCTTATGGTAGCAATAGAGACACAGCAAATACACAGCTCTGAAAGAATATTCATTAGGTTCTGTTTTGAATTCTAGACACAATCAGCATCCTGTGTTATAGGCTGTGTAAAGTAACAGAGTGTTCTGACCTGAATGCAGTTGTACTCTAGAAGATCCCAGGCTTTCATGCAGAGCCTGAAATGGATCCTGTTCTGGCAATCCTAAGCTTTAGCTTGGTGATAAGCTTGGTGACCATATGTCCAGGGAGAGAATATCAGGCCTGTGGGAACACTACTAATAGTAGACAATTATATCAGAATATTTTAAACCACATCCAGTGTAACCTAAACCTTTTTCTAGTAGACCATACTCCTTTTTGGCAATAGAATATGAAAAATATCACACAAAACATGGGACAGTACGAGGGGTGGAGATGCAATGAGTCAGTGTGTGTGTTTTCTGTTCTTTTATATGTTAATATAAAAGTACAGGTTATTGGCAAGTGTAATGAAAGGAAGCATGGCACAGATTCTCACCAATACAGCAGGCCAACACTATGTTAACACCATATTCCCATATTATTCTCTTTCAGATCAACAATATGTACACTTGCTGATCCCCTAACAAAGGCAGTACTAGAGCCAGGTCGACAAACAGATACCATTATCTAACCAGATTTTTCTACCAGTGAATTGCCCCTGAAGTTAGATTTGATCTTTTTTAGCAGGATTTGGATTTAGCCAAATCCAATTGCCTGCCCAAACCAAATCCAAATCCTTAATTGACTGTTTCCAGCAGATGTAAAAACATTGCGCTTCTGTTGGTACTGGATGCATTGTTTCGTTAGTAACATTTTCCTATTCCATTGATACATTGTATGGTACAGAGCCAAGGAAAACAGATGTGCCAATATACTGAATAAGCAGGTTCAAGGCTAAACAGTTTTGTCACAAATCTCAGACATGACTTGTTGTGTTTCAAGTCTGTGCAGTGGTCAGGGCGGACTAATGCAATAGATAACATTTGCTTATATTACAACATGAAGGATTCTCTTGAACACAAATGGTAGAAGAATATTCATTTCAGGAATGTGTTGAGGGCACACCTGAGGTTTTAGAAGACAACTGGTTATTGTATTAAAGGTAAAGTTAATGTAATAGTGTTTCTGCACAAAGAAGAAGACAACCAAAGCAAGATATTCATTTACAAGGAGTCTGCCAACACCAGAGTTTAGGGCTGAAGAAACTTTCTGTTCCACAAATAGAACAGATCATAGCTGTTCAAGTGGAGACCCTTGTTCAGTTGTAAGTCTCCACATTTCTGTATTGCAATAAGGTCTGAGACAGTTATCGTGTGTGAGTTGGAGCTTCTGATCAAAGATAAAGGGTTTGTCTCTCCCTAAATTTTCAACAAATTGCTTGTATATGAAATAGACCTCTAGCACTGTAGTGATCAGCAATTTTGGTTGGTTATTTCATTAGAAGTTGGTTAGAAAAACTGTGAACAGAATAGTGACATTTGAGGGCCTCCAATATCTTTACATACCAGGATAACCCAAGTAGAAGCACTGTAGCAGTGGCATTTCCAGCAATTGAACAATGGGCTGCAAAACCCTAATATAAAGTGCTGCTGACATCTTCAGGCCCCTCCCACAAAAAATAGAAATCTTCTGGACCCTTAAGTATAATTTTCTCTTGATAATGTTAAAGTTAGGTTGTATGTCAATAAGCTGCCCATACATGGAAAGATCTGCTTGTTTGGCAAAATCGCCAAACATATTGTGCCTTATATAATTTTGAAGCACCCTCTGTGTTCATACTCTGCTGTAAGATGCATGTAGGTTGTTATCTTAGGTCTTTCTACCTTATATATTTCAATCGGTACTGGAAATAGTGTCTAGAGCTCAGCAGGGCCCTCTGAGATAATTTCAGCTATCATTATGTATGCTTTTCCCTTGCAGCCTTCACATTCCATGTGGAACCTGCGCAGTCCATTGGTTTTGTTGTTAGTTTATATCCTGAGTGGCTGGAAATGTTAATGGAGATGTGTTAGGAAATATGACTTTTAGAGTGTTTATATCTGAAGGGCGGATGAACTCAGAGCCACCCCCACCATCTAGAGAGCCTGGGGAGCTACCATGGGCCTGTGGAACAGTTGCCCTTACAGAACTTCTTTACCGTTACTGCTGCTGAGCAAATAAAAATGTTTCTAGTGGCAGGGAAATGTTTGGCATAGCCCAGTGATGGAGGGAAGTCAGCAATTAACCAAGTTCCAAAATAGTTTCCATGTGATCATTGGTTATGTTCCCAGGACATAATTAAACGATTATGAAAACGAATTGCGCAGCATGCCTTCTCCATAAAAAGAGTTAGGGATATTCAAAAGGCAATGCTGATGAATCAAGTTTGAAATGAAATCTTCTGCAACAGAAAAGATTATTATAACATACAGCAATGTGCGTGCAGACAGGGCTGCCATCAGTTATCATCAGGCCCCATACTGCTATGTTAGCAGAGCATCCCCCCCAACCCCGGCTCCTCAAATATAGGATCACCAGTCCTGCCAACAAAAGACTCCAGTGAAAAATGCCACTTGCTTGCACAATCACTGGCATGCCCAAATTATGCCAAACTCCAACAACCCAAACTCACAACTTTTGTAATAATCACAACTTTCCATTTAAAGGGTCTCCTTCTGGACCCTATACCCCCCACCCCCACACTCTTGTGGCAACCCTCTGTGTGGTGATGTAGCGCATATCTATACCTTTTAATATATGAACCCCCCCACATAAGTTTCAGAGTACAAGATGAAGCCTAATTTGCAGGATTGTGATTCCCTAGGTTAGAAAAATGGGAAGATTTCTTGATATGTGCAACAATCTCTCTCTATCTTAGTAAGCAGGAAACATATAGTCCAGAGCCTAGGGTAAGAGGACCTGATGAACATCAAAAAATCATGACAGGTTACCCCATAAACAAGGTACTCAAGAGAGCCGATAATAATAGGGTTAGTGAAACAAGGTAAAAGCTACAACTTGCAGCTCCATTGACTATGTATGATGGATAAATCTATCCATCTATCTATGTATCTGTCTATGTCTATCTGTCTGTACCGTTGCTGCCAAAGATTACTTGTTAAGGCCTCAAAGTTTCTAAATGACCACTGTAAATTATTGCTTTTTTCTCTTAGCCACAAAAGTTGTATCTGATTTACAGTGTGTATAGTGTAGCAAAATATTATACTTTTACTATTTGTCCTATGATTTTAACACCAAGATGTTTGCTTTCAGTCTTCTAGCTGCAGTAGTGCAGTAAAAACTAAGCACTGATTGGTTGCAGTAGAGTGTGGACTAGGAGGCTCACAAACAAAAATACAGGTATGGCATACCTTATCCGGAAACCCGATATCCAGAAAGCTCTGAATTACGGAAAGCCTGTCTCCCATAGACCCCATGTTAATCAAATAATTCAGATTTTTAAAATTGATTTACTTTTTCTCTGTAAAAATAAAACAGTGCTTGGTATTTGATCCCAACCAAGATATAATGAATCCGTACTGGATGTAAAATAATCCTATTGGGTTTAATTAATGTTTTATTGATTTCTTAGTAGACTTAAGGTATTACAGAAATTACAGAAAGACCCCTTATCCGGAATACCCTTGGTCCCGGGCATTCTGGATAACAGGTCATATACCTGCACAAGGCAGAGTAAAACTGTATTATGTCTTGTGTATCTGGGGACATAGAGACTGTTTTGCAACTGAACTGGAGAGAGGTCTGTAGTAGCCATTATATTATATTATCAAATAGCTTTGAATTACATTTTATTTCATTAGGCAATAAACAGTGTTTAGTGATCACTTTTTTCGAAGAAGTTTCTAGCAGATAAATCCTTTTTACAACTTCAAAAAGATGTCTAAACAGGTTCACTGGAGGAAAGGCATATAGCAGCCACCATACGGCGTATAAATGCAGATATGTAGAAATGTTTATTTTGGTATAGTTCTGCACTTGCTATTTAAGAAGTATGTAGCTACATGGTGTATAGTTATATACTTCTAAATCTTACAATATAAAATATGTATTACTGAGAGGTTTCTTTTGCATGACGCCTACATTTCAGCATTTCATGTTATTTGTAGCTAGCACTAAAAGCATTACGGCAGTAATAATCATTATTTATAAAGGCTGTCTGTCAAGTGTGCAGTAAGTAATGCCACCATGTCCCCTATGATTAAATGCCCCTGCCATTTTAATATATTCTGTAACAATATGTTTAGCCTTGGAGATAAAAAGTGCCCAACAATTCTTTTGTTTTGGAGAGTGGAGAAAAAAATGTTTAATGTTTGTTAGTTTTTTTCAGGGAAAATATTATGTACTAATGTAACCCCCCACATCGTCTGACTAGAAGTCCTGGTATCAAATATGATATTTGACATTTGGTTTTATTGTTATGTTTTTATTGACACTGGGCCCTTACTGGAAAATCTGGAGAGTCTCCAGGCTAAACTGTAAGCGCTCTCCCACTTTCTTATAATGATTTTGGTGTGCTAGTCATAAAACAACTTTATTGCTGGACAAAGTAATGCTGTAATTAAAGGCAACAAGGTACCTCATCCATACGTCTGTATTTTGATTAGTAAACAAACCGCAGGTGTCCGGTCTTCAGCATACCAGGACTCTCAGTGTTACCTTGGTGGGTCATAACCACTTGATCCCCAACCATTGGCTCATGAGCAACATGTTGCTCCCCAACCCCTTTATTGTTGCTCCCCAACCCCTTTATTGTTGCTCCAAGTGGCCTCAAAACAGGTGCTCATTTTTTAATTTCTGCTTGGGGTCAAGTTTTGGAGGCATAAAGACTGTGTATTCTACCAAACAGAGCCTACTTTAGTTTGCAATTCCATGTTGGGCTACCAAATAACCAATCATGGCTCTTAGTGGTCACACCCTGGAAACTTTTTCATGCTTGTATTGCTCCCTACGTTTTTTGAATGTTGCTCATGTGTAAAAAAAGTTTGGGGGCCCGTACCCTAAAGTTTAAAGGAGCCAACATCCTGTAGATTGAAACACGTCAATGTTGATGCCAATCTGATGAAACAATAAATATCTTGTATATTTCAGGTCAAATGCCGTGAGTGATTTGCGTTTATTCACTATATATATATATATATATATATATCCTCCCACTCCCTGCTTTTTTTTTTTTACTTATCCTTTGTTCCACTGATGGCTGGTAGCTACTCATACTTGGCACTCTTACCAAGATTTCTCTGCAGTCCTTTAGTTTCGATGCCTTCTCTGCACAAGCATTCTGTTTTATTACTTTATACCATGTTATATTTTCAAATAATAGCAGCTGCTCAGTAATACATCAGGGGAAGCAGAAGCTGGATGTAAGCTCTAAGTTGAAAACAGCTCTTGAAGGGCACAAGAAGAAGCATATTACTCTTACAATGGATGGCAAAGGTTTCTGTTTCATGGTGTGTTACTATAAATGTAGCAAAGTAGGTAGTGCACTTCCCTTAGTGTTGTAACTCCCTGTAGACTAGGTTCTATGGACTGTTGGCTGGTTCTGTGTTACGATGGTTATACAATGGCCGATCCAGTAAGGTATACAACCAATCGGTCCACAGGCCAAAGGGAAATATCCCATACAAGGTATGGCAACCTTTCTGTTCCTTTATTGGCACCTTAGTGGAAGACAGGACCCAATGAAAATGGACTAGCTAGTGGCAAACTTGAATCTTTGTTAAGTTTAAGTTCTCCTTTAATGTGCAACAGATCAAACCCCCAACTGAGATGTATCACTTGCCCCATAATAAACACTACACCCAATAGCTATTAAATAGTTATCTAGCATTGAAGTGAATGCTGATAGAGCCCCACACAGAACGCACAACTAATTTATAAATGAATATTTTTTTAGACTTAAATTTTATTGAATTATAAATGAGAACCAATTGAGTTAATAATATATAGCACTTATATAAGGGGTAAGTGTATAGGACCATTCCCTATGTTGTTTGTCTTTTTGATTTACCATTATGGGTCCCATTTGGACCATATTTTTTTAAATTGCGGAAGAGATTTCAGTAAAGCTGTTGTCATTGAGTTTATACTACGCATTGTACAAGGAGGTGAAAAATATCTGGTCGCATTGAAGAAATAAACAGTGGTTAAAATCACTTTAAAATGTACTTATGGGCCAAAAGTGGTGATGCATAGCTTTGAGACAGAGGCATCCATTTTTTGTTAGTGTTGGTTTGGAAGAAAAAGAGAAAAATGCTGATTATATTATTCACGGACGCCACATTTCCTTAAAAAATAAGTCTGGACTTTTTTTTTTAATTAATTTTTCCCATAATTTGTATCTTTCCAAGTTGTTCTGATTTAATATGGCTGCAAAATGCTGACCAGATAATTCACTACAGTAACTAGAAGTGCACAAATTCTTATGGGGCGGAATGGTAGGGTTATAATACTTCATTCCTCTAAAGAAAAGCAGAATTTTGTTTTTTTATTCTTAAAAAATCAGAAAAATCTGGACGTGTGAATGGTTCTAATAAAATATTAGTGTGGGCTGGGCAGACTTTGTCTTGGCAATATAACAAATGCCCAAGCTGAAGTATGGTATAACGTAGCGGAAAATATGCTCCTCTTGTAGGTTTTTTTAAAAGCATAATGTTATTCTATGAGTCGGATTTCACAGAATCTTGCACAATTAGTCTATCTAACCTGAACTTTATATAGAGAAATTTTCTGCTCATTTCAAGACTCTGCTGATTAAATGGATTTTTAATTGGTTGAGCACATCCAAACCGTAACACTCATTTGCATTCATGGTGTAAAACATCATTCCTACACCAGCCAAAGGACTATTACGTCGAAAAGACTTGCCGCCGTTAGAACAAAATGCTAATTTATTTACAACCGATAAGGGTTTTTATTTTGTCTGCAATGTCTTTTTTATAGGCCACAACATTACCAAAAGCATCTGGACACCGGCACGTCCAACACTTCATTCCAAAACCAAGGATTAGTATGAAATTGGTCCCTTATTTGTTGCTATCACAGCCTCTGTTCTTCTGGGAAAGCTTTCAACTCAATTTTAGAATATTGGTTTGCTTCAGTTTGGCCACAAGCATTAGTAAGGTTGGGCAGTGATGTTGGGGACCAAGTTTGGCTTGCGGTTGGCATTCCAGTTTTTTTCCAAGTCAATAATGAACAGCATCAGTCAGGAGAATTTCTTACATAATACAAGGCCTTTATTCCATCTTGGCCAAATACTGGATGGTAGAAGCAACTTTTCAGGCCCCAACCGGCCTTTTTTCAAGCTCAGCTCCAGTTTTTTCTACAGGTGTTCAACCGGGATACAGTCAAGGCTCTGTGCAGGACAGTTAAGTTCTTCCACTTCCATCTCATCAATGTCATTGTGTGGACCTCATATTGGGCTTGTTGGAATTATTGTGCTGAAATTCTTGTTTCCAAAGTTTCTCAGTAGTGAGTGGTCAGACTGAGGACATGTAATTTTGGCGGTGTGTCCAGATACTTTTGGCCCCATACTTTAACATATGATTACAGGTGTATAAAGAAGTAACCCTGATATGGCTAGCAGGCCGGACTGGCAATCTGTGGGTTCTGGCAAATGCCAGAGGGGCTGCTGTAAGATGCCATAGACAATCACTATTTATTGGGCTGGTGGGGGGCTGTTTGGGCTTCAGCATTTTTTCTTCCTGTTTGGCTTCTGAACAGGTGAAATATGGGGAGACTTAAAGGAGAAGGAAAGGTAAAGTCACTTGGGGGTGCCAAAATATTAGGCGGGGTGCTTAATATTTTGGCACCCCCAAGTGACTTTGCCTTTCCTTCCCCTTTAAGTCTCCCCATATTTCACCTGTTCAGAAGCCAAACAGGATGAAAATACACTGAGCTGGGTAAAGAAAGTTCCCACGATGCCTCACTCCTGCACAGACACCCAGACCAAAGTGAACATGCTCAGTTAGTTAGACTATGAGTCAGCTTCCTGCTGATTGGCTCAGATCCACATTCCTAAGGGGGTAGTGATTTCTTAGCATTCTTGAGGGAGGGGGGAGCAGGAGAAGGGAGAGAGCTGTGTGTCTCTGGCAGAGGAATTACAGACACAACTAATCTTTTGACAGAGAAGTCAGTGCAGTGTTTCTGTGAGTGCTTATGGCTGTATTTACATAGACCTTTCTGATAAAGCTTACTTAGTTTTTACCTTTCTTTCTCCTTTAATGCAGTTTTTATTTTATTTAGCTTTTTCTTCAGCAGCTCTTCGGTTTGGAATTTCAGCAACTACCTGGGTGCTAGGGACCAGTTAAACCTAGCAACCAGGCAGTGGTTTAAAAGAGAAACAGTAATATAAATAGAGGATGGCCAAGATAGAAGCATAAATAATAAAAAAAAATCTACATTTTGTATTATTTGTAGTTTTTTAATTATCTCAGTGTTTTTTCAGCAGCTTTCCAGTTTGGAGTTTCAGCAGCTACCTGGTTGCTAGGGTTCATATTACCTTAGTAACCAGGGAGTGGTTTGAATGAGAGACTATGAAAGAATGAGGAATATGAATAGGGGAGGGTCTGAATAGAAAAATAAGTTATAAAAAGTAACAATAAAAATAAAACTGTAATCTGACAGAGCAATAGTTTTTTGGCTGCTGGGATCAGTGACCCCCATTTGAAATCTGGAAAGAATCAGAAGAGGTAGGCAAATAATTAAAAAAACTATACAAAATACAAAAATAAAGACCAATTGAAAAGTTGCTTAGAATAGGCCATTCTATTACATACTAAAATTTAACCTAAAGGTGAAACACCCCCTTTAAAAAGGGCAGGGCCTATTTTGGACACCAGTCCAGGCCTGTGTCTGTTTGTAAAACTGAGTAAAACTGAGTAACTGAGTAATTACTATCATTTTTGCAACTGAATTTTTCTCTGGGAGCAGGGTCCTAAAATTTGAAGCCTCAGAGGGGCAGTTTTGGTAACTAATTCAATATTACATTCTAGGCTTATGGTTGTGTATCTGCTATGTGGAACTTGCACATAGGGCTGTATTATTTTTGAGACATTACAATCTGGGTCAGAAGTGATTGTCTCAATGAGCATTTGGTACAGGGACAAACATGTTATCTGCTAAACACATTTTGTATTTGGTCCCAGTGCCCCCCCAGAGTAATAACCCCCTTTGTGCTTCCTGACTTTATTGCTGACTGATCATTGCCCATAAACTTTGCGCCCAACTCAGAGCACATGTCAAAGTGCACACAGTTGTTTTGGACACTCATTGGCACATTGCCACGGCATGCTGGAATAAGAAATTGTAGTTTGCACAAAACAAACTGCCCTAAACATGATGATGAATGATCCCCACAGCTACACCGAGCATCTGTGCTTCATACCTCTGTGAGAAGCCACATGTGTATATTATACAAATTATAGACACACCATTGCCTTAGAATGTACATTCACTCTATACAAATGCCTGTAATCAAAACACAAAGTTATTTTCAACAAAAGAGATCCGAAGCACAGGGCTAGGGCTAAGGCTAAATAAGAGCAAAATAACAAATCCTGCTTTCAACCCTTGGGGGAACTTGGGTACAGCATGAAAATTAGAGCCATGAATAAATATCCAAGCAGCCTGAGAATCAGTAGGGTGAATTTTTTTACACACACAGATGGGTATATTTATCAAAGGGAGGCGTGGAGTTTCCCTCAGTGAACTGTCCTTTCACCCTTTGATAAATATACTCCAAAATCTAAAAAGCTTCTTACAGAATGCCTCCACACACACAGAAGACTGATTCCTATGCACTCGACAGGGAAGAACTACAAGTTACCCTGTGTTCTATTTGATCTCCACCCTACTCAGCTATGTGACCGTCTTACATGTCTACTTCTGTTTACTACCAATCAGAATATGGTTGTTAAAGCAATGAAAGGCTGGTCCCTAAAGCTGTCACAATACATTCATTTTTGTGATTTAGCTTAGAACGTTGCCAATACTCTAATAACATTACCACCCGTGAGAAAATATCATGGCATGATAAATCAGCCCCGCAGCAAGATGAAGACTTTCATACTCTGAGACAGCTGATTTTCAATAAATTATTTCTCTTTCTAGTCTGCCTATTTCTATTATGAAATTGTAACTAGTTGCAGGGGGTTAGTGACCCCCGACAAGAGAAAGCAAATTGAAAATGAGGCTAGATTTGTGTACAGGTATGGGACCTGTTATCCAGAATGCTTGGGACCTGGGGTTTTCCGGATAAGGGGTCTACCAAAAAATCATTTAAACATTAAATAAACCCAATAGGGCTGTTTTGCCCCCAATAAGGGGTAATTATATCTTAGTTGGGATCAAGTACAGGTACTGTTTTATTGTTACAGAGAAAAGGGAATCATTTAACCATTAAATAAACCCAATAGGGCTGTTCTGCCCCCAATAAGGGGTAATTATATCTTAGTTGGGATCAAGTACAGGTACTGTTTTATTATTACAGAGAAAAGGGAATCATTTAACCATTAAATAAACCCAATAGGGCTGTTCTGCCCCAATAAGGGGTAATTATATCTTAGTTGGGATCAAATAAAGGTACTGTTTTATTATTACAGAGAAAAGGAAATCATTTAACCATTAAATAAACCCAATAGGACTGTTCTGCCCCCAATAAGGATTAATTATATCTTAGTTGGGATCAAGTACAGGTACTGTTTTATTATTACAGAGAAAAGGGAATCATTTAACCATTAAATAAACCCAATAGGGCTGTTCTGCCCCCAATAAGGATTAATTATATCTTAGTTGGGATCAAGTACAGGTACTGTTTTATTATTACAGAGAAAAGGGAATCATTTAACCATTAAATAAACCCAATAGGACTGTTCTGCCCCCAATAAGGATTAATTATATCTTAGTTGGGATCAAGTACAGGTACTGTTTTATTATTACAGAGAAAAGGGAATCATTTAACCATTAAATAAACCCAATAGGACTGTTCTGCCCCCAATAAGGGGTAATTATATCTTAGTTGGGATCAAGTACAGGTACTGTTTTATTATTACAGAGAAAAGGGAATCATTTAACCATGAAATAAACCCAATAGGGCTGTTCTGCCCCCAATAAGGGGTAATTATATCTTAGTTGGGATCAAGTACAGGTACTTTTTTATTATTACAGAGAAAAATATTTTTTAAAAATCTGAATTATTTTCTTAAAATGGAGTATATTGGAGATGGCCTTTCCACAATTCGGAACTTTCTGGATAACAGGTTTCCAGGTAACAGGTCCCATACCTGTACTTGTTTTTGTATTACTTACACAATCTCTCTTAAGGTGGCCATAAGATTTGCTTGTTTGGTGAGATCAGAATGAGGACCACACCAATGAACCGTTTCGGACCCCAATTCGACTAAAAAATCAACTCTGCCAGATCGAAACCTGGGCAATTTTCGGGAAGATATCAGTTGGGAAGGGCTGCCGGGGGGGGGGGGGGCATACACAGCAAGATAAGCTGCTGAATCAGTTTAAAGGACTAGTCAGCAGCTTATATCTGCCCATGTATGACCACCTTTAGACATATTCCAGCCCATCATTTAGTCGCTAGAATAAGTGGGACCTTAGCAACCAGATAACAGTGTAAAGTCCAGGGAAAGATTAGGCCTGCATAAAAAATGTACGTTTGTTGACCTGAACCAACCCAAGCTGAGAGTTTCCAGCCAGTCTGTTCACCACTAGTCTTCGTTTACGAAAAAATGCAGTCAGGGCAAATTGTGTTAGAATTTTAGTATTTTTATTTAATGCTAATAGTTAATATTTAGATGAACTCCCTTTTTTCAATATCCAGCTCAGCCTGTGAGTGCTGAGTAAAAAGTCACTTACAACAAAGGACAAGTCCCATTGCCCAAAGCAACACATCTGTGCAGACAAAATATCTGGGAGATATTATAGCCCTAATAAGCTCAGGCCAGTCCCAGGCATTCTCTGCTCCATTTATTGTGTGAAGGAGATAACATTTACCTTTGTAAAGAGAAAGAAATTCTCATAACTTGACTGCATTATTCATTTGCCAATATTTGCTTAGAAAATGTAATGAAACCAGCACAGGGATCGGATGTAATAAAATCATAAACAATTGGCTGAATTCTTTTTTAATTTAATGAAATTTCTTCTTGCAGCTCCAGTAAATCAGCAAATTGCCGGTGCCGGAGCACACATGCTCGCCTGGCACACATATTCTTATAAATGGAGCAAAGTTTGCACCCAGTTTACTAAAGGACAAGCAAAGCCAACTTGTTAGGCACTGCCAGTAAACAGCAGCTGGGGTTCTCTTTCCTTTCCTCCGAATTCTCCCTAAACACCCACTAATTTAAAGAAGCGTATTCAGTGCACCCTGATTGATATGCAGGCAGCTTATCATAAATAATCACTAATTGCTTTTAACATCTTTTATTTCAACTGTTCTCTAGCCCTTTAGATTGTGAGCTCTTGATACCATTGGATTCTGTAACTGTTGTTTGTTAAATTATTGGAAGATGCCATACCTGTATATTGTGTGACATAAATGCACATACATACATGTTAGGTTGAAAAAAGACACACGTCCATCACGTTCAACCATAATGCCTATATATAACCTGCCTAACTGCTAGTTGATCCAAAGGAAGGCAAAAAACCCCATCTGAAGCCTCTCTAATTTGCCGCAGAGGGGAAAAACATTCCTTCCTGACTCCAAGATGGCAATCGGACCAGTCCCTGGATCAACTAGTACTGAGAGCTATCTCCTATAACCCTGTATTCCCTCACTTGTACTAAGAGCTATCTCCCCTACCCCTGTATTCCCTCACTTGTACTGAGAGCTATCTCCCCTACCCCTGTATTCCCTCACTTGTACTAAGAGCTATCTCCCATACCCCTGTATTCCCTCACTTGTACTGAGAGCTATCTCCCCTACCCCTGTATTCCCTCACTTGTACTGAGAGCTATCTCCCATATCCCTGTATTCCCTCACTTGTACTGAGAGCTATCTCCCCTACCCCTGTATTCCCTCACTTGTACTGAGAGCTATCTCCCATAACCCTGTATTCCCTCACTTGTACTGAGAGCTATCTCCCCTACCCCTGTATTCCCTCACTTGTACTAAGAGCTATCTCCCATAACCCTGTATTCCCTCACTTGTACTGAGAGCTATCCCCCATAACCCTGTATTCCCTCACTTGTACTGAGAGCTATCTCCCCTACCCCTGTATTCCCTCACTTGTACTAAGAGCTATCTCCCATAACCCTGTATTCCCTCACTTGTACTGAGAGCTATCTCCCATAACCCTGTATTCCCTCACTTGTACTGAGAGCTATCCCCCCTACCCCTGTATTCCCTCACTTGTACTGAGAGCTATCTCCCAAACCCCTGTATTCCCTCACTTGTACTGAGAGCTATCTCCCATAACCCTGTATTCCCTCACTTGTACTGAGAGCTATCCCCCATAACCCTGTATTCCCTCACTTGTACTGAGAGCTATCTCCCCTACCCCTGTATTCCCTCACTTGTACTAAGAGCTATCTCCCCTACCCCTGTATTCCCTCACTTGTACTGAGAGCTATCTCCCATAATCCTGTATTCCCTCACTTGTACTGAGAGCTATCCCCCATAACCCTGTATTCCCTCACTTGTACTGAGAGCTATCTCCCCTACCCCTGTATTCCCTCACTTGTACTAAGAGCTATCTCCCATAACCCTGTATTCCCTCACTTGTACTGAGAGCTATCTCCCATAACCCTGTATTCCCTCACTTGTACTGAGAGCTATCTCCCATAACCCTGTATTCCCTCACTTGTACTGAGAGCTATCCCCCATACCCCTGTATTCCCTCACTTGTACTGAGAGCTATCTCCCCTACCCCTGTATTCCCTCACTTGTACTAAGAGCTATCTCCCCTACCCCTGTATTCCCTCACTTGTACTAAGAGCTATCTCCCCTACCCCTGTATTCCCTTACTTGCTAAAACACCACCCAACCCCTTCTTGAATCTATCTTCACAGTAAAAAATCTTTTAAGTATATTTAGACTGAACATTATTCTAAACAGAGTGTGTGCCCTTGTGCCAGTTGGAAGGACCTACTGGTAAATAAAGCATTAGAGAGGTTATTATACGATCCCCTTATATATTTATACATAGTTATCATGTCACCTCTTAAGCGCCTCTTCTCCAGTGTAAACAGACCCAACTTGGCCAGTCTTTCTTCATAACTGAGACTTTCCATACCCTTTACCAGCTTAGTTGCCCTTCTCTGGACCCTCTCTAACTCAATAATGTCCCGTTTGAGCACTGGAGACCAGAACTGAACAGCATATTCTAGATGGGGCCTTACCAGCGCTCTGTAAAGGGGAAGAATAACCCCCTCCTCCCATGAATCTATACCCCTTTTAATACAGCTCAAAACCTTGTTTGCCCTTGCAGCTGCTGCCTGGCATTGCTTACTACAGCCATGTTTATTATCTACAAAGACTCCAAGGTCCTTCTCCATTATGGATTTGCCTAGTGCAGTCCCATTAAGGGTATAAGTGGCTGCATAACTTTACATCCCAGGTGCATGACCTTACATTTATCCACATTAAATCTCATCTGCCCAGATTGCTAGTTGGTATATATCTCCAATAACATGAGGCAGTTGCATGAACATTACTTAAGGCATACTGGAGCCCTTGGTGGAAAAACTGATATTGCATAGGAATGCTGTACATATTCAGATGTACGTCAGCCATGGTACACTAAATTTCATTCCCAAAGGTGCAGGGCATACTTTATCCTGTTTCATCCGCTCTCTGTTCCCCACATGCCAATGTTTGGGAAGCTGCCAGGCTGCTGACACAGGGAGGGGCTGACTAAGTATTGATACAGAGGCAGAGGAATGGGATGCTGTACTTCCCCACACAAACAACAGCACCATATATCTGTATGCAGTTTTTTTGTTTCAGTATATACAGTAGTTGCTATTAAAAGAAATTTTAAAAGGTTTCTGTCAATATTTTACATTATATATAATGCAATCCACAGTTTAAAAATGTATTCTTAACAATAAATATATTTTTTTTAAAGTTGTAATATTGGTGTGTATGTGCCATCTCAGTGCATTGTGCCTGAGTCTGAGCTTTCAGAAGGAGCCAGCGCTACACATTAGAACTGCTTTCAGCTAACCTATTGTTTCTCCTGCTCCCATGTAACTGGAGGAGTCCCAAGCCGGACCTGGATTTCTTACTATTGAATGCTGTTATCGTATCTACCACTAGGTGGGGCATGGGAGCATTTTTAGCACTACAGGTGTCAGGGAGCTGCTATCTTGCTCCCTTCCCATTGTTCTGCTGATTGGCTGCTGGGGGGGGGGGGGTATCACTCCAACTTGCAGCTCAGCAGTAAAGTGTGACTGAAGTTTATCAGAGCACAGGTCACATGGCTGTGGCACCTTGGGAAATGAAGAATATGGCTAACCCCATGTGAAATTTCAAAATTAAATATACAAAAAATCTTTGTTTTTGAAAAACAGATTACAATGCAGGATTCTGCTGGAGGAGCTCTGTAACTGACGCATTTTGTAAAAAACATGGTTTCCTGTGACAGAATCTCTTTAACCCTTCCTATTCTACTGTATTTATAGCAACGCACTGAGCCAGGGAATAGTATATTGTCAGGTTCCAAGAGGTACAAAGCTCCCAACCCCCTTGTGATGTTTCTGAAAAGGTCTTATTTTTGAGGGAGGGGGGATTATCCATTTCTCCGGATCAACAATGGGATGAAGAGATTGGACATGAGTGTCAGTGGAGCCGTTTCTATACATATAGATTTATGAGCTGCAGACATTCCCTAAGCTGGCTGACATTTGCTTTCCTAGAATGCGGTCACTGTTGGCACAGGCTTTCTTGTTTGCATGAGGTCATGTCCAATAGGAATAAGTTGTAGTTACTAACGTGCGGTTTTATTTGGAGGTTTGATATGAATCGTTCTGTATAATATAGTTCTGTATTACTTTGTGCCACTGCATCTTGAAGAACATAAATAGCACTGTGTCTTGCAGACATGTAATATCTTATATAATGGGTGTCTCATTTTTTTGCAACTTTACATGGGTCCATTGGATTCAGCACCTTGCTCAGATCCCTTGGTCACTATTAATGCTGCAAATTACCCAAAATCCTACCTGTCGGCCTTGTCAAATGTGCTCCAGTGAGGAAATATTCCCTTCTAGCCAATAACTGCAACTGGGAATGGGGTTTGGATCAATGTTCAATAACAGATTACATTGCAGTGCTGCATTGGCTCTCAACACAAACTCTTCTGGCAGAGAATTCCCTAATATTTGGATCTCGCAGTAGGGAAATTATATCAGTGCCCTTCTCTTTATTTCCTTACATTTTTGTGAGTGAAGCAGTACCACGTTTTTCTCAGTATTGACTCCTGATATCAAGCTGAAACCTTTTCTTTGTTGCAGAAAAACTGTTTTTGAAGCATTTCTTCATAACAACAACATCTTCATTATGGGAATTATTATTATGTGAATTTATTTTTCTATCTTTCTGCACTAAATAGTTCTTTAATGGCCTCCTCAAGTGAAATTACTTTCAAGGTACAAGTGTATTTATGAAAAAGGGAAAACAGACCTGCTAAACGGGCATGAAACACTGCATTTCCAATAATCCACAGGGGAACATCCCCAAGCAGGCCCTGTTTCTGTAAAAAAAAAAGACCTCACCAGAGTGAACTTTCACAGCTCGTTGGAAAGGATTTTTTAGGGGCATATTTATCAAAGGGTAAAAATAGAGTGAACTCAATTCTAATATTTAATAAATATGCCCCTAAAATCCTATACAAGTCAACAGAGACCTTTGATATATATGACCCCAAGTGATGAAAAAATGCAAGCTTTTTGTCCCTTGGCTCTGTCCGGACACCATCGCGGGCAATACAGGGCCCATTACTCCATATAATGACATTCCTTATGATTCAATAGTAGTTTGGGGAAGGCTCTTTCCTGTTTCAGCAGGACAATAACCCTGTGCACAAAGTAAACCTGACCATACATGGGCCAAAAAAGCATCCAACTTGGACTCACCAGACTTTTTTGACAGCTTATTGGCATATGTATGGTGCCCGCTGATCATCCTACATGAGTCAAGGGCCAAATCAGAGCACTGATGAAGTTCTTTTCTGACCAGCGCTGCATACATAAGTAGCACTATACAAATATACATACCAATTTCCATAGGATCCATGGCAGCCAAACGATTGTATCAGCCTGATTTGGCCCAATGATTGGGCGGCCAAATCAGGCAAAGATCTGCTCATTTTGCGACCCTGCCAAACTATGTTGTATGGCCAACTTAATGGGGACCTGTCACATAAGAAATGATTCCAAGTCATTTTTCTATTGTGTTTGTCAAAGGAAACTTTACACACACTAATTAAATCTTGTTTCCTTCAGTCTTACAATCACAGAAAGCAGGCGCCATTTTGTGTAGGTGGCAGAATGGGGAACACAATTATAGACTGCAAGGAGGGAGAGGAATGTATGAAAGGCTGTGACATCGAGGAAGTGCTGAATGGAAAGTGAAAGTAATTACCTGCCCTGCTTCTATACCTGATATATGATTGACAGCTGAGATTTTTAAATACCTTTATAACAGGTATGGATGTTTTAATAAAAAGAAGAATTTGGGTTTTGTATTTCATTTAAAAAGGACTTTTACTATACAGTCTTTATGTCTGGATGACAGGTCCCCTTTAAGCTCCATTGTTTCATTTATTGGTTGTATGTTTGTATGTAACCTGCATAATAATCCTTAGATCTATGGAAACTACATAAGTGCACTGGAGTGAGATTAATTGGATCACTAAAAACTAAACCTTCGTTCATTGCGTTTGATCCTCATTTATATACAGTATAACAAGTCGTAAATGAAAGTATGAGAGTAATCGTGGATAAGCAGATGAGTCTGGGATCCTCCAGTGATACCATCACACAGTTGCAGCAAAATGGCTTTTTTTTCTGTTGAAATAGTCAACGTATATCCATCATACCTGGCGCCTCGGAGAGACCGCCTGGCTCACTGAAGCTGAAAGAACTGCTTCTAAAGGTCGGAATCCTGACAGCGCTCACTCATCTGCATGTCAGCTTGTAACCGACCTCGGGACTTCAATCTCTACCGAAGACTATTCTCATTCTACTGAGACTTGTGGGACTAATTAGCTGCTCCATACGCCAGATATCCAATCCTGCGCACACCTGTCCCTCTGTGCCTGACCCTTCAATTTCTCCGTTAAAATGTTTCCCAGTAATGGCCCAGATGCACTAAGGAGCGGCATAATTCACCCCGTTTAAATTCCTGTGTGAATGAGGCTTGTAATATAGGTTATTAGCGTTACAATTCCCCGCTGGTAAAAGCTGCCAGTTTTTTGCTGGTAAATTGTTCAGTATTGCTGCTTTTTTAAGAAATTGAAATCATGTCTTAAAAATGAGGCCATAATATGACAGCTCTGTATAAAAAAAAGTTATAAATAATAAATATGGATGAATGTATAACTAAAATCAAGTCTCCCCAATACATTATATTTCTCAACCTCCCTCTTGATCTTTATACACAGCACTAGCGGATACCTAATGTGTCACAATATTGTGTTCCAAATGATTAGTTATGACTTTTTCCTGTGAAGACAAATGTAACTGGTGTCAGTGCAGTTGTGCTAATGATGCTTCATATGGCTGAGGCCTGGGGGCAGTAAAATAAGCCTTCAGCTGTAATGAACGCAGTGGCGCACATAAGCCCCCACAGCAGAACTCCCAGACACCACTAGGGTCTGCAGGGACCTTGCTGCACTCATCCCACCTTTAAAGCCGACACTTCTACCCTAGGTGACCAGAGAGAGACAAGCAGTGTTGGGGCAGCTTTTGTGGCATTCTACTTGGGTTAGTTAATGTTTCAAGGTATCCATTTATGCATTTGGGGTTAATAGAGTTGTCATCAGCCATTTCTGCAGTGCTCTTACTGACATGTTTGGGTTTAATGGAGTCCTCTTTAGCCATTTCTGCAGTGATCTTACTGGCATGTTTGGGTTTAATGGAGTCCTCTTTGGCCATTTCTGCAGTGATCTTACTGGCATGTTTGGGTTTAATGGAGTCCTCTTTGGCCATTTCTGCAGTGCTCTTACTGGCATGTTTGGGTTTAATGGAGTCCTCTTTGGCCATTTCTGCAGTGCTCTTACTGGCATGTTTGGGTTTAATGGAGTCCTCTTTGGCCATCTCTGTAGTGATCTTGCTGGCATGCTTAGGTTTAATGGAGTGCTCTTTAGCCTTTATTACAATGACCTTACTGGCAAGTCTGGTGTTAATGGAGTGCTCATTGGTTATTTCTGCAGTGATCTTACTATCATGAAGTGTAGAAACCAGAGTATGCCATAAAATGCTTAGGCCACAATATGTGATTGAAATGCCAGGGGCCACATTGTCTTGTGGTGCACTTTATGATTCTGATCCTGCCATTCCAAACATGGAAAATGGTGTGTTTTTGTAAAATGGGCATGGTATTTAGGGGTTGATGCCACCATGTGGGCGTGAACCAACATTTTTTTTTTTTTGCAGATCATTATTTCTACCTTTACTAGGGGGACACCTAATACCCTGGCACAGTACCTCAGTTCTAGTTCAGCATCCCTTAAACCCAGGTTAAAGTGCAAGTGGCATTAAGTAATTGGTTCACAAAAACGTAAGTCCCTGATGAACAGAGATATAACGATATAACTTACCTAAGGACTGACACAGACATTGTACCCCAGATTCCTTGATTCACAGCCCAATTACCTTATCAGCCATATTCTCCCACCCCCACCCCCTTTTTTTTTTTTTTTTTTTTTTACAACTCCCACATTTAATTCCTTTACTGCATTTAATGGGACTTTGTACTGTATGCTGTAACCCTTGCACTATTTATTTTGTTTCTGGAACAGCAGCTACTTAAGCATTTTGAGAAATCACCCTATTACTTACTCATTTCAAAATTCTCAAAATAATGTGAATGCCTTCATAACCACCCATTTTAAAGAAAAAGCCAATAATATACAGTACACCTTTTTGGAAAACTAGGTCAGCTGATCAATGTTTAGATATTGTACTGAGCATATGTCTTCCCTGTTGCTTTAAGAACGATCTTTAGCAGGTTTATTTTCCCACTTCCTGGTCCTTCAGAGCAATAGTGGGAGAATTTCCCCTTCCTAGTTACACCTGCAGTCTCCCCTGATTACATGGGAAGGGATAAAATAGATAGTAAGGATAAAAGCAAAATAATAGCCCTTTGAAGATTTCTAAAACAAAATTGCATTTTTTTTAAATTAAAAAAAATAAAATACCTTTTCTCCACATTTCTTTTGCCAAAGATGAAAGTGTATATAGGTGCCTGCTGCCCTTTAAGGCTTATAGCACACAAATGTTTTCCATTTCTCTCACTGAAAATTCCTGGTAATCAGAATTCCTGTGTACCCCTGACAGCCGGTTCCCAGTTATCTGAATGGGAAACACACGGCCTGTGGCAGACGGTTCTGCTGGTAAGTGTGGGTTGCTGAGGAATGACGCCATCAGTGTCTGCAATAGACTGTGTGTTTCACTTTCAGTTAAATGGTACCGCAGCTGTCAGCGGACAAGGGTATTATTAACTCCAGAAGTGCCCCTAAAGGCAATAAGAAATGCCAATGTGCTATCTCCTAAATGGATAACACGTATAGACAAATACAAAGATTAAGGACTCACATGAGCAAACAAGGGCTGTACAAAGTATTGCTATGTATTTGCTAGAAGCTTGCTCTTTGTTGGGCAGCGCCCAAAGTCATGGCAGTCAGAGAGCAGCTGTGGAACAAAGGAGGGCACTCTCCCTAAGTGTGACACGACTAACAAGCAACTCCTAGTCTGTGAGCAGCCATTACTATCAAGTAGTATTTTGCTAAGTCAGTTAAAAAGTTGGGGTTTCCCTGGGGTTGAGGTTACCACTTAGACATAAGTAACAATATAAAATTAATATTATCGTGTAATTTTTATTTCTAAATGACACTGTTTACATAGCAATGAATTCACTCTGCCATTTACCATTGTATTCTTGAACCAACAAATGTCTGAGCTTTCAGAAGGAGCCAGCGCTACACATTAGAACTGCTTTCAAATATTGTTTCTCCTGCTTAATGTAACTAGAGGAGTCATAAATTGGCTGAGCTGGACTTGGATTTTTAGTATTGAGTGCTGTTATCATATCTACCATAAAGTAAACCACATTGTAGCCAAAGTATACAGATTAATAATGTTACTTGGACTTGTATCTACCACAAGGTGCTATCTTGGTCCCTTCCTATTGTTTTGCTGAGCGGCTGCTGGTGGGGGGGGGGGGGGGGATATCACTCCAACTTGCAGCTCAGCAGTAAAGAGAGACTAAAATTTATCAGAGCACAGGTCACATGGCTGAGGGCACCTTGGAATCTAGCAACATGTCTAGCCCCATATCAAAAATCTGTTCGCTCTTTTAAAAAATGGATTTCAGTGCAGTATTCTGGCAAGGGAGTGCTATCAACTGATGTGTTTTGTAAAAAAACAAAAAACATGTTTTCCCTGACAGAATCCTTTTAAGGATCACGTTTTTTTATGTAAAGAATGTCTTCTCTGATCTTAAGCACATCCCAGAGTAGGCTTGGCACCACTGCAATGATGGAGTTCACAGGTCGTGATAATGTCAGAGAGTGGTTACTCCTTGTCCCTAAGGCTCTTGTTTCTTAGACTTTGAAGATATTTTTAAAAGAACATCAGAATTTTGAAAGAACGTTTTCAACACTTGCAGAACAATGAATGGCATTTTTAAATACAGATTGCTTGGGGCTCCCTTAGGTAGCCGGGCCGTCAGGGCTGCGCTGTACTGTCATGGTGTCATCTATGTGCCCACAGAAAGCTATGAACACTATTGGGGGGCAACAGGAACTAATTCAAGCTGTAGTTGATGACTTCCTATTTGCAAAAGCAGTTTCTGTAACAACTATTGTACGTTCCGGTGCATTACAAAGCTGCACAATAGGGCCCCAAACAAACTGGGAAAGATGCTTTAGTATTAATGCCTTGCTCAATGTGAAACCTATAACATTTATTATATATTCATTCGATTCTAGTGTATATATTGAGAATATAATGCAGCCTTTTCTTAACACAAAGAGGCTATTCCCCCATCGACCTTTGATTTTAAATCCCAATGAAGCATGTACGTAATAAGCAAATAACCCTCCGTTTCTCGCCAGAGAAGAACGCAAGAAATAATGACACTGAAATAGCCGTGATTAGGCCACATGATTTTATTCAGTAGTGTTTATGTTCCCAAATTACATTTTAGGTCTATTGATGTAAGACTACAAAATTACCATTAGATTTTTCTGTGCTTATAAAATACCAACATATTTTTTTTGTTCACTGTCATACACTCTGTAACACAGTCTGTAACAATTTACATGGAATCATAGGCACTTCAAAGGCTTAAAAAGACTCTTACAACTTAAAATGCGTGTTGAAAAAAAAAAAAAAAAAAAAAAGACAAAATTGCGCTGGAAACTCCCAAGTCGTACCTTGAAAATGTAAAGGAGTTGAATACAGTGGCCACGGACATCTGCAACTTTGTCAGAATACTGTTATAGTCTTTGGACTTGGTTCAACCTTCATCCTCTGTCCAATATCACATAGCAAATATGGCAAGAGGCACCCGTAGGACATCCTACGCAATGCTCTGCTGGCCCTCTCCAACGGATAATGGTATTAAAGGATTCATCTGCTCCCTAAATAACATGGGTTTAAAAAGCAATGTGTTTATTGGCTTACTAAAACCTGTAGTATACCTGGTTTTATATGTCTCTAAGGCATAGCATGTAGGTGCCCAACAAACCAACTGCTTCCTTATGTTCATCCCTGGTACTACACTCTTAAATGAGTCCTCTGTTGCACAATACATGGCGGAGTCTTTACAACTCCAAAGCTCTGGACTTTCAATTCCTTTTCATAAAGTAAGACTAAAACTTTTATAATATATATAATATAGTGGGTTGGACTAAACTGATGGGAAAAAAAGAGAACCAAAAAAGGAATAAAACGGATGGAACGTTATCGATAAAACAACAAAACTCTTGACCAGAGAAATCTACAAGATGGTAAGGACTTGTTGGTCTTTTCGGCAGTGAAATGGCAAATATGAACAGAGAATGCACCTTTATTTAAGGGGAGCTTACTAAGGCTGAGGCCACGTGGGTGACTTTTTGTTTGGAAAATTGAATTTCTTCCGAATACAAATACTCCCATTGGATAGAATCGTATCTTTACAGCAGGCAGCCAATGTCTGCCTCTTGGGATAATGGTCGTTAACAATTTGTATATAGCTGAATCCAAACAATGCCATTGGTTGCAGCAAATACGAGCAGCCAACAATCGTTCTTACCCACGTGGCTTTCACCTAACAGCTTTGTGGTTGGGGAAGAGAGGGGGGATATTCCAATTTTACACACTCATCGTGTTAAATTTGCCCAAAGAACACTGAGAAACAAAGAAAACAGAACAATGGTGTAAAATGAATATCGTTACAGTTTTATACAAATCCTCGCAGGTTAATGTTTACATAGGAAAGAAAAAAAAAAACATTTACACTTATATACTGTATATCTGAATTACCCTAAGACAATTGCACCATGACAACTACAAAAGGCATTGTGTTTGGAAACAGATAAATTAATGAAATAAAACTAAAATTTGAATGATCTGAGACATGCTAAAAATATTAAACAACCGTTCATTGACCCGAAGCTTGGCGCCACCATTTCCCATTGTCGTTTGTGTGTTTATGCATAAAGGTTGGCGACATTTTTTTTGTTTTTGGTGAATACCAATGGTCTTAGAAAATAATACTCTGCTGCGGTTATTCACTCAACAATGATAATGTGAAGAATTGACTTTTACATTTATTTTTCTCTTTAAAGGAATAAATGAAAAGTTGTTTTTTTTTTTTGTTTTGTTTTTAAATATAATGGGATTTTTTATCATAAAGTTACCGTGAAGGTATTTTTTATTTTTTTTTAATGAAAAAAAATCTTCATTATTCTATGCAAAAGCTTTTTACTTAAAAGAAAAGTTCAGTGATCTCGTAAAAAGAGACACTAAAGTAGCAAGTTTTATGCATAAAACTCTTTAGTTGGTGCCTTTTGGTAGACGGCGCTGGATGGTTTGCGTTCGCCGAGGTCGTAGCTGCCCTCGTCCTTCTTTCTCATGCGGTACACCAACAGGAGGATTAAGAATACGGCAAACAGGAAGCCGATGCCGCCCCCAGCAATGACAGCTGAAAAACAAGACAGGACGTGTTACACGAAGAACAGGACACGGAGCATCTCATTGTTTCTTTCACTCACGTGACTGCTCCTGGGCACAAAGCACTTTCCTTTCCCCAAACCTGTTAGCGCTTGTATAATGGGAATATTGCGGGACGGCTCAGCAGTGATATTGCTGTTGCAGGGTCTTCCTGGCCTTCTATAAAAACTGACAGTTTCCTTAATTCCCCCTACTTCACACGAATCCCTTACTGCCAGGTTGTAAGGGCATGACCTAATGGCAGTGACATCTGGAATTACCTCCTAATTATTTATATCTACAGTTTTTTAATTACTTGCCTTCCGCTTCTAAATCTTTTCAACTTTCAAATGGGGGTCACTGACCCCAGCAGCTGCAAACTATTGTTTGTGATCTTACAGTTTTATTATTACAGGTATGGGATCCCTTATCCGGAAACCCATTATCCAGAAAGCTCCGAATTACGGAAAGCCCATCTCCCATAGACTCCATTTTAATCAAATAATTCAGAATTTTAAAACTGATTCCCTTTTTCTCTGTAATAATAAAACAGTACCTGTACTTGATCCCAACTAAGATATAATTACCCCTTATTGGGGGCAGAACAGTCCTATTGGGTTTATTTAATGGTTAAATGATTCCCTTTTCTCTGTAATAATAAAACAGTACCTGTACTTGATCCCAACTAAGATATAATTACCCCTTATTGGGGGCAGAACAGCCCTATTGGGTTTAATGGTTAAATGATTCCCTTTTCTCTGTAATAATAAAACAGTACCTGTACTTGATCCCAACTAAGATATAATTACCCCTTATTGGGGGCAGAACAGCCCTATTGGGTTTATTTCATGGTTAAATGATTCCCTTTTCTCTGTAATAATAAAACAGTACCTGTACTTGATCCCAACTAAGATATAATTACCCCTTATTGGGGGCAGAACAGCCCTATTGGGTTTATTTAATGGTTAAATGATTCCCTTTTCTCTGTAATAATAAAACAGTACCTGTACTTGATCCCAACTAAGATATAATTACCCCTTATTGGGGCAGAACAGCCCTATTGGGTTTAATTAATGTTTTATTGATTTTTTAGTAGACTTAAGGTATGGAGATCCAAATTACAGAAAGACCCCTTATCCAGAATACCCTTGGTCCCGAGCATTCTGGATAACGGGTCCTATACCTGAATTTCTACTTTGTATTCCTTACCTTTCTATTCAGTCCCTCTCCTATGTATATTCCAGTTTCCCATTTAAACCACTGCCTGGTTGCTAAGCTACACAATACCCTAGCAACCAGATAGCTGCTGAAATTCCAAACTGGAGAGCTGATAAACAAAAAGTTAAATAACTGAAGAACCACAACAAACAACTGCAAATTGCCTCAAAATATTAGTGTCTACATTATACTAAAAGTTAATGTAAAGGTGAACAACCCCTTTAAGCACATTTACAACATTTTAGGACACGTCAGTTTATTTAAAAATTAGTTTTTATTGTAGATTTTTTTTTGGGCAGGGCTCTCTTCACCTCTTGTATCTGTTATTGATTGCTTTATATGTTACTCTGTATGTCCAATGTATGTAACCCACTTATTGTACAGCGCTGCGGGATATGTTGGCGCTTTATAAATAAATGTTAATAATAAACTACATTAAACAAGGCATTTCCCATTTTTCCTTCTCAGCCACCACACTAAGCAGGGGAAATCAAATAACATCAATTCAGAGAGACCAAATGCTATTTGTTGTGCCAAAGCCCGACCACCTAAAGCAGCTTTGCCGTGCATTCTCCCAAAGCCCCATCCGCTTTTCTCCATGAAGAGTGAATAGACATGGGGTGAGGGCAATATGTTGCAGTGCCAAGGAGAGGCCACAGGCCTTTATATACTTAAAATCAGATGTTCAGCCCTTAGGCTTATGGGACACTGGTCATATTCTCCCCCAGAATTCTCAGCCAGCAGATAAGCACCCAAACCTGCCTGAGGAGGCGGTCTTTAGTTTTAATGAAAATGGCCTGTCGGCATCAATGATAGGGATTTGAGCTGCAAAATGTGCAATTTCATGTTGCTTTTCATCAAAACAAATGGCAGGCTCCTGAGTGGGTGCTTTCCCACTAAGGTAAGGAGCACCAGGATGACGTTCCATGCATGTTCTGCTGGTAATGTTCTAGCAGAACCAAATCATTAGTTTATCACAATTTTAATATTCTAATTAATGGAAATATTAAGTGTGTAAATTCCCTAAATTGGCTGCCACAGAAAATGTGTAGTAGGCAAAGCAATGTAAAGGACAGAATAGAATCTGCCCAATATAGTCATTTAGTCATTGTTGTGCCCTTACCTGCAAGTACTTCTGTTCTGTGGAACAGGTTCTCTGTGTGTGTTGCAGTCTGGACGATATCCTTGTTTCCATAGACAAGAACTGTGTTGGTTGACTCTACTTCGCCAGGCTCCTGGACAGGAGGGGAAATATTTATACAATGGAAGTTCTCCTACATTCAGTATTATACAGACAAGTGCAAAAATACTTTTTTTTTTTAAACTTGCTCGTGTAATTTTTACTGCAGTTTGGTTACCCTATCGTTGCTTGAATGTCAGAATGATGTATTACAAAGTGAGCCTGAACAGAATGATAGGAATAAATCAAATGAGGCAAAAATAAAAAGTCTAATTTATTCTTTGGGAACTAGAGAACTTCATTGTATGCAGGTGGAGGGCTGAACAGTAACATTAAACATGAGAAAGGGTGACAGATAAATGGCTGAATAGGAAGAAGGTGACCAACCAACTGTACAGCATTAGCCAATTAACCCTATGAATAGTTGTACAAGCTTGGGGGAGGGTGATAGATCTAAAAAGTCAAATAATGCACCCAAAAACCACCAAATGTCCCACTATACAGTGGAAACCAACTAAATAAAACATTGCTGGATTAAATTTGCTAAACTGTGAAGCATATGTTACAGGTAATGAAAATGGCAACACCAAAATGGCGACAGACAATCAGAATATGGCCGCTACCCTGAATTATTAGCAGCCAAAATGAATCCTATCAATCAGAGCCCCAAAGCTGGTGGTAAGCTCTGCCTGCACATAGAGGGAAAGGGGAGCAGATGGAGGTCACTATAGCACAAAAGGGCTCCCCTAGTCTGTGAGACTATGGGGTGTGTTTACTAAGAATGGAGATAAATATCACCAGGGATGTTGCCTGTAGCAACCAATTAGGTCTTTGCTTTGATTTCTAACTTGTAGGTAACTGTTCAAATCTTATTGCTGATTGGTTGCTATGGGCAACATCACTGAAGATATTTATCTCCAATCTTAGTATACATGCCCCTAAGTACCGGTTCTATACGGATAAAGGAAAGTTTACATGTGCAGAGTTACAGCAATTAAAGTGCAATCCTATTCTACTGGAATGGTACCTGTTTGAACCTCCAAACCAACTAAATAAATACCTTGATCTACAGCAGCAAAAGTCAAGAACACAAAGCAGCGGTAGATGCCCACTAGCAAGTTCTACATAATGTGCTTCGTCTATACTGGGCACAACAATAAAGTACATTGGTGTGTGGGACCTGAGCCAGCTTGAGCTGTAAGGCAATAAAAGTCTATATTTGGTCCGTAACTTTATACATATGCAATGGCATCACTCCTACCTTGCTTTCAGGCGCAATTTTTGTTTGTGTTTTCAATGTTGTGGTGTCAACATATGGCATTTCACTTGATGGGCTGCTTATTAGCGTCTCGACAGTTGTTAACACCACATTGTCTTCATCATCATCGCGTGCTGGAATGCCTGTGGAATAAAGGGGACCTATAAGAAAGCTGTTTGTACATGATCCACTCACTCATACGCAGGAAGTTCATTAGGAAGGAATGAGAGGTTAATAATAAACTGATTTTGCTCTTTTATAATCTTTAATTCTTCCTGTCTATCTCTCTCTCCAAGAGTCATGTTAAACCTGGGGCCCTCACATCCCAATGGCTGGAAGACAGTACAGCACAAACAGCATAAAACCTAGCATTACAGTTATGGGCAAGTTTCCTTACTTTATAAAGTGTCTAAAAACCACAATTTTTTTTTCATTGTTCCTTACACTGAATGTAGACATTCTTTTCCACTGTAAATCTCCAATCTGTTCTGAATTTTACTTTTAATAATGGCGTCAAGTAATGCATGTAAAAGACTTGGGTTTAAATATCCAGCAATGTGAACATATAATAAAATCGATATATTGGGTGCGACAGGGGTGATAAATCCTTTTAAGAAACAACTGTATGCTAAATGGGTACAGCTGAATGGTATTGTGCTTCTGTAGGGATTACTGGCCCTTTATAAATTGGGAAATTCAAGCCAAGAAGCAATGAGTAAAAACCCTTCTCTAGTTTTTAAACTTAAGAAAAGATTTACTAAAAGATAAAAAAAAAAACACTGAATTTTATAGATCTTAAATTTCATGAAGTACAAACAGCTGTCAACTATAATGCAGGTTCTGTAAGAAAGCGTGCATCTTCCTCAGATATTTTTTTAGATACCTTAAGGCTTAGATAATAGTCACAAACGTTTTGCACAGTGAAATCCATTGTAAAAGGATTTTAATGGTAATTGTACTGCATTATGATGGACAGTTCTAAACTACAGGCCTCCACACCCTGGTTGTCAGTCAAAGCTAAATTGATTTTGGTGGGGGAACCACCGGTTCTCAGTGTCTGCCTTCTGGGAAGGAATTAATATAAAGTGAAGCTGCAGTTCCTCTGTAGGCTGTATAACCCTAGCAGGTAGAACTGCAGCTTACTCTGGAACATGCTATATGAAAGTAAAAGACAAGATACTATAACTTGGGCAGGTTTATGGCTTTGGGGTATAGTATAAAACATGTTGGGAGGTGCGTTAACATACTGGGGATAGTTATTAATTCTTGCAGGACCCCTTGAGTCTTAAAGGAACACTGCCATGGGAAAACATGTTTTTTTTTGTTTGGTTTTTTTTTTAAACCCATCAGTTAATAGAGCTTCTCCAGCAGAATCCTGCATTGTAATCTGTTTTTTAAAAATGCAAACAAATTTTTTTATATTTGATTTTGAAATTTCACATGGGGCTAGGCATAGTCTTCAGTTCCCAGGGTGCCACAGCCATGTGACCTGTGCTCTGATAAACTTCAGTCACACTTTACTGCTGCGCTGCAAGTTGGAGTGATATCCCCCCCCCTCCCAGCAGCCAATCAGCAGAACAATGGGAAGGGAGCAAGATAGCAGCTCCCAGTAGGTATCAGAATAGCACTCAATAGTAAGAAATCCAAGTCCGGCTTGGGACTCCTCCAGTTACATGGGAGTTGGAGAAACAATAGGTTAGCTGAAAGCAGTTCTAATGTGTAGCGCTGGCTCCTTCTAAAAGCTCAGACTCAGGCACAATGCACTGAGATGGCGCCTACACACCAATATTACAACTAAAAAAATACATTTGATGGTTCAAGAATAACATTTTAAATAGTACAGTGAATTATTTGCTATGTAAACAGTGTAATTTAGAAAAAAAAGTACACCATAAAATCATGACAGTATCCCTTTAAAAGCCAAGCGTTAAAGAACTGTAACTTCATTTGATCCCATTTTTATTTTGTAACCCTTGTTCCTTAAATTTTTGGAAAAGCCCTGCTTTCTAGAAATGAAAGTAAAGCACTGGGTTACTTGCTGGCGATATAGAATTATATAAAGATGATAAAGGGTGTGACCATATCTGCAAAGACCTCATCCAGTCACCCCCATCTCCAGTTATTACACAGGATTTGGACTTACTGACCAACTGAAAGCGAAATGTTTTTCTGGTCTGAATCTCTCATTGAGGACTGAATTTAACTGAATCCAAAAAGGATGTATTCTGCACATTCCTAAAGGCACTCTGGTTGGTTAGCTAGGTTTCTGATGGAATACATGGTAGAGTGTGTGCCCATGGGATAGCAGATTGATTGTGAGCTCCAATAATACAAGAACTGATGTGAAGCACTTTCTCTGTAACAGTGAGCACTAGTGAAACAGACTTCCCATTGTGTTTATTCGGAATTCTCCACAATATCCCTCAGGCTACATCAGTACAAATTACTATTTTGCTTTAGACAAAGGCTGTCTGACAGACTATACACATGGATGGAAAGATGCCAAATTAGATTTTAATTCTAAAACTGTAGAAGGAAAGTTCATGAAAAGAAAAGTTTACCTGAGCCAGATCCAGAAGAGTAATCATCGTCATCAACTGGGTAGTTTCCCGACGACTCTGTGCTGTCGATATAGAGGTCTCTGTCAGCCTGCGCCCACTGCAAACAAAGTTTAGGACATTTTAGTTACCATGCCAAGGGATTCCGTCATAGAATATTAGCGAAACAGAACCAACACAAGAACAACTCTTAAAGGGCACTGTTTAGTGCAATCCCATCAGGTCAAACGTAACTTGGCTTGAAAGTTACAAGATAAATAGCACAACAAACAGTATATTAATGGAACGGGTGCTTCCAATACAGGTGTGGATGCTGATTTCATTTTATATCCCCCATAATAAATTAAGTCTGGGATGCCCGACATTCTGAGTGATACTGGAAGCCCCCAGAGTCTTCGACACCTACTGACAGTGTATGTTTGGCAAGAACTTCAGATACCCCAGATATAAATGCTCAGGTCTGACTGTGGCCCAATGCATAATATGCTGGAAAAGTGTAACCTCTTGTGGAAGATCAGCCATGAGAAATGCCACATTGCAGTTACTCTGCCAGCTTGTGGCTACATTTCCCCCTGGTATTTCCTGTTCAGGTAGTGCTTCCTGCCTACGTATTGGGCAACAAACCCAGAAATTAGCCATAAACGCAAAAGGTGGACAATACAGAAACCAGAATGCAAAGGGTGCAACCTTTAGATGAGTAGATTGGATAGGACTGCCTATCCAACATTTCCTCATGCCGTGAGCAAAACGTATAAAGACACATCCTAAGAGAAACAACTAAAACCAACATGTTGCACAAAATCACTGCCAAGATGACACTTGCATGAAAAGGTGTTCTGCCAGCCAAGTAAATACAATATATATTCAGATATAAAACAAAGGATGCTTTCTCCGGTCGGAATGTAAGAGAATCACACCTGCGTAAGTGAATACAAATAGACAGCAAAGAAGAAAAAGACCGACTTTAAGCACAAAACAAGTTGAAACTATAACCATAAGCCTAATATAGAACAATGCAACTGTTTTGCAATCAGGAGACAAACAAAAAACCCACACAGGCTCAATGGACTGTTTTGGAGGGTCTACCTGACTGTCAGAACTCTACCAATAGCAAGAGAGAGACTCACCGTCGCTGGGACTTATTAATTTACTGATTTTATCTAAGATCTATCATCCATCTATGGGATTTGATCTCAGCTGATCTTTTGGGGGTACTGAGAAACTCCATTCCATGGAAGGCTCGGTAAATTCCTCTGCACCTCACCCACACTTTAAATTATTGTAGGTAAGGCTAAATGTACCAACAAAATATACACTTAAACATAATACTGATGGAATTTTTATTAGATTTTTATTAGCTGTAGGAGTACGTTTCCCCACATACAGCTATAGTTTAATTAGGACTGGGGAAAACAAACTGACCTGTAGGTGTCACTGTACCTGTGTGCAGCACAAGTAGCAATAAGGTTTAATGCTATTAATTTTCATGCTATTACACTGAATGGGTATGGGATCCCTTATCCGAAAACCCGTTATCCAGAAAGCTCAAAATAACGGCCATTTTAATCAATAACCAAATTTTTTAAACGGATTTCCTTTTTTCTCTGTAATAATAACACTAATTGTATCCCAACTAACATATAATTAATCATTATTTAAGGAAAAAGAGTTCTATTTCACTAATGGTTAAATTATTATTATTTTTTTTTTTTATTAGACAGGGTTTGGAGATCCAAATTACAGAAAGACTTGGAAACCCCAAGGTCCTGAGCATTCCAGATAACGGATCTATTATCTGTTTACGTCACGACTTCTATGTTTTAATAAAAATACATTTTTCAAGAATAGTCAACAATAAGCGTTTGACTCTGCTGTGCCAACTCCTGAAATCTTGTGAGAATTTGGAAACCCAAAAGCTGCCCACACGCCCGGTCTCACATCCACTGCCCCTGTAGTTTATTTTTTCCATAGTGAAAGCCGATATGGGAAGGGGGGACAAGGAGGGGGAGGACGGAGACTGCTATATCCCCTCATGCTGGGTTTTATGGCAAAGGAGTCATTGGGCTCTGGGTAATTATCCAAAATATCTCTTTCTGTGCTCTTCTGGCTCCATAGTACCAGCTGCTAGTATTCCGATCCTTACCCGGAATACTAAAAAGGGCACTATTAGGTAAATTAAATTGCTTTTCTAAAATAGACCCATATATAATGTGTACCACTGCAGGATGCATGGAAAAGTTTCTTCACCATGATCATATTTTATTCCATATTAGTAGGGGTGCATCTAATCCACTATTTTGGAATTTGGTTGAATCCTTTGCGAAAGAATCGGCCCAATACCGATCCAAATCCTAATTTGCAGATTCCGTTTGGCAAAGCACTTGGATTTGGCCGAATCTGTATCCTGCTGAAAAAGGCTGAAACTTGGCCAAATCCTGAACCAAATCCACAATTCGGTGCATCCCTCCATATAACATATTTCCTTAGAGAGATAAACACAAGACTACAACAGCACCCCAGGGGCTCTGCTCATCAAGAAGCACTTAGATACAGATATACAAGTGATCCGTGATATATAGACCAGTAAAGTATACACACTGCACAATGTACACGTGCTGCAAGAGAAGGCCGTGCATATGCCGCAGTCATTAACCAAGATGTACCGAGAGATTAATCAATCAATTATGGTCGGATTTATCTTGCAGCATGGGAACAGAATAAACTCTCAACATGCTCATTTGTGAGACAGACATTGTATGGACGGAACTAACACGTATTGGCAAAAGGCAATCAGACAGAATCAATGGCACAAGTCGCGTCAACTGGTGTGAAGCACGCACAGAGGGGGGACGCCGTTCATCACACTGACTATCAGTCTGTTGAGATTAAATAGACTGTTTTCTGCATTTCCAGAACAATCCACGGAATGATATGTTTATTCCACCAGTACATCATCACCCCCAAAAAAATCTGCATCATAACTAATGGTTATTGTATCATTTCCAGAAAAAGCCTTTGACTCAGAGCCCTACGGGGTGTGTAAGTAGTCTCTAGTCATAGTATTTCCTACATATCCATTTAAAATAATAGCTGTTATTGAATACAAAGGAAACTGTTTTATTCATAAAAAAAAAAAGACCAAGGTTCATTGTCATGAATTTTAAATATAACATAAATCTGAAAATGCTGAAACGAATCAGTCTTTTAGATAAAATTCAGGCGCTGATAGTCCCACTGGAACCCAAATGAGCAGTTAATCTCAACCCATTTGGTGCCCCTTTGTGATGTGGTTCTGTTTGTCATGGAAGTTGTTTGGCTTATAACTGGCACATATTCTGCACCTAAACACTGTGCATTTATTGGGCTAACAACATAATGGCTTAGCCTGGTTCCTCACAATGCCCTGAGCTTATAAAAGTCAAAAATGGTTCTTTAATAGGGAGGTGGCGACAGCAGTTGTTCAGATGGTTTCACGGAAAGTTAAGCCTGGCTGCCTAGTCTGTGATTTCTTACACTCTTAAATCAGTTTTTCAATCTCACTCCCTCACATTTCCAGAGATGTTTTGGACGCTTTGCAGTTTGCCTTCCTAAACCAGAAAATATGGTTTCAACGCTGATCATGTTTTTGTTCATACTCTTTTCATGCTTTTTTGTGTGAAATTGTACGACTCAAATGGACAAACAGAACACCCCACCAGAACTTGACACTAGGCTCTCATGGCTCAGGTTATTGGCATCTCTCTGCTCCCATGAGATGGTGGCTCTGTGCTTAAACCACCACAACTCAAGTGCTGCCAGAACTTTCTCTATAGGGTCAGGTGAAACCCCTAGTTTGAGAATGACCGACAGGCCATGGAGCATAGAAATGAGGACCATGAATAACCGTGCAGACTGGTGTGAGGTCAAATATGGCTGCATCAAGGGTCATGGATGGCAGAAGGGCTGGCACCAATCACGAGATAAGGTCTGAGAAGGAATTACACAAGGGAGGTCAGAAATTTCACAGGATGGCAATGAACCAACTAGTTGCCCCAAATGATTTGCCTGAAATCCATCCAATCACAGTTGTGTGCTTAATAATCAAGCTTTTTGTTAGTGTAACCCTCTAGCCTGCCAGTTTATTTCTTCACATTAGTTTTATTAAAGACAAATACAAGGAGCAAAGACCTATTCAAATGGTTTAAGTTACTGCTTTCTACAATACAAGTTTTTGGTAAAAACAAACCAGTATGGTTTAGAATTAAATTATCTGCACAGACCCATACTCCCTGGTCCTGATGACTCCATGTGGACTTGGCATGTCACTATCCATTACCCACATACACCACAGATTGACTCAAATCTTGACCTTCTACCAAACATGGACATATTCATCAATTTATTTGAATTCCTTTAGTGGCCTCTAGTCGCCATATAAGCGATCGCTATCCACAGATTTATTATCCATTATTTGGCACCAGCCCCTACACCAGACGATCAAAGGGCAAGCTAACCCAAAGGAAATCACCGTTGTCACCATAAACTTAAATAAAAACACCTCCAGATATCCAGCCTTAAAAATCCTAGCCTGCAGATTTAAGCCTTTTGGGTGTTTGTGCTACTCTGTGTTGACTGCATAAAATGATGAGGCTGAATGGCAAACAAGGTGAATTAGAACACTTCCATTTGTTGTAGCCATTCCTGCTCGGTGCAGATATAAATTATCCCTTTGCCTCCCTCAGGAGCCTCTGAATAGGGCAGTGATTTATTGCTAGCGGGATGGCTTCAGCACTGAACCGCCATTATGATTAACACCCAACTTATTCAATTACAACGCAGAAATGTTCCTTTCTTGTACCATTTTTCAGACACATTCACAATCGATCAGGCCTGAGAGTTTGGAGCAGTTAAACACAAGGAGAAGGCGCATTTACAGGTTTCATGGTCATCAGAGAGCCATGCTAGCCAACAGCAATTCTCTCACTTGAAAGATGGAGCAGAATCTAATGCCAACAAATTAACCTGTAATAAACAGGTATATCCTGGGTAAGTTTTGACTTTTATCAGACATGGTTACACTTATAAGAAGGGTCTCATTTACCATAAGAATATTTTAAACTTTAATGGTGCCTGATCAATTACCAGTTAACACAAAGGGTGTTGTATGTAGCAGATGGCTTTTGCTAAGGAAGTTCAATCTCTCAGTACAAAAGAGAGTGCAACAAGTTGGCTCAGCCAGGCCAATAAACTGATTGTAATAATGCAACACCAAGTGGAACTTTTCAAGTGGGGGGCATGTCTGCCCTTTTTCAATAGATGTTACTTCTAAATCTGTCTGTATTCTCCTTCCTACACTCTAGGCAGGGGGCATGTTAGCAAAGCTGCTGGGGTAACCTCTGAAGCATGCATGATAATAAATGCCTCACCTAGCAGCCTTTCCGTAGGCACACCACCCAGCCCTGGCTGATTATCCCAAATCCCTCCAGTGGTCAAATTTCAGGGCAATCCCATGGAAACCTATTAGAAAGTCCTGAAGCCTGCACAGAAGAATGATGTGTTTAATACGATTGTTCCTTTTAAAACCTTACAAAAGCTGCTGTAATCAATCGTACTGTGTTCTCTACAAGAGTCTTCGACTCTCAAAGCCTCATACAGATTCATTTCCACTCTGAGTTTCAAGAAAAATAACCTCAGTGGTAAAAGGGCGAAATCAATTTGGCGGATTTTGTTAAGACAGGTGAGGGATCTGAACAGCACCCGATTTCTAATCTGCTCAGAAAAATAGACAACTTGTCTGCTTCTTACGTCTGGAAAATGAAGCCCATTGAATGATTACAAAAGGGGAGAAAAAAATGGAATTCGTCTGGAGATTTGGAGAGTGAACCAACTATGGTTTCTAAACTTCAGGCACTATATCTGTGAAAAAATCCAGTCCCATCTGCAATAAATAATGTGCTTTAAGTGCTCACTGCTGGAGAGGAATCAATCTGCTGAGCACAATCACCAAATGTGCTTCCCTTGTTAACATTATAGGTAGACCCGGCTACAATGGATTAGACGCCACTGTTTCTCTTCTGTAGTTGTGAATAGATCTTGAATTACGATGTTCTAGCTACATAACATATGTTCTATCTAGAATAGCTCAGCCCTAGGAGCTAAAGCAACATATAAGCCCTGTACTATGGACAGGCAATGCAGGGAGGGTTAGAGGTCTTTCTCTGGTTATGGAAATAAAATGTCAAAAATACTAAGGGGCTGATTTACTAAGACACGAATTCGAATCCGAATTGGAAAAATTCCGATTGGAAAACGAACATTTTGCAACTTTTTCGTATTTTTTGCGATTTTTTCGGCGCCTTTACGACTTTTCGGAAATTGTCGCGACTTTTTCGTTACCAATACGATTTTCGCGAAAAAACGCTAGTTTTTCGTAGCCATTATAATTCGCTCGTATCTTGGCGCGACTTTTTCGTATTGAGCGCTCATAAGGGGCGGGCGAAACTTTCAGACTTAGCATGATTTTGGAAGCCTCCCATAGGGCTCAATGGCACCCTGCAGCTCCAACCTGGCCCAAGAAAAATCTCCCATAGGGCTCAATGGCACTCTGCAGCTCCAACCCGGCCCAAGGAAAGTCTCCCATAGGGCTCAATGGCACTCTGCAGCTCCAACCCGGCCCAAGGAAAGTCTCCCATAGGGCTCAATGGCACTCTGCAGCTCCAACCCGGCCCAAGGAAAGTCTCCCATAGGGCTCAATGGCACTCTGCAGCTCCAACCCGGCCCAAGGAAAGTCTCCCATAGGGCTCAATGGCACTCTGCAGCTCCAACCCGGCCCAAGGAAAGTCTCCCATAGGGCTCAATGGCACTCTGCAGCTCCAACCTGGCCCAAGGAAAGTCTCCCATAGGGCTCAATGGCACTCTGCAGCTCCAACCCGGTCCAAGGAAAGTCTCCTATAGGGCTCAATGGCACTCTGCAGCTCCAACCTGGCCCAAGAAAAGTCTCCCATAGGGCTCAATGGCACTCTGCAGCTCCAACCTGGCCCAAGAAAAGTCACCATACTGAAGCTTGAATGAATCCGAACGCTACGAAAAAATCGCAACATTTTGCGCAACTTTCGGAATGGCTACGAAAAAGGCACGACTTTTCGCGCAAGTTTTAACGCTACGAAAAAATCGCCAGATTTTGCGCAACATTTGGAATGGCAACGAAAAAGTCGCGATAATTTTCCGAAAAAATCGCCAAATACCGATCATTACGAAAAAACCGCAATTGGACGCATTCGGCCGGTTCGTGAGTAAGTAAATGGGCCCCTTAGTGTGCCATAAGCTTAAAAGTCAATGACAAGGGACAGAATTTGGCGGCAAAATGCAGCATGATGATACCATCATTGTGAGACAACAGAATTCTATAAAACTGTTAATGGATTTGGCCACATATGTCCATAAATCTCCTCTATGACACTACTTCCTAGTCTTGGGTCCCCAGACGTGGTTGGACTGCAGCTCCCAGCATGCTTTAAACCTTGTATGTATGTTTAAGGATGATGGATTTTGTAAAACAGCAACATCTGGGAACGCAAGCTTAAGAATTGGGGGACCTCAGAGCTCCATCTAGACGTTGGCATAACTGTAAGCTTTGCCTGAATAACATCGTATGGCAGCTCTCATTTATAAAAGTCAACAAATTATGCAGAGATAAGGCTCCCAGGGTTGAATAAGGTATGCGGTTACATTTCTTACAATTTATAGAAAGCTGATGCTATAAAGTTGTATATTTTCCCTTTTTGTCCTGTCATTAAAGGGGCAGTCATTGACCCAATCCTCCTTTCCATATACCTAACAAGTTCCAAACCCAATGTAATTATATGAAAGATTATTATTAATCCATATTACTTATATGAAGGAGTGGTTTTAAGGTCGAAGACTTTTCCTGGTGGCAAGCATGGTTGGCTCTATGAGGGAGGACTTCATACAAATATTGCCAGGGCAATGCAACAGGAAGTAAAAAAAGATCTTCTTCCTCCTGACGCATTTCAAGTACACAGCACAATTGTAGGCACCAAACATGCCAGACTTTGGCACTAACAAATTAGAGAAGGCATTTTCAACCAACCGTGTTACAACCTCTCAGAGCTAGAACATTCTTCTTGAACTTTTTTTTTTTTTTATCTTTAATTTTGAAAGACTAGAAATGAGAAAAACGTACAGAGACAAAAAAAAACAAAAAACAGAGACTACAAAAAATAACAGTTCACTTTCAGTGACCAAAGACCTAAGAGGCAGCAGGTTTCCCAAATATGATAACACACGGACATATTATGTAAGTTTCATTAGCCCATGCAATCCATGTTAATATTTATTTTGGATGTTTGTTTTGGATGTCATCAATGTACATATAAGATGTACTCATGTACTTTTAATTCAAAGTCTTTTTATTGAGGAGAAACTTAGCCAAGTGATGAAGCCTTGAACTTGCAACCTTCGCTTTAAGAGCACCAAGGCTCATATGGCGCAACAGAGCCCAGCAATGACGCTCACTGTCCAGGAGACAAGAGATCATATCTCCCAGCCTGTACAGAGAGCCTATACCAGCATTAAGTAATCTCCCTGTATCAAATATGTCACCCTGCTTGCTATTTCTGGGAGGTTTTTGATCACACCAAGGCCATGCCCTGAATATATCCGGGTGGGTTAACAGCTTTGTTATACAATCCTTCTGGAAACTTGGAGGGCATAGTGTCCTTTTCAGGTCAAATTAATTCCACGGTCTATGACTTTTGTGTTAGTATATCAGAAAAAAAAAAATAAATGTCCCCTGTTCCTTTCTCATCTGAAGTATAGTTTAGCACTAAGATCTTGCGAGCTTTCAAGCCTATGGCAAAGAAATGGTATACAAAGCTACTGCTATTATATAACGCTAATGGCTGCTTCCCTCCCTATCCATAAACACAAATATTTAGATACCATCTGCAGAAAAGAGTCCATGTAAAGCATACTATCAAATATGGTATATATTCAGCGTTGTGCGTGGCGTTTATGTCTCCAGAGTCAGAAAGTATTTTTATTTAATGGCCTTTCCCCACAGGACACAATGATTTAATGTCACCATTAACCACCATTATCAAGAAAAAACAGAAGAATCCGTCTTTGCTCTATACGCTCAACCAACCCAGCACACTCATTCTATCTGGAATAAACAGCATGTGTCTGCTAGAGTTCTGTGTGTGGTCTTTGCAATCGCCTGGGAATGAACGCCTTTGTAAACCTCCATTGCATTCGTTTTGCTTATGTGATCTAATGTGCAATTTAAAAAAAATGACTGTAGAACTACCTTTTTTATTCCTCCCACCCGCTGAGGTACGTTCCATGGAGAGTTGTGCGACCTTGACATCAGTTTATTTATGAAATGCCAAGATATTCCACAGCACAAAGCCATGAGTAAACATCTAACATGTCTACTTGGGAGATGGCAACACGAGACAAAATCATTCATTAACTTAAAGGCAATTATTCACACATTTTTCATCAACCTCTTAAAAAAGGTTTGAATTATTTTTCTTCTTTAATTGCTGTGCCCTTTCTAGCAAGGCATTCAATTATTTTTCATCTCTCCTACAGCGTCATTTAACTCTTATGAGACCCTTATGCCTAGGACATGGGTCTAATGGAATGCTTCACTTCTCCAGATCGGAATCAGTTTCACTGGATTGATGGGCAAAGCACACACCACACCATTTGTGGGCAGAGCAATCAGACTGCCTAAAAGACAGGGGGGAAACTCTTTTAGATCCAGTCTAGTGATGAACATCCATGCCACTGTGATGTATCTATGAAGATGTTCATTTTGGAGGGCTTGTTGTAATGACACAACATGGTAGGACAGGCACAATAGGACCACCATGTGTGAGGATTGAGAAATGAACAACAGATATTGTGCAGTGTAGCCAAATTCTATTGTTCTATTCAGTCAGACAAATCTGGGCATGTATAGCTAGATTAAGATTTTACTAATCATTAATTGGGTCTCCACCGACACTAGCCTTATCACCACCTAAGAACCACTTTAGTAGAACCTTAACTCTGAAATCTATCAGCAAGACTTAAGCTGGCCATACATGCACCGATAAAATCGTACGAAACCTTGTTTCGTACAATATTCGGTGTGTGTATGGCAAGTCGGCGAGTCGACCGGTATCGCAGAAGGCTGCTGCTATCGGTCGACTCGCCGATTGGCCAGGTCAAAAGATTTTGATCGGGCGTCATCGAAGGCGCCTGAGCAAAATCTGCCGTCAGGGCTGAATCGGCAGAAGGAGGTAGAAATCCTATTGTTTCTACCTTCTTATCTGCCGTTTCAGCCCTGAAGGTTAGTGGCGGGACTGATGGTCGCACGAAAGATCGCAGATTGCCACGTGTGTGGCCACCTTTAAATGGTCTATGCCTTGGTAAATGCGATACAGGGTAGAACTGAATATATATCCACTGTAAAGTTGGCCAAACATGTTTCAATTACGATCTTTCCTGCAACCACTGGCCGCAGGAAAGATCGTTCATACCCCCATTTATGTTTAGGGCTAAAACGTCAGATATGGAGGTAGAAACAATAGGAATTCTACCCCTATCTGACGGTTCAGCCCTAAAAGGAATGCCTTTTCCGGGGCCTTCAACGCCCCCGATCAAAATCTTTTGTCCCGTCCGATTGACGAGACGACCGATATCCAAGGCTTTTGTGATATTGGTCACCTTGTCAATCAACCATACACGCAACGAATATTGTACGAAACCTCATTTCATACGATAATATCAGTGAGTGTATGGCCAGCTTAAGAATACCATATTCAGGCATATATGGCTTTTTCTATAGGCTTATGTCTTAAACAGTCAAAATAAAGCCAAGGGATCATACCAATGCAGTATCATGGAGAGCTGGGCACGTGTACTAAAGTATCCATGTATGTACAGATTATTTACTAAAAGGATGGATTATATTGGTAGCATGAAGGAAAGCAGATGTTAGCCTTAAAGCATAATTGATGAAAAGAAGTATAAGAAGTATTTAAGGTAGGGATAGTATGCTGTATGCATCCATCTAACAGATGTGTAAAGAAAATCTCAATTCCACAGGTTGAGTGTAGCGAGTTCGAAATAACAAAAATAATCTATAAAATAACATCACTATCATAGATAACCATTGTGGAAAAAAATCATATAAAGACAACTTTTTCTCCCCTGGAGGTGACTTTACTGACTAAGGAAATAGCTAGAGGCAGAGAAGGGAACGTTGTGGTAGCGGTGGCACAGAGGTACAATGTAAGGTTCCCAGAATCACAAAGTAGACATTTTTGCAGAGACTCTGTCTCCCTCACAATCCACAAGGTCATCTTCATCAACATTATCTAAATATATTATATGCTCTGCAGCCGAGCAAGAATATTCCCTTGTGCTTCTCTGTTTGGGCAGAATCATAGATTGCTCAGAAGAGCACTCCAAGGGGAAGTGGTTTACCCATTTGAAAAATAAATATTACAGGAATGTTTAGATCACATGGACAGTTGTAAATTTCCCTTCGGCAGATTGAGAAAAGAAACATATCCTCCACAGTCTAACTAAAATGATTTTATTTTATCTCCTGTAGTTACCCAATTGTGAAACAGCCTATTTATAGGAATATGAATAGATCTTTCGCTTGAGTGTTCATGAGTCGCAATGCATATGAGATCCATTTTTGAACAGTGTCCACTACATGCAGCACAAATATGGCACGTAGGTAAAGTTAAGGCCCGAAAAGAGACTAATTCACATTTTCCTGTATGATATAACTGTGGCAAGTCTAGCTGGATACATTGGGAATTAATTATCTACAATTGTAAATAGTAAGGAAAGAAATATGCTGGAAAATAATGAAGCTGCTTCAAGCTGGAATAGATAGCTTCGTAATGTAAACTATAAAACCTAGATTATGTATTTTTTAAAGAGAGCTCAGCAGAACGAGCTGCTATATTGAGCCATCAAAGCTCATTTAGATGCTCAGCTTAAATAGATTGCATCAGATAGATTTTAGCTTTGCTAAATACATCTATCATAACAGATCTGCGCTCTGTAATTGATGGTTGCCCACAGATTAATCCTTGGCATCCACAGGAATAATTGTAATGTAGCTGCAGAAGCGCCAGTGACTCATGCCACAAACCATTGCTTCTGTCTGATATCTGGGAGAGCTGGGAATCATTAAGACTTTAATTGCTCGGTCCAGCTTTCCTTTTGCCTTGTTTCACAGGATGACAAATTTGCATTCACAAGATTACCGTCAGCTGACCCAAAGTGAGGCATGAAGAATTTTGACTTGAGAAAGGACACAGTTTGTCTCCGATATCCCTGATCATCTTTACTAATTTTGTAAAGGTCCATTAGGTAATTCTTCATGCCCAAGTCAAATTAAGGGCCAAATCAGGGTGATCTGAAAATGAAATCACTTGGGCCAATGAAAACATTACTAGGGCCACACTGACCCTTACACCATAGACTATATCTATGGACCTCAAGCATGACTGTGTCCATCCAGTTTGATGATTCCGTTTGATCCACTATGCTCAGACACCAGGAGATAAAGTAACTTGTCCAGAGTCACAAGGAAATCGAACCAGGGTCTCTAGCAAGTCTGATCACTTAGCCAACTTCTCCTCATGTTCTGGTCCAATAGTTGGGCCAATAATTACCCAGTTCTTACAAAGAGTAGTCATGTTGGCTGTTTGGGCACCTAAAGACTTTCCAGCCTATGGTCCTTGAGTTTTGGACAAACTGTAAACATTTTCAACAAAAACTTTGCCACAGGTTACACATCAACTACTGGATTTCTGTTCATTACATGTTTGGCTTCTCTCTGACTAAATGTTATGCACATGTTATCTATAAACTGCATCTTGATCTCAGGGACAAAGAGTGACTTATTTTTTCTGTAGACATTTTTTTTGCAAACTTGTTTACCAAGGCCACAAAAGACATTTATGGTACATTGAAAACAGCCGTCTAAAGACTTTGGCTAGGAAATGTTTTCTTGTCATTTACTGACTGACATAATAATCTAGAATAAAGCTTCTCAGTCAAATGATTATTTGTTGGCTGGTAGAGAAAAACTAGTACACAGAAAAGTGTAAAAAAGCTCAAATAAATCATGCCTCCATGTGCATTATATCAGTTTACATTCTTAAATAAGGTCAAAACTTTTCAATATCTCTCAACACAATATATGAAACCAGAGCAACTTCCTGGGCAATAACCCATACACATTTACATTGGCTTACAATTTTCTCAGAGACAGTTTCAATAACTGTACAGACAATGTTTTAGTGGGAAAAGTCTTGGACATAACTCCCAGTGTCCCACTGCATTGACAGTAATGGGTTGTGGCGGACAGGAGAAAGTCATTTTGTCATTTTTTTCCTGTTGACATATATAGGTGAAGAAGCATGGGAACATTTTTGCTTGAAACAGTAACACAAAGCATTTTCTAGATTATTATCACGATTTATGGCCTTTGTCCTAAAGCAGATGCAACACTGGTTATAGCTAAGCACCCGGCACTTAATCTAGCCCTACAATTTGCCCGTTGTTCTATCCAGGCTAAAAAGTCTCCCAAACTCCTCATTTCGACATAGAGGCATTGGAAGATCCACAGAAGGGAACCTCACCTCCATTTCATCCACATTTTAATGAACACATGGTTCTTTGCCTATATTTGTGTATAACCATATTGGACAATACTGGTCAAAAAACAGCTAAGTCAGCCTGTGAAGTTCAGCCTGAAGGCAATGACCCTAGCAAGTGTCAAGCGTGTTACTTGCTACCCCTTTGATGTTGTTCCCAACAGCCTTGAGGCCTTTGCTTATCTTTGAAGTCCTGGCTATTATGGCTGGATTCATGGGCTGAAAGAATGGAGAAAAAAATTAAATTTTCAAAGTACCCCACCTAGTATACCATATATCTGTATCTATTTGTCTCCCTGTCTTTTCTTGAGGCTCCTTAGACAAACTCCCACCCACTTGACTTCAGGATCACAATGGGAGGAGAAGGGAGGGATGATTAAGTCTGAAGTCTAGCTGTTATAGAATGAATTAAGGATGACAAGTCTGTCTATTCACAAGCACATTATTTCTATAGTCAGCCCCGGGATGCTGAGATTATAATAAGGCATAAATATTAATAAATGTGATCATTCCATGGCTGCCAGATTTTAAGTCCGCACAGCAGACAAAAGGATTGGATACGATCCCCAAAGCTTTGAGTTCAGCATTCAACAAGTGGAATTACTTCCCGAAAGGAAAAGCTGTTGAGATAAAGCCTGCTATAGAGCACGCAGCCCAGGCAGAGTTTCTTTTCCTGAATTCCCTTAATAACCTGCACAAATCCTCTAGCAATAAAACAGAGAATACTCAGCTAATTCTACTCCATATGGTGATATAAAAACAGTGCAAAGCCATAGAAAGTTCACCTCAGGGTGAAAACATCTAGAACTGAAGGAAACAATATTCATTTGGCTATAAAAGGAGGACATGAATCTGAACAAAAGGGGTGGAAATGTGTATTTCAGGCTGACCTGAGAGGTGCTGAGCAACTGCGCACCCTTAGGCTAATCACTGGAAAAGGAACAATTCTGAATATTTTTATCCTGTTGCTGCCAGAGGGGGCTGCAATTCACTGGCCTCTTAGGATGAAAATAAAGCTTGCCTTGGTATTAGGATATCAGAAATGACCAGAATTAGACCGACAAACATAGAAATGTTATATAATGAGAGATATTTACACAGTTAAGTTTCCATACAAGGTCGCCCACAAATGAAACTTAGTTATAATGTAGGTCAGGGATCCCCAACCTTTTCTTATCAGTGAGCTACATTAGAATATAAAAAAGTTGGGGAGCAAAATAAGCATGAAAAAATGTTCCTAGGGGGTGACTGGTTATTTGGAAGTCCAGTGTGGTCTGGCAGACTACAGGAGGCGCTGTTTGCCAGTACACGTGGTCTGTATGCCTTCAGGCCACTCGGAGCAACATTAAAGGGGTTAGTGAGCAACATGTTGCCCCCGAGCCACAATCACTGATGAAGATCATGGCTGGCCCTACAAAGTGAGTAGATGGAAACTTTCTTTCAAAAATATGTACTGAAGGAATAGAAAGCTGCTGCCCCACAGAACCATCCAATTGCTTTAGCATCAGTTGGCTAATGCTTCCACAAACTTCCAAAATGTGCCACAACTCCCCCTCATACCTGGGCCCAAAAGTTGGTGGCCACAGCACATCCTATCAGTTTCCCTTGCTGCCATTGTCAACTTCCAGAATGCACATGTAAAGCTGCCGCCCTGGTTCCGGGCTTTCTGTGTATTGCCCTTGGTTGGTGCTTGCATTACTGGAAGGCCGGATAGGATGTGAGGCATCCAAACATGGTGACCACCAACCTCACTGTGCTACTGAAAATTGATTTCATTAACGGATATTGGAAGGTTGCTTCGAATTACATTCTGTCTCACTATGCAAAAACATTTTTGGGTAGAGTTCCCCTTTAAATAAAAAGTGTTGGAAATCTCCAAATAGCAATATGCCCCTTACCGGCTGCACAGGTCTTGCAGAAAACCGGTTCGGTGCCAGCAAAGCAGCAGCGAGAGTACAGGCAGGCTGGCAAGGGCAGATGTTCTGGAATCCTAAGACACAGGCTCGCAGCTGTTCCTTCCTTTATAGATTTATCAATTTCATTAAAGGCATCTGCTAACAGACTAGGAGGTACTAGGGCCAAATATGAAAAGCTAGCACATCTCATTGTACGAAAGAGCCCAGCCATAAGGAAACATTCACAAGGCCAGCGAGAAGAACTATGAATATGGGGCACAAGCAGTCAAATATTAACCATTTATTGCCTTTCTATCATCGATTTCACCAAAAGTAAAATGTATGGACATGGCACCAAACAGGTTGCCCAAAACAGCACTTAATCTTCTCATACAGCATGGCTTCCTAGTCTGTCAGCGCCCATTACAGGCACATGGAGGTTTCAGCAGGACACTGACCCCTTTACACAGTGGTCTCCAAACCTTAGGAGGCAATCAAGGGCGGCCTGCACCAAAGGCCAATTAGGGTCAAAGCTAAATGATCTAATGTTGTGGTTATTTCTGGAATGATAGTATAATGGCAGGCCACGGGGCTTGAACTAAGTCTGACTCTAACTGAGCTTTGGGCTGGGCTTTCAGGTGTTTCTAGGAGAGGAAATTGCCATTCTCCCTTATTCTCGCCTTCAGCTGACCACTCCTGTCACTCCTGCCCCCTAGCGTTCAACCCCAAAGCTTGGGAACCGCTGGTATATGGTAACATATGGGACAAGTCAACACAACTTAATAACATGAAGGTATCTGTACAGCATGACATTGTCAGGTCATAAAATACAATCCACAGTATTCTCTTCTTATTTATTTCATGGACTTATCAAACTTTAAAATTAAACACATTTATTTGCATAAAACCAACAGCTGGGGACTAAAATGGTCTTTTTATCCCTCTACTTTGTTATTCCAGTGCAATTTTCTGTTCCTTCTTCTTAATATAAAAATGATGGAAATGTCAGCCGTAATTAGGTACAGTTATGTTTCCTTGCACACGCCGACTCCCTCTCAGCATTGTTTTCGTACAAGTAATATCTATTCAAGTACAGGTAACAGATGGCGATGGAAAGGACACTTTGCAATTTATAATTATTCAGTTCTGTGGGAAAAGATTTTCAAACAAACTAACGCTATTTAGGCAAACTTTATATTTTGTGTGTAAATCCGAGGACATTAACGGCCTATAAATTTACTTTAGAACCATTGATTTGGGCCAATGTATAAGCACCACAAAGCAATCGTTTCCTTCCACTTCTTCATTCTTCAACTGCCCCAGACGTGCAATAGAGTATAAAAAGCTGGATTTTGCTTTAAGTGCCACCTTTCACTCTAATACACATGGGCAACCAGTGAGAAGATCACTCTGTGGTGCTCTACAGGGCTGGGGGCTGCTAATAGGAGCACTAGCCTGGTATTTCAGCCTGGGGTATCAGGTAAGCGATTACAAATAACTGGGGGTGCCTAGGAGTCTATTGCGTAAAAATAATAATTTTGAAACTGGTATGTGCGTGTTTTTTAACTTGTTGTCCTGTCTGGTAAACATCTAGTTGTTAGTGACACCGAATGTAAGAAGATCTGTGTATAGAGTCGCTGCTTGCATTCTAGTTAACGTTAGCCCTGGGACAGGTAGCGCCTGCATATTTTTGTCTCCCCTGAACCAGCTGTCTCTGATTTCTGTCATCTGCTGAGGGGTGATAAGATCTGTGCCGGTTCACATATGGGGGAAATTTTTGGACCCGTCTCAGTTCCCTGTGCGGCTATCAGAGTACTGAAGCAAAGGTTTAGGCTTTCCGCAGTCTGCAGTGTGCATTCCTGAACGCGCTACACCCAAGGGAAAGGTAGGTGGGAATACAGAGCCCCTTCTGTTCTCTTGGGTCAGATTCTGATGTTTAGGAAAAAAAACTATTCAATATCAGGAATGTTCAGCCTAAGCCCATTCTGCCACAGCTGAACAACACCATCCAACATACTCCAAACGGCAACAAAGAAGTACTTATGGAAGAACGCCGGCTCTATAAACATGATAATTCTAATAATTACAGATGCGCTCAGCATTATGTTGACATTTTATTTGGATTTACCTCTGAATTAGGGACACAGGTTCTAGTTACACAGCTACTAACTGTATAAAACTAATCAAGAGGATGAATTATGCTTGCAAAGCTCAGCAAGTTGACTTGTGCAGAAAATATATCGGACATATAAGGTCAAAAAAAAAAAAAAAAAAAAAAAGATCTATAACCCCTAGGACAGGTTGTGCGGCAAGAAGGCATCTACTGAGGCTGCAGAAAGGAAGCTTCACCAATTGTAGGAGCTACTTTCCTTGGCCAGGATTGAACAGCTCCACATGACAACCCTCCCAGTTGCTGCCTACTATCATTTTCCACCAGGGAAGTGCTTGAAAAAATACCCAAACAAAACTTAACACCTGCTTTTCCCCTGAACTCTAACACTTTATTGCTACTTCCAACAAAGCGTTTCAGCAGCTGCAGTCTGGTATTTTCCATGTTTCCTATTAGGTGAATGACAAAAGGCTCAGCCACCTGTACCTTTATGTGGAACCAAAGCATGCAGAAATGAAAACACAACGGAAAGAAATATTGCCAGTTCTCTTTCCTACTGTATATGTAAACAGACATTGTATTCTTGTGTAAGATATTACCTTTCAAAAGAAAAAAGAAACACTTAAAAGGTGATGGCTATAATGCCATTGTACAGAATTCTAATTCTGAAAGTGGAGCCAATTCATGGGCAGTTCCACTTCTGCTGAACAAGAATTCCCTCCATCCCTCACCAGCTGGAAGATGATAGATAATGGTTTTGATCTGGTATGGTAGAACATTTTCTATTTCCCAGTGGAATGCACCTTCTGGGTTAGACTCGGGCACTCGCAAAAAATCCTCTGCACTCACCCATTATCAATATGTAGAAATAGGACATTAGGACATTTCTGTGCATTCAGCTACTAAGAAATGCCTTCCCTCCCCACCCCAAAAAGAGGGATTGTTTGTCCGTGCATTGCAATATACTGCAATATACTTCAAGACTCGGGCACTGCCTGGGGTTTAGCTTCTGTCCTTCTATGCAATATCCTTGGCCAAAGGTTCCCAGTACTCATAAGGATTTGGCAAGTCAGGGAAAATTTGAGCAGCCTGGAAGTATAGTTAGGAGAGATTGGCGAAGGGGGGCATTTTAGTATTCTCAGGGCTCCTGCACCTACAATTTGTATAGTACCTCTGTTCATTATTAATACAGGTTTCAGGACAAACGTAAAAAGTTCTATTTGTCTTTTAAATCAGGATTCACATAAATACAGGTAAAGGATCCATCACCCGGAAACTGCAAATATTTCACATTTTTAAAAACGATTTCCTTTTCCTCTGTAATAATAAAACAGTAACTTGCACTTGACCTAAACTTAAGATATAATGAAACCTCATTGGAGCCAAAACAATTCTATTGACTTCATTAATGGTTAAATCTATTAAGTTGACTTAAAAAACCCCAGGTCCCATACCCTCAACATGAAATAGATTTTTACATTACAATAGTTATCATAAGAAGGCGCATATGTGGTTCTAAGCCAATTTTGGGTTGCCTTGCAGAGTAGTGTACTGGGCACCCCTTACATTTTGAAAAGCATTTTATAAATAGTACAGCAGTCCCCTGGTCTACACCCTTTCATAGCTTGCAATAATTTAGGGTGAGTAGGGTGACAGTAATCAGTTTTACTGTAATTTGTTTCAAGCACTTATACAGTATGATAATTAGCAGTCTGGCACCCCGCTCTCCATATGGTGCCTTCTGTGGCGCACAAGCAGCATACCCTAAAGGTTTGTCCTTGCCAAAAACCAAGCATGCAGTCTTTACAAATGAGGGGGTAAAGATAATACCAAGAAGGGGTCCTATAGACACTGTTTATGATCCCCCCCCCAACCTGACACGGAGTTGGTACACTCAGTCTGCACACTCAGGGCTGGCATGAAGTTGGTGCAGTCTGCACACTTAGGGCTGGCATGGAGTTGGTACAGTCTGCACACTTAGGGCTGGCATGGAGTTGGTGCAGTCTGCACACTTAGGGCTGGCATGAAGTTGGTGCAGTCTGCACACTCAGGGCTGGCATGGAGTTGGTGCAGTCTGCACACTCAGGGCTGGCATGGAGTTGGTGCAGTCTGCACACTCAGGGCTGGCATGAAGTTGGTGCAGTCTGCACACTCAGGGCTGGCATGGAGTTGGTGCAGTCTGCACACTCAGGGCTGGCATGGAGTTGGTGCAGTCTGCACACCCAGGGCTGGCATGGAGTTGGTACACTCAATCTGTACACTCAGGGCTGGCATGAAGTTGGTACAGTCTGCACACTCAGGGCTGGCATGAAGTTGGTACGGTCTGCACACTCAGGGCTGGCATGAAGTTGGTACAGTCTGCACACTCAGGGCTGGCATGAAGTTGGTACAGTCTGCACACTCAGGGCTGGCATGAAGTTGGTACAGTCTGCACACTCAGGGCTGGCATGAAGTTGGTACAGTCTGCACACTCAGGGCTGGCATGAAGTTGGTACAGTCTGCACACTCAGGGCTGGCATGAAGTTGGTACAGTCTGCACACTCAGGGCTGGCATGAAGTTGGTACAGTCTGCACACTCAGGGCTGGCATGAAATTGGTACAGTCTGCACAGCCAGGGCTGGCATGAAGTTGGTACAGTCTGCACACTTAGGGCTGGCATGAAGTTGGTACAGTCTACACACTCAGGGCTGGCATGGAGTTGGTACAGTCTGTACACTCAGGGCTGGCATGAAGTTGGTACAGTCTGCACACTCAGGGCTGGCATGGAGTTGGTACAGTCTGTACACTCAGGGCTGGCATGAAGTTGGTACAGTCTGTACACTCAGGGCTGGCATGGAGTTGGTACAGTCTGTACACTCAGGGCTGGCATGAAGTTGGTACAGTCTGTACACTCAGGGCTGGCATGGAGTTGGTACAGTCTGTACACTTAGGGCTGGCATGAAGTTGGTACAGTCTGTACACTCAGGGCTGGCATGAAGTTGGTACAGTCTGTACACTTAGGGCTGGCATGAAGTTGGTACAGTCTGTACACTCAGGGCTGGCATGAAGTTGGTACAGTCTGCACACTCAGGGCTGGCATGAAGTTGGTACAGTCTGTACACTTAGGGCTGGCATGGAGGTGGTACAGTCTGCACACTTGGGGCTGTTCTAAGACGACATTTTGAGAGACAGACATTTACATATACTGACAAAAGCACGCATTTCTTTATGGCTTCCCAGCAGAACTGACTTCAGAATAAGCACATAATCACCGCCGCTGAAAAAACTCCCAGTGTTTAACGGATTAATCCGATATCCTCTAAAGGCAGATGAAGCATCAACGGCTTTGCTTTTATGAAAGTAAAACTCAATTTCGAGGCCTCTCCTTCCTAGAAACAAACTTGCAGCACAGGCTAAACAAGTATTGCCCAGCTCGCTGTGAGCAAGGCGGGATGTTATTGGGGGGGGGGGGGGGGGCAGAAAGAACAGGTTGCTTTGAGGAAGAAAACTACTTCCTGATTGGGCTTTTATGTCGAAAATTGCTATTCATAGATTCCTGAGATGCCTGCTATTCTTCCTAGGCACTACCAAGGAACTGTGCGACTTAATGAACTGAAGAAACACTATATCTTCACAAAGCCAAGATGCTTCAGGACACATGAGGAATTTTCATTTGGTTTAGCCAGGCTTAAGAGTTCACCATGGATGAAACAATAAGGGAACACAACCTGGATTTTTTTTCTTTTGCCGCCATATGAGGGGATTGCAGTAGACAAGGAGAGACTGAAATGGCACCAGGTTTTGTTTTCATGGTCTTAGTGTTAAATTTGAGCACCGCAGGGGAGAATTCTAGTGAATGAGAACCAAGGAAATCCTGGGTCCGAAACAGAATAAAAGCCAAAGTAGGATAAACAAAAAGCAGTGCACACTGGATATTCAGTAATCAGGCTATGGGGTGAAGTATGAGCTGCAGGTTGTCTTTTTAGCTGCACATAAAACACAGATTCCAACTTTGATTCATCATTGGAGCTATAGGGCTTACTAGCTGTAGCTTATTTGAAAATGGAAACCTCTAAAGGAGACATGTGAAATCCAGTGGACATATGGGCAATGCATTCTACACTCAGGAGATTTCAGTATACTTTCTGATTGACCAATATAACCGTTCTTTCAGATATAAAAGGACAACCAAACCCATTAAAAATATGTTTTTGCACTACAATCGAGTTTAGTCTTTTACCTACATATTTTTGTCTTCATATCAGGTCTCAGTGGTGCTACCGGCCCTTAGGCATGCATTGCAGGACATTCCAACCAAAACAGGTGTAGCTCCCTGCTGAATCACTTTTATGAGCTGTTTACCATCTCCCATATCTATCTATCTATCTATCTATCTATCCATCTATCTATCTATCCATCATCTATTTATAATGTAGATTCCTTTACAAATGACATACTTCTTCATATCTATACTATTGCTTTTTACTAACCATCTAGCACGAGTAACCAAAGTGAGGAAGGCTGAGCAGGGAGCACATCCAGCATAATAATTGGTTAATATTATGTACGGGTCTATTATAAAATAAATACATAAGGAAAGACTTTGAGTGCTCTTCTGCAGTGAAGGGTTAACTTCAGCTTCCCTATGAATTCCAAAGCTGCATTTGCAACAATGATAAAAGTCCTCCCTGTTTGAGAGATTGTGGGCCCCAGGCTCTAACTGACAGAACAGTGGAGGTTCTGTTGTGCAAGACAATGCATTTTTCCAGATGCCAGAAGAGGTAGCCTTACGGGAAAGGTTCCAATGTCAAGGAAATTAGAATCTGGGCACTCACAGACGTGAGATAAAAGACACAGAAAAACTAGGGCATGCTAATTCCATATAAAACAGAGATTTCTGCAGGTCCGACATCTGCAAAGCCTTAGATGAAGTGCACATTTATCACTAAACATCTGGAAAGCTCTTTAAAGCTTAAGCTTCTATACCGAGGTGGCCTCCATATTAAAAAACAAGCAATAAATACAACAAACCACAGCATGCAAGGGGTTAATGGCGACATCCATCCCATGCATCAACACTGTACACAAAATAATGAACATTATGTAACACAAATTGCATATCGCTGCAATTTCTTTGTCAAACATGAGGGAAATCTGCTTTGTATACAACAGATGGTCCCACCAGCTGTGAGCGGTGATTTTGGTGAATAGGAGATATACACATGGAACATTACATAGACAGTGATAATAAGCAGAGCAGGACAGGATTAACCCACGCACGTGTGCCTAAAGGGTGGGGGGGAGTCGCCGTATGAGAGGGGCGGAGGAAATAGTTTTGCTTGCAAGAACAATGGCAAGGTCAGAAAGAGCTTGGCGGCCTATTTCAAATTAGAGGTGTTTAAGGCTGATGCCACACAGGGCAGATCCTCACCTTGCGGATAAATGCAGGTGGAGAATCCGCCCCTATGATCAGAAAAACTTTTGCCTGTACCTGGAGCCATTGCATCGGCCCAGGTACTGACGCAATGGGAATCCACCCTGTGTGGACTGCCGATGGACCTGTTATTTAAGGGGGCCCTGAACACCACTATTCATTACTGAACAATATGTAACAGAGGAGCCCAAAGGTTGCACTCATGCTAGGTAGGGTTGCCACTTGACCAGCATTTTCCCGGCCTGGCCGGTAAAAATCATGCTTAATGCCAATGTTATTAATGGGGAAAAAGGCAAATATATAGGTAGGCAACCCTAATGCTAGGTGGGATGGTGGCACTGCTTCCATGTTGAACATCCACATTGCACCAAGAAACTGCTCTGTTTTCTAGGTCAATAATATGAACCTGCTACAAGTTCTAAAATAGAACAGAATAGGTCTATATTCATTATTTCCAAAACAATAAAAATCAGAAATATCAATGGGAGGCTACCGCAATTATCAGGCTTCTGTTTCATGACTTAAAACTGACCTGAGATACCAGGAGAAGGCTCCTGTCCTGCTGTCCAATTTCTATGCCGCTCATTTCTTCCTGATTCATTCTGACAAGCTCTATTATTCGGTGAAATTGGTTTGCGCTCATAACGCTGCATCACTTTTTAGTTATTTATATGATTTCCGTTGGGCCCACAGGCAGCAAATGATCAATAATATAGCAGCCTTCTTTCCCTCTCACTTTTGAGACATATGGCTTTATCCATCAAGCATAAGGCCTGTTATTATTTATTGAGCACAGACACTTTACAAAGGAATGGAAGAAAAGAATAAAAAGGAAAAAAAATTCTCACACACACAAACAAAGTAGTAAAATAGATGAATGGCAAGCACATTTGTATGCCTCCTTTTTCTGACTGTTTCCAGATTTTTAATGGGGGTCACTGACCCATGGCAGCCAAAAAACTACTGCTCTGCGAGGCTATAATTTTATTTTATTACTTATCTATTTAGTCACTCTCCTGTTTATCTTTCAGTCTCTCAATCACACCACTGCCTGGTTCTAGGGTAATTGTGAACCTAGCAACCATATTATTGCTGAAATTCCAGTCTGGAGAGCTGATAAAGAAAAGGCTAAAGTAAATCATAAACCAGAAATAATAAAGAAAAAACATCAACTGCAAACTGTACAAGTATAGAACCCTCTACACATCATAGTAAAAGTAAATTTTAAGGTGAACGACCCCTTTAATATTGGTGGGAGCTTCTGTACTTTTACTCTGATAAAACACAACTAAATATCCCTAGACTGGAATGAAACACTGCCCCATGTGGCCAAGGCAGTAATCACACAGAAGACAACGTATGTTTTGCCTGAGCCCTAGCAAATCACAACAGACAATGTTGGTTTTCCTTCACCAATTCCCCCACCCCAGAACGTGACAGGGTATGGCCAATGCCGTTAAGTGGTTAAGGCAGGAAGTAATTAAGATAGTGAAACTCATATAAGGGAACTTACAGACTGGTGTCAGCACTAAAGGAGCAGCACTGTCGCTTTTTACAGCACATTTACATCACAGTGGATTAGAAACAGGTCAACCACATTAATACACATATAAGCCTTACTGCATGTTAACTTAGGTGTAAGCTCTTGAGACCAACTGCCTGATACCGATTATTCCGTTCTGTCACTGTTTGCATTTTCCAAAGTTATGGAAATTAATGACTGAGTTATATAGTAAAATGACCACCCGAGGCCCAAGGTCAGTCAAATCTAAGTGGTTGCTATGGGTTACCGGCCTGGGATACAGCAGTACTATGTTACAGTATATGTTCACAGCGTGTGAGGATAGGGGGGCAGGAACAGGTGTTCAAACCTTCAATTAACTCATTCCTAGTTGTACAAGTTGATCCAGAGAAAGGAAATACAACTAACAGTCAAGCAGCCAATCTTCCTTGCAGAGGGTTGGCTGAAAAACCTCTTATCTGAACCCCAAAAATGGCATCCTCTTGCTCAGCGGTTAGCACTAGAGTTCCATTCTGACTTGGGCTCTATCTGCAAGGCGTTTGTCCCCCCATTAAAGCTAAGCCTGCAGTGCTCAGGTACGGCCTGAAACCACTATCTGCTGCTTATCCGGAGGCACTGTGCCAAAATGGCTGAGTTCTGGGATATTAAAAATAACTGTCTGGCTATTTCTGGACCACGCTCTTTAAGTATCCTTGGATGCAGGCCAGCTCCGCCAGGCGCTCACTTTATTTTAGCCTTAGTACATTTGTATTTCATTTCTTTCCCCACTGCACAATACAGTTCAGCGGCAGTGAATAAGAACCTGCCTGGCTATATGAGGTACGGGTCACTAACAAGGAGCAGTGGCCAACACAGCTACAAAATGCTTTGTTACATGACTGCTTACGTATCCCTGACCCCCCCCCCCCCAATACCAACAAGTGCACAAACACCACAGGGAGAAGATGTCACTTCCTGGTTTCTACAACAATAGTGGTGGCTAAAGTGACCAACAGTCCTTTCATAGGTGTCATTTATCTAATGTTTTGTTTCTATTAAAGTGATACTGACATCTCAGGTACCAGGGGAACAGGGGTTGCAACTGCAAGGGTCCAACCGCCTTGTAAGGCCTGCCGTGATGCAGCCAAACATTCCACCAAGGGCCCCATGATCCAGAAGCAATACAGGGCATGTGCAAGGTGTGGGATCAGGGGGGCCCAGTGCTAAGGGGGGGAGATCAAAAGTACAGCCTTCATTCTTACATGGAGCACCAGAAGTCAGGTTGTTCCCATTGAGAATATCAGTAGGGATGTGCAGGTTGGAAATTTCTGGCCACAGGCCCAACCCAGTGTAAAGTTGAGAATGGGCTTTAAAACGCTTTACGCTGTGCTTCTGATGACATCAGTAATGACACCATTAGACAAGTAACAGCTCATCCCAAACATACAGTATGGAAAAATACACATAAGGACGACTGTTCTATGTTTAACACAGTAACCTTCTTTTCATTCTTTAATGAACGGAACAAAAATACAACTGGGCAGATTTGAGCACATAAAAAATGTTATTTTTTATTAAAATTTATTTTTATTAACTGCTATTAATATTTAAAAAAAAAATTACAAAAAGACATCATTAAAACTACAAAATATATTTATATTGTTACAATGATTATATGGGGTTAGATAAAGCAGCTGAAAAGTTGGGTAATATCTTTACTTCCCCTTTAAACCTGCTGCCTAGCTTTGTTGGAAGTTTTGGCATCTACAGAACAGTAACACCTCACGTCTTGCCTGCCTTTGCCCAGCCTCAGGTGAAGCAGGAGAGAACAATAGGAGTGGGGAGGAATCTGGGTCATAAAAACACACAGTACAAACAGCCGCCGAGCTAATAACTGTTGGGAATCCGTGGGAAAGAGACGGGTTCAGCCATGAGCCCTGGATATTAGCAGCACTTCAGGAATCTGCAGATCTTTCTCTGCTTTCCCACCATACTTTTCCCATTTCTCTCAGGCACAATTTACGATTGCACATTTATTTCAGTTGAGTTCATTAAGCGATCTCCCCCCCACACCCCCGCATTCTGTATTTCAGGGCCAGTTTTATGGTGGGGCAGGGAGGGCATGTGCCCTGCATGCCAAGGGGCTCTTGGGGGAAACAGGGAACAAAGGCCATATTATATTAACAGCCTAAGTACAGACATTAAGTATGTCCAGTCAGCAGAACTCTAATTGTTGTTGGACTACAACTCCCAGAACCCATCTGACTATTGGATATTGATAGGTGCAATTCAAAAAAGCTAGAGGGCTGCATGTTGGAAACACACAAATGTAATACATTTTTGGGACACAAGCACTCTTGCAGTGCCTGAAAATAGCTTAGGTTATGCTTATGACATGGTTCACATGTGGAAAGCCTTTGATCAAGGATGCATTCAAGATGGTAGCCATCTACACTGCAAGACACACTAGGGATTGGAAGCCCGTGGAGAGTGGGGGAACATATTGCCACGGGAAGGTGCTGTGGAGTTTACTTCCTGTCCCAGCATCCTTGTTTAGAAGGGAAAGTTGGACACTATGGACAACCCTAGTTATCCTGAAGCAGAGAGGCAAAGATTGCTAGATTGCTTCCATCACACTGCTGGGAATAGCCAGTCAGATGACTTGAGTTTATCCTCGGCCAGCTTATGCTTCAATCTCGCCCGACGTAGGATAAACTGTTTACCTTGAGATCCCCTATCATTAGAAGCAAAGCTGAGGTCCACATAAGGATCCCTTCAGTTCCAATTAGTGATTTCATTTCCCAGCAAAGCTATGCACAGCAGCGCAGCAAAATGTAGGGCATTTACAAATCTATAGAGGCACGCTAGCAGCAGCTGTCTAACTGTATATTTTATCTGAATTTATAGAATAAAACTTTGCCAGCTGACTGTGTCTAGCTCCGATGGGGCAACTGCAATATTTATACTGCACTGTGATTCACCCCAAAGGTGCTGCATCTTTGGTCTGGGTATGGGAGTCACACTGTGAGTATTCCAAGTCAAGTCTATAGATACCAGTGCCCAGTACCCCTGCAATTGTTCGCATCACATTTTATTTGCAAGCAGTTGGAGGGAAGTGTGTAGGAGGCCTACCTTTTGCCTGGCCGATACCTGGTTGCTGCTGCAGCTCTTGGATGCACTCATGGATCCACCATGGTAAAAAAGAGATTATCCCAGCAAGTCACCATTTTCTAGAAAGAGTACCAATGTCCACCCCAAAGAATTGTCCCACAAGTTGGTAAAATGTAGAAGGCAACCAATGGCCAAACAACGGAATTGGCCAGATTTGCCCACCAAACATCCGCTTGCATGGAAACCTAGCCAAACAGGCAGGCCATCCCATGTATAGTTTAATGGAATACCTCATACTGTTCAATCCCAATAAGAAAATGAATGGAGATATATCATCCACTGCAAAATGTAAGCTCTCAGCATATGGATCTAGCTCTATAGCAGACATGTGGCAGGGAAAAGGTTACCTAAGGGCCTTGACTCAGATTTCTATTAGAGGAGGCCTAAAGCTGCTAAAAGACCTTTAATTAACCTGTTGTCTGCCATGGACCTACTTAAGACTAAAAATGACAAGTATAGTTAGATCTAGTTGGAACATGAGCCTATTGCATTTAATCCCATAGAAAACCATTGAGGTTAAGTGAAAACAAGCTGTCTGCTACATAGAGCGCTAGTGAATTCTCTTCCCTGACTTCTTGTGAGCTGACAATCCCCAAAGAAGTACACTATGCCATACATAATGCCAACCTTTGTAAAATTACTTGGTAAATACCTGAGTGGACATATAGGTTATCCTTAAACATCACATAACACCTGTGACATCATATGCCCTAATATTAATGAAGTCCCATTACATCTACAACATTAAATGTAATTAACACCAATACACCTAAATCTGACCACAAAGAGTTGTAGGAGCCACAGTACACGAGCAGGCCCAACCAATGAGAACAGAAGATAGAAAGCTGCATATAAAGATAATGAAAAGGAATCAGAGAGTCCCCTGCCCCTTTCCAGCAGAGAAGCAAAATGTCATAATCTACCACAATTTATGACGAACAACAGTTCTGTGAGGAATACACTATAAATTATTAAGGGATTCATTGACTTGGTGGATAACTTGACTTCAGTGACTTCAATGACAACATTATCTAAAATAAAAGCTGATGAACTTACCCATTTGGGTTTCGGTCTAAATCTATAACTAAGCCTACGTCATTGTTGCTTTTTGTTTTATTTTATTTATTAAAGAAACTACATACATTCCTTAAACCTAAAGTTAAAACAAAAGATAAAATCTATATACATTGAATATAACAGGCCATCAGTTGGACCTGATTTTGTCTTTTTATTATTGACACTAGCGCACTCTCCCACCATCAGATATTAAATTATTAAATTTTCCATTACATTGTGCACTCAATAACCACAAACACTGAAAGGATATCTTTGGCAACACCAATTAAAATGGAAACAATGAAATGCTAAATAAAGCATTATATTAATACATTGTCCCACTTTACATAAAAATGAGCAAGACTGACCTAGATTAAAGATAAATAGACAACTGAATTGAGTCCTGTCCACAGAAAGAGGCTTTAATTGATATAAAGTTCATTAGCACCTGGGTGGACCACAGTTGGCTCAAGTTTATAGGCAGGGTTGGATTATAAAATCTCATCCCTCTGGAAAGAATTTAATAGTTGGCTGGTCCAGCTGGGTATCTTCCATCTCTTACGAGCACGGCTTCCACTGGCGCTACTGTGCAGTCACTCAGCCAAAGGTTTCTAGCAGTGGGGTGGCATATTGCAAACACTAGCACAGGTAAAAGATTCCTTATCCGAAAAAGCCATTATTCAGAAATTATCAAGCTTGTACCCCACGAAGATATAATTAATCCTTTTTGGGGGCAGAACAATCCTTTTGGGTTTATTTATGTTGTTAGTAGACTTTAGGTATGAAGATCCAACTTATAGAAAGACCCCTATTGTGGAAAATCATAAGTCCCGAACACTGTAGAAAACAGGTCCCATACCTGTATAAGTCTCAATTAAATCACAGTGGTCAGAGGAAGTTGGGTGGGCAGCAGGGAGTAGAAGGTATATAAAGCTACTGTCATTTAACCTAATCCCTATACAAGTGGTGAACAAAATAGAAGCAACTTGGAATGTGTGTGTTTTCCTTTATTTATAAATAAAGGGGAAATTTTCAAGATACATTTAAAATACATTTATTAAATATCCATGGTCCTTTATAAAAGAATAAAGTAATTTTTGATACACAAGGATGGAGAAAATGAGATACAAATGTCAGCTCATGTCCCCCACCCGCAGAAACAACTGCTTGAATTTACAGCAGCAATAAAAATCTGAAATATAAAACATGCAAAGGATAGGATATTAGAATCTGGCAAAATAACTTGGCGTGCACGAACGGCCCCCTCCACAAATCCCACAGGAGGTATCAAGTGTTACAAACAGAGAGGAATGTTGGGGGGGGGCTAATACAGGCAAAATTATATGGAGGGTGTCGTTTCAGGAAAGTGCGTCATCGCACGCATAGGAGAAATCAGCAGGAACGACCCCACTTTATGGCTTCCCCCTTATATGTATTCTTTGTTCATCAGACCATGACACAAGGAGGAAACAACCACAACATTTGGTGACATGGGCAATTCACCAATCTAAGGCTGAGACTCCCAAACTGAACAAGCAATGGGGCACCCGAGAAGCTTTGCACGCTGCGAAGTGGGTGGCGCACAGGCCCACGTTAATAGGATAACAAGCACGAGTTACTCTTTACTTTTCTATCACTAATGAGCTCACAAGGACACCATCAGCTGGGTCCTGTCAATCTGACTTTAGGATGAATCCCCAGCCAATTTGGTTGCTAAGAATAGCATTCTATGGGGTGCTTGATAAGCTCTGATGAGAAAGCATGTGATATGTATTATTCCGTTGCACGGCTGAATTCCACTTTTTAATTGGTTTCAAGGCAACCGATACAGGACTGTCAGAAGTTTAAAACCTTTCAGAGCTCAACTGGGATTTTCAGAAAGGGCTCAAGGGTCTTCGGATGGAGGACAAACCTGTGGTTGTCTGTAGTTATACATTAGTTATTTAAAAGAGAACTTAGATTTAGCCAACCAAGGGGCTAAAGTGCACATATAATTTATAAAGGGCAACATGTAACTTAACATAGTCACGGTAATCTAATTAGAACAAGGGTTATAGGGTTTCGAAAGAGGCTAATTGCGTGGTATGACGTCAATAAGGTGACTTAAATTTATTTAAAAAGGGGGGCAGCCACAGGCACATGCATATAGTGCAATAAATGTATTACCTTAGGCTATGTATTAAAGAGTTACTATAAACTACATTCTTCAGTATTTAGGTTTCAGCAAATGCGGCCCAAAGTCTTCTAGTTGGACTAGTTTAATAAAAAGAGATGATACCCACCATGTTTCTCTGGTGCTAAAACACAGCTTCACAATACCACAAACTATCTTCACTTCACATGAGACGTGTAAAAATGTCAGGGTAGGTATAGTCAGGGCCAGGACAAACATTTGGGCCTACACTAATTACATAAACTAAGGCCGTCCAAGCTATGCCTTCTCAGGTAAATGTGATATATAATGTGGTATACTGTGGACTGGTCCGGCACTGCGATTACTATAATACTGTAATACAGTTTTGGACTGGGGATCCTAGGTCCACCAGAGAACATGACACCAAGACCAAGCCCACTCTCAAATCAGTCAGATCCAGATGGTGCTAAATGTCTTGTAATATTGTCAAGTGGTGGAAATAAAGGTCTGATGGGAATTGTCCTTGGCTGGGGCAGACTGGGAGATCCCCTGGTGCTCTGGTTAGACAGTCTACTCTACTGTAATGGGCTATTTCAGGCAACTTGCAAAATGTTGATACTATATTTTGACCACTTGTGTCATACAGCTATTCTGAAGGAGAATGGGGCTCCCCCTATGCATCCACAGACATCATAATCGCAGGGTGCCTCACACCTAGCCATAAAGATGGTCTTGGTTTAGGACAATGACAGAAGGGGCATTTTACAGCCCACGTGACAAAATGTCCAAAGTCCTTTGTCATTGCAGCGATGTGAATTGGCATGGGGAAATTACTCAATCCGCATGAAAATACTTTCCCAAGAAATTTTGAACGATTAAGTGATTTGAGTAATTCATTCATGGCGATTTAAATTGTGGCGAATGACACAGCATTTTGGACACTGTGTCACCTGTGATTTAACACGAGTGGTAAAATGCAGCATGTGTTATTGCCATTAACTCCCGGTCACGGAGAGGGACTTTGCTTTCAAATAAATGGTGCCCAGTAAGTGGCCTGGTGTCTTTAAATAGCCGGGTTATTTTAAGAATATGAAATGCACTGTGAGCGTATGAAAGTGACCGGAGGGCTTCTGAAAGTCGGGCACGAACGGTACCATCTGAGCACACTGTGAATTAATGAAGGATATTAAAGTGTACAAAAACAAACATGAAAGCTGCCTTAAACAGGGACCCAAGGACCCACAGAGCAACCTCATAGAAAGAAAAAGTAGGGTATGATAAGCAACATAAAGCAAGAAGCCAACAGTAACACTATATCGGTGCTGACCAATGGGCAGCTGATTGGACAATCCTACTCTATACAAATGATGGTGTCTGTTTTAGCCCTGGTCTCACTACTACTAAAGACAAAATCCGATCACTTCTGGGTTGCTTTAATGAGCAGTTTCCGTGCGGTGGCTACACTGCTGGCATATACAGTTTGCATTTCCATATACAAAGGGGTTGCGCGGAGGAGCACAGCTTGACTCTGTTACAAGGGGCACTAGGCTGTGTTCTGCTCTCTTGAAGCTCAAAGTGGTAGCAAAACCTAGAGCAAGCTCGGCAGGGGGGGCCCGCTGCTCACTGGAGCTATAAAATCCTTGATTGGGCACCAGTAGCCTGAAGATATTTCTTCACCAACCATGACTTTCCACATACACTGTTCTCCAGTATCACTCTTATGTTTAAAATAAACTCTATAATCATAGAGAAAAAGAAATAAGTTAACTATATATTGCGATGTCCAGGTTAGATGCCAATATTTTAACAGTTGCTTTTAGGAACTCTTTGGCTGCCTAAAATAAGCCACAGAAAATAAACTCCATATGCCATACCCCTAAGTGGACCTTTTAATTTATTCTCAATTTGTATATGTCTAATGGCAATACTGGGAGATTTTTTTAAACATATTACTATTGTTTAATTTTACTCTTTTATGAGCTTCCATTGACTGTCAAGTTGGCTGCCCACAAGCTTCCCATAGCCCTCCTTCTATTTTGTTGTAACGCCCTCTCATTAAACTAGAAGGGTGTATGGCCCAAGGTGCCAACCAGAGAAAGCTCAGGCAGGGCCATTAGTTTATCTATAGCCTTATGAAATCATAGCAAAGAAGAAACAAGGTGGCCTCACTATTGCCCATTTAATTTTTTGATTTCATGTCCCTTATATAACTGTACCTGATGTTGAGGCACAAAGAGGTTAGATAATGTACAGCGCTGCGGAATATGTTGGCGCTTTATAAATAAATGTTAATAATAATAATAATGTATCCATGTGCATCAGGCACAGGACAAGCATTTCCAATGAATCTCACACTCCTCCAGAATCAAGGAACCAGACTCCCATTTGGGCCACGTTCAAAGGGGTATGTGACTAAACCATATGTTAAAGGACATGTAAAGCCCTACATCTTTGAAATCAGTATATCTGCAACTCCAGCTGTTCAGAGGTTAATAGTAAGGCTGCAGCATTAGGATTCCTTCTCCTCCTGTAACCCACTTGCCCCCTCCCTGGGGATTTTACTTTGGCTGGTGGCTACCGGGCATGCTCACTTTCAAGCTAAGGCGGTGAATTCGCTCAGCTCAGATTGTTAAACACTCCCCCTTCAGCCTAGCCACCAATAAAGGGATGGCATAACTTGTTTCCATAGAAACTGTACTCTAGCTCTGCCCAGACTCTATTTATGCCCAGACTGCACCACCCCTATTTCTAGACCACCAGGGTATAAATACTGAACTGCTGAGATCTCACCATTTGACACCACAACTGTGCGCCATTATTATTTCCTGTGCCACTCGCAGGCTTTTTTGAATGTAAACTGAATTAATGTGAAGCTTGAAAGAGAATTCCTCCGGAGGACACGTTCTCTATATGCATACAGCCATACTTACAAAACATATATATATTCTGTAACATTGTGACTTTGTAAAAAAAAAAAAAACTAAAATAAATATATAAAACAACAATAAAATAAAACTGCCTATTTGTAGATAAAGGGATTTCCTTGTGACTCAATGAGAAACACAGCACTTCTTGGGGGGGGAGAGGAGAAATTAAGGTTAATTAAAGCTCAGCAGCTACTGATTAATCCATTTGTTAATGACAGGTTTTTAATGCTGCTGCTCATTATTAAACACCAGCCTATTCCTGCTTAGATATATTTTCTATTATTTCTGTAAAGGCCATTGATTTCTCCGTCTAACCTTGCAGGTGACTGAGGGCAAATGAGTGTGATATTTGGGACGGAGAGTGGACATTTAGACACAGGTATAACAGAGGCACGGATACAGTCTGCCTTTGTGTTCCTGGAATAAACGCATATTCTCCGGGAAACTGGCTAAATAAATGTGTGACCCACAAACATTACAAACTGGATCAGATTTTGCCTAAACCATATAAAATTCTCATTCTAAAACATTGGCAAGTAATACCAGTAAGTGAAAGAGGCTGCTCCTTAGGGTGCACTATTTATTATTATCACCCAAGGGCCATTTTACACGGACAATGGCAAAGCAAGAAAGCCAAATCCAGGGCAGGAACTAGGGGCAGGCAGAAGTGGTCATGTCTCTAGGGTGCAATAGTGGGGCGCACTAGGCACATACCCCTTTTGCCTGGCTAGGCCTAGTTCCAGCCTTTCTGTAACTCTGGCCATCAGTGCAACGAGGCAACAGTGCAAACGTGAGCAGGTGTATTTGCAAACTGGTGGTGAGTAGGTGGGTGGTTTGCCCTGGGCACCCTCACCTTTATGTCCAACACTGGTAAAAACATATAAGGATACACACAAGAGCAGATTTGGAAACACTGACATCATAAATTGAATAAAGTCAATAGCCCCTGTACAAAACAATCCCACCCAAATGGAGCCAGACTCAAGGGGAAGTTAGATGAAAGGACAGAGTATTTTTCAAGAGACACTAAAATGAAATGCAGATCTTGAATGAAAGGGCATATTGAAATACCCATATAAAAGGCTCCACATATTGATAGGAATTCAGACACGGAGCGGTGCTTGTTTCGCTTATATTTTAGAAAGAATTTCAATTGCCCTTATCTGATGTGTCCTCATGCAGTAAATGGAAGCCTGGAACAACAAGCAGCTGCCGTTTTCTAATGCAAAAACAACATTGGGCGCGGGTTTAGAGAGACATCCTCTACATACAGGCTCTCTGTTTAATCTACAGAAATATTTTCCCAAGATGTTTCTGTCTCCTCGGAGCAATATGAGCATCTTGGCAAACACCCTGACTGGCTTTGCTTTACTCAGAGTTAACCTTTGCTCTCCCAGCACCCGCAACTGCCTCATATAAGGCACTTCTATTGCCATCTTGTCCTGCTGTCTCCATTTTGCTCTTCTATAACTCTCTCCTTCATTCACACCACCCATAACCATTGCTCTGTGGGCCCCACACTGCGCAGAGGGCAAATTTTCAGCTAGGGGAGGCTAATAAAAGTATTTTCAACACAGATTTCTTCATTGTCACGGATAATACCACAGAACACATGAAAAGAGAAATGCAGTGGCAATACATCCCTGAACACCTTGCAACATAAACACAGGGCCAATTCCATATATAACGAGAAGACACAGGAGAATGGGGAATAAGGCAGGCCAGGAGCATTTTCCTGTATTACCATTTACTTACATCAGTTCTGTAACTAAAGGGAAAATACTAGCCAACTGTCCACACTAGGTTTAGTTGCCCTTTAAAAGCTCTTTGTGTGTTGTTAATACAAATACTATAATTTCTTTTACTGCCAGAAAGATCAGTGAGGTTGCCATAGTTCTTACATGACTCATGTTATGATATAAACTCCTCTGTACTCTTAGTCTTGACAGGACTGCTGCATTTATTAAAAAGGGAAAAGTACAGTAAAAATCACCTAACTACATAATATGATTCATAGTAAAACTTTGCAAATTATGAAACAATTATTTTTACAGGGATTCTTCCTCCAAAATTCCTTTACAGTTGCAGGATTCTACCCCCTATCCAACAGCCCCAGTCCCTTCCCAGAGGCTATTATCCCCCCACTGCTACTATAGGCACCATCTCTCCCTACTATACCTGCTATCCCACAGCCCCAGTCCCTTCCCAGAGGCTATTATCCCCCCACTGCTACTATAGGCACCATCTCTCCCTACTATACCTGCTATCCCACAGCCACAGTCCCTTCCCAGAGGCTATTATCCCCCCACTGTTACTATAGGCACCATCTCTCCCTACTATACCTGCTATCCCACAGCCCCAGTCCCTTCCCAGAGGCTATTATCCCCCCACTGCTACAATAGGCACCATCTCTCCCTACTATACCTGCTATCCCACAGCCACAGTCCCTTCCCAGAGGCTATTATCCCCCCACTGCTACTATAGGCACCATCTCTCCCTACTATACCTGCTATCCCACAGCCACAGTCCCTTCCCAGAGGCTATTATCCCACTGCTACTATAGGCACCATCTCTCTCTACTATACCTGCTATCCCACAGCCACAGTCCCTTCCCAGAGGCTATTATCCCACTGCTACTATAGGCACCATCTCTCTCTACTATACCTGCTATCCCACAGCCACAGTTCCTTTCCTCATGCTGCTATATCTGCTGTTATAACATGAGCTGCTCCACAGCTTGAACATGTGTTTTGCTACAGCTAGTTCTATGTGCTTAATTCCCTAAAAAACAGCTTATGGATACAATATAATGTTTCATATCTTTCCCATAAAGGCACTAAATAGTCTAATTCCCAACATACAGTCATTCTGACAGCAGAACAGCCATTATGTGCAGATATATATCATATTTTGCACTTCACACCACCAGGAAGCAGTAACATGATCCAGGCTTTACACGGAAATCCACAGTTCATTATTTATCCATGAGTTACCTTGTCAATTTTCAAGCAGCAAGAGATGAAATAAGCCACAAGCATGTTGTGATCCAGCACTGGTGAATGGGGAAAAAAATAAGATATTGCCTGGTGTGACAGCTAATACATAATTTATGGGAATTTATGAGCTGCATCCTCCAACTCTCGCCTTTTTGTGTCAGGTGTTTATAGTACCTTTCTTTTCCTATTACTCATTTACAGTCTGGAGGGCTCTCAGACCGACTTTCAGTTGTCTCACTTCTGCTCAGTACAAATATCTCTCAGGCTTTATAAAGCTGGCCATACACACACCGATAATAGTTTCGTACGATATTCAGTGCGTATATGGCAAGTCGGAGAGGCGACCAATATCACAGAAGGCTGCAGATATTGGTCGACTCGCCGATGGGCGGGCTAGAAGATTTTGATCGGCCGCCATTGAAGGCGCCCAAGCAAAATCTATGTTCAGGGCTGAATCGGCAGAAGGAGGTAGAAATCCTATTGTTTCTAACTCTATATCTGACAATTCAGCCCTGAACGTCAGTGGAGGGTTGGAACGATCTTTCGAGATCGAAAATCAGTGGTCAGCTTCACTCTCTCTCTCTGGTTGACCCTATTAAGCTCTGTCCAATACTGATTAGGGTTTGGAGACAGCACCACTGGTGACAAAAAACAAGGTTTCTCACGAACCTAAAGTAGAATTATTGCTTCTTTGTCATAAGAAAAACACATTAGATATGGGCCAATCCAACCTGCATCTCAATACCGGTATTGCTAGGGAAAACAGTTCAAGAACAGCAAATCAACAAAAGACCCCCTCCTCTGTTCTAAGGACAAATCTCCATCACGGTAGGAAATAGTTAGTGCTCTATTGCTACTGACTGTGTTTATTACTTCCTACGCTGGCGAAGACAGACACAATCACTTTATCAGTCTGTTCACCTTAAATGTTCTCCAGAGCATCTCATAAACTGGTGTCGGCACGGCAAATAACACATTATATTACAGGCTGTAATGCGTATAGTGCTCCAGACATGGCTGCGGGAAGCCTTCCGTGTTGTTGTTGTCTCATGTGAGGGAAGGAACAACAAGTGGTGAGCATATGGTGAGGTTTCTCAGACGGCTTTATCATGAATAGGGCTTGCCAGCTTGTCCATCATCCAATAGTCTTCTTTTATTATCTATTATTATTTATATCAAAGCAGTCCTTTTCATTGACTGGGCAGGTTATAAAATTCTGCTGATGGACCGTATTGGCCAAAGCAAGGTACATCGGCAGATGGATCCACAGTTCCTCTTCATTTCCTGCTGTTCAGACTGAATGGAACAAATGAAGGGTGGCTATGCAATGTATAGTCCCCTTTTACCATATACATTTGGGCCATACGCCAATATATAGCCAAATATATTCTAACCAGGAGAATAAAAATCTGAACCAATCAAAGGGGCATTATTTGTGCACAGGTTTACAAGGTAGCGCAGTACCTCAATACTGATATGTACACACCTTAGGTGCTTCCATCTATATATATAAGCATCTATAAATCCAGCACCTACAACCTGTCCGTTGCCCTGAGTTTAGCTTTCTTTGTGAATGAGACAGTCATGTTATATGTGCCACTAAAACAGCACCCCACAGAACTTTACTCCAGTGCAACTGACACAATGTTATTATGCTTCCCCTTCGAAACCCATCTTGGCTCCCATTGATTGCAGCAATCAGTGCATAGGGTGCTATGGGGATTTCACAATGAATTATGAGATTGGAATCAGTAAATAACACAAAAATAAATGCCCCATATAAAGCAAAATCTCAACTATAAATGTTATTTCTAGCCTCACCCCCACCCATTAAATCCCCAGCAGGGAGTTGCTTTTGGCCATGCCTTATGCATAACATTACTGTTCAGGGGTTATTAGTATGGCCATGATTAAAGAGCCGGCTCTGAATCACGTAAACACTCCTGGGCGCCACGACTTTGAGCAGTTTACAAAAACCCCTCTCTGACTAGAACTGAATACGTAACCATTCAACAGGGAATTTCTCCACAGTCGGAGCTGCCCTGTAGTGCCTGGGAGCAAACACCAGAAGGGGCCAATCACCCAGTAGCCATTGCAGCTACAATAATTTGTACAGGCTTTACAGGTGCCTGGTATCTAGCATTATGTGGTTACGGCACACCCAAAAAAATGCCTGCTTGTTCCGACTGCGAGCGAGCACCCTGTTCCACGCGTGACTGCTACTTTGTTTTGTATACATTATTCCAATATGCAGTTCTTAAAAGGTGCCGCTCCCCCCTAACTACGTAGGCATTTGTGAAACATGAAATATTTTGTTTGAATAGGTGTCCTCCACTGAGCAAGGCAGTTTAGTCCAGGACATGTATCTCTCTCTGTATCTGCCTAGGCTGCTTTATTCATACAGTGGCCTTGTATCCCTATGAAGCTTGCTATTTAAATAGGAAACACGTTGGTGCTTTATTTATACCCATTAATAAAAATAATATTGAATATAGGCATCCTATGGGAAGGACATTCTTTGTATTTATGCACAATGCTGCAGCACAAAAGAGATGCCACCACTATGGCCCAACTGCCTATAAAAGGAGATGTACATATACATATATATTATATATATATATATATATATATATGCAGCCAGGTGTAAAATTCAGGGACACATTCCCATTATATATATATATAATGGGAATTTTACACCTGGCTGCGTAAATGTGTTAATGCAATTATTCTGGGTTATTCTGTGCTGTTTATCAGCTTTTTTTTTTTTGTTTATACAACAGTGGAAGCAGCCATGATTGTTCTCATTGAGCAACCTTATCTAGACACCGTAATAAAAGAGTGACCCCTGCTGGCCTAAGTTTCAGGAGTAATGGTGGGATGCCAGCTGGTTTATAATAAGGAGAAAAATTGGCCATCCATAGGTCTATAAAAGACTCTGCAGCGTATTGGTATATGTGTGGGGCCTTCCTGATTGATATTAGACAGGTTAGGAAATCCAAAAATGATCTGGCACCCTGTGTGCCATTACCATTAAAGGTGAAGTGCTAGAAATAACCAGTGGCACAGCAGTGCAGCATTAGAAGGTTCCTGTAGCACATTGCCCTCTATACACATGTCCCCCGTTGCTTCTTCTATAGATGGAATATTGTATTACACAGAGACTGACCAGTTATTTGTGTTCATCAGTGCAACTGCTTGAGACTAAAGCTGCCGGCTGATTGGAAGCCAGCTTTCTAACATGGACACTTTGGAAACTCTCTTTTCTCCAATCTGCCGAGACACTGCCTGGATCAGTTCCAGCACCTCCCCCTATTCTCTCCAAGTTCCCATCTTTTCATCACAGAATTCAGGACTGTCCTGGGAACAACAAAACCGCTAACTGGGACGGTTGCTATAGGTTACAGGACTGATGCAGATTAAATCTAGAAGACGATGGCTGCTCAGCATTCTCATGCTTATGAGATACACTTGTACAAGTGTCCCTTGCCTGGCTCCAAATTCCTTCTTTTAAGGATGACTTAAAATGACTTATGGCAATTGCAACATCACTGTCATTGCTCCACATACTCCTCTTTTATACGGAAGAGCATACAAAAGGATTTGCCTAAGAAAACCAAATGGACTCGAGCAAAGCAAATGATAGCAAGGGGGGGCAAGAGGGAATCTCTAACACAAAGCAGCTTGCAGGCAACTTTCTTTCTTTGTCATCTGCTTAGGGGCAAAGTAATTTGCTAAGTTTCCCCTTGGCACGATGCACACACGCGTGTGATGATGGCACTGACGAAATCCTCCGTGTGTTTAAGTAAATCATTTTTATGCAACACATTCATTCCATATAGCCTGCAGCGCAGGAAAATAACCTGAGTCTTCTATAACAAATTCATCGTATTTTTTATTAAACAGGTCAGAAAGTAGCACATAGCTTAGTATGGTCACACAGAGCATCATTTGTAAATACAAGTTGTAGCCGCCATACAACTCAAACATTCACTTAACCATCAAACTTCTACAAGAAAACCCAAACCATAGGTCCTGGCAACATTTAGTTTAGTAAGGACTAGCTGCCCATGATAGTCAGCCAAGGACCCTATAAATAAGCTGCCTAATTTCGGCCCATTTGCCCAACAGGAGGTCCACTTTCAAGTATATCAATAAAAGTCACTTGAATTGGCCAAGTGTGATATGATTTCTACCCTATGAGCACTGCTGCTCCCAAACCAAACAATTGGCTTAACTAAGGAGCAATGGGTCTGGCGTGGTGTCTGTATGTATGCACAAACAGGTTCTTCTCTCCTGGCAGTCAGTCAGTCTGAAAGTCTGGCACAATGTAAGTGCAAGAAATAAGGCTGAAACAAAACCCCACTCCTAGATGTATAGAAAAAGATTCCATATATAAACTATTTGTTTGTTCTGCTTTCTAGCACTGAGCAAACACCTTTGTGGTCAATAGGAGGCACAGGTGTGTGTAGTGGGGCCGATTGTATTTGCTTAACTCAACCATAACAGGGTGACTGTTACAAGGCTGGTTGCTAGGTTACTCACTCAACAGAGCAGTTCTCAGCCATTCACCATACGTCAATATAGGACTGTCCCTTCATCAGGACACCTGGATACCAGCGATTCTTATTAGGAACACAATGGAACTAGCTCTGACATGTCCATGGTAACAGAAAGTCTTATGTCTCGTCATGGCCAAAGCGCCCAGGTTTTAGTGGGCCTCAGCCTAGAAAAAAAACCTATACCATCTGGCACTATCTATATAATTGCTGGCAGAGTGGCCCAAGTTCTCTGGTTCTCTGGTGGGTCCAAGCAGACCCAGTCCAACACCAGTCCATATACTATAGGAGTTCCTAAAGTGAGCAGCTATGGTGGAGCTTGGGGTGGGGGTTGTTTAGCCTGACTGTCGGATTACCAGGGACATGACAAAAAAAAAAGTCAGATGAGGGGTTGCACTTATAGCAATTTAATGTAAATGCCATTAATACAGCCCTGCAACAAGCAGTTATTAAACGTGCCACTGAATTTTTAACCCTATCCTAGATACACCTGAAGGCCCAGATTCAGGGTTGGGCTGGCCCACAGGACTACTAGAAAAAATCTTGGTGGTCCCCGACTCCGGACAGTTTTAATTTTTGATAGTGAAATAAGTGGTAAAGTGGAGCAGAAGCAGCAGTGGATGGCGTTGGAGCAGGAGTAACGGTGGTTGGCGGCGGAGCGGGAGCAGCACTGGCTGGGGGCTTGGCCCTTGAGTCAGGTACCCTGTGGGTACATTTGCCATGATTTGCCCTCATATTGTTTCAGAACTATAAATCCCATCATCCTCAGTGCAGTACTTTAAATTCAACAGCAATATGCTAAAGCATGTCACAAGAAGGAATGAATAACCTGGCCTTGTGCCTGAGAGCATTCTGCCTTAACAGGCTCGTCTCTTCAATAATCCATCTGTAAGTTATAATCATCCCAGCCCTAGAAAGGCCACAAGGCTCTTGCATCAGCCCAGAAAATCAGCGTCACGCCCAATCGCTGCTAATGTCACGCATGTGACTAGTGAGATTTGGGCAAAAAGACGTAAAAACAACAGACTGGCCAAAAGAGACCAATCTACTCATCGAGGGCCATAATAGAAGTCACGTCCCACTGCCACACTAAAGGGCCTGGGCACAGAGCTAGAACAATGCAGATAAGTCTGAGATGGATTTCATGTTTCTTCTAGAAATTTATACCCATATTCCTATCCTTCTTCCCTGTTATACATTGCCATCGAGGCCAGGCACCCACCCTAGTCTGTGCTACCACAGAGGTAGCAAGGTAATACCACAATCCATTACTCCCCTCTTGGTGGTGCTGTTGTATTGTTGTCTATGGAGAATGTCTTCCAGCAATCTTCCCGCTATTATTCATCAGTATTAATAGGCACACAATAACCACTGTCCTGAAAACACAAGTGAAGTTGTAGCTTTTAATTTCAGCAAAGTTTGGTTACACTGTAGCTTTAACCTGCTGAGGTTTAGTTTCAGGCTTTCCTTCCCCTTTATGCAGTCATTAGCAGCCAAAGTCTGTATAAAATCTCAGCAACTAATTGGCCATTCAGCCCCCATTCTCTGTTTCTATCCCGGCGCCTGCTGCCAAACCAGTTCCAGCTCACGGATTCCAAAACATGCCGTCAAACCCAGGGAGCATTGGCCCCAAAAGCCTTAACTGGAAAAGGGCCTTATTGAAATCAAGTCTTGCACCGATCAACAATGTATGTGCCTGCGGGCTGGGAAAGGGATGCGCAGGGGGCGGAGAGGGGTTAACCTCTAATGAGAACAGTACTCTGGTTGGAATCAAACCAATGCAATAGCTATAAGTTACTGGGACCCACGCAAAAATCCTAAACTTTTTTTTTACATATAATGAGCCTAATTATTAGTCAGTGCCCCCATCAGGGCCCCCTGGAGCTCGCAGGGTGTGCCTTCCCTCCAATCAATTCATACCTCAGCCATATATCAACGCTTGCCCCATCCCATATTCCATGCCAGTGCCCAGGTAAGCAATACTCCCGGTGCCAAATCCATTCTTGTCTCTGCAGTAATTGCGTTTACATGCAGTAAAACTTTTATGACAAGGGCTGTGTTTTCTGTGGAAATAAACATTTATTTTTTTTATATTTACTCCGTGCCAACCCCCACAATGGAGATTTCATTTCAAAGTCCATAAAACATTTATAGATGCAAAGCGCATATTGTGCTCCCCTGAGAATCCCCAGACAGCGCTATCATTCCTGGGGATTGATGATCCCCCGGCACTGACAAATAATATGCTTTGGATTTTCATTAGCGGCTCTACCTGCCAGGGTTCCCCGGCTATGGAAGGAGCTTACGGTGAATGAGAAGTTGTACCTGGTTATTAACCTGAAAGAATAAGCTGCATTCACAGCAAAAGTGGCTTTTATAGCACAGTAAGGGGTCTGCATAGTAATAGTCTCAATTCCCCAGGGACCCCTCTCTACTGGGAGCTCAGTAGCTGCTACTTGTAACCTAACACAATCTGCCATTGGACCTTATATTCCACACCCTTTGTACTTTCTAAATTAGTTTTTGTTGTTTAAGGGATGTTTATCTTAATATTAACTTCTAGTATAATGGAGATATTCTCAGACAGTTTGCAATTGGTCTTCATTTTAATGTGTTTTTTATTTTAATTATTTAGCTTCTTGTTCAACTCTAGCAACCAGGCAGTCGTTTGCTTGAGAGACCGGCATATAAATAATAGAGGGTCTGATAAGAAAGATAAGTAATAAAAAGTAACAATTTTTAGATGCCGGAGTCAGTGACCCCCATTTGAGAGCTGGAAGGAATCAGAGGAAGAAGGCACATAGTTCACAAACTATGAAAAATAAAAAATGAAGACAAACTGAAAAAGTTGCTTAGAAATGGCCATGCTATAACATACTAAAAGTTAGCCCACGGGTGAATTACCCTTTTAAATGTTTGTCTGGTTGTTATGGAGCTGCTTCCCATAGCAACCAGGTAGCTTTTTCAGTGGCAGACTGCAATATTAATAGGGGAGGGGGTAAATAGATATTAAGGGTGAACTAAAGGTTAAAGCACTGGTGGAGGGGGGTCCCCATTGTGAGCATCCCCTAGTGACGCAAATCCCTAACATTTAGCCTGGGACACTGTATGTCTTCCATAAACATTGCTCTGGAATGGGATACTTTCTTGCAAAATGCTATGCTGCCATATTTCCCAAGTATCCCCTGGGCAGGCACAATGTAGAACCTGAGGTACAGGGGAGTTATTGGGATCAGTAGAGGCAGTATTTGGGGTTCAGGCGATACTTCAGGGGCAGTGTGACTTATGGGTGACACAAACAGACCCAAAGTACAATATTGGCACCTCCCCAGAGTTTTACCCTGTAGTACATAACTGTGACCCCAACAACCACACAGCTTTTTTTTTTTTTTATTTCAGGCTAAAGAGGAGCAGAATTATTAGACAAAAACACCCATATTGGCATCTCTGACCATCACTGCCTACATCAGATCATTTTCTGGTGACCGGGATTGACTTTTTTCTGTTTAGCAAACGCAAGCTCCGCGTTACACATATACAGCACTTCAGTCTCCATTCTCATCAATATGCAAATAAAAGTGCAAGTGAATGAGTTGGTGAAAGCCGATTAAGCCTCCCGGCTCCACACCCTTATCCCGAGCAGCGAGGCCGGCTGCCGAATGAAAGCCCTGGTATAAACCACTGACACACAGACGCACAATAAAAGACAGGCTTAGCCAGAAAATGACAGTGTTGATCCCATAATTTAGGTGTGGATGGAATATTATGTGAGGACACGAGAGACACACAGTACAACATATTTGGCAGGGAAACACAGCACCACTTGGCTCATTGTGCCATTTTTATTTAAAGGGATACAACAAAATTGTGCATTATCATTATTTTTACTACAAATGTTTGTGGGGGGGGGGGTGTAAAAAAATGCAGTTTTGTCTCATGACAGAAATTCTAACTATCCAGTAAAGGAGATACAGAAGCAGAGGGCTGATATTGTATGTATGTATATCTTTATTATTTATTTAACACTTAAAGCTGGCCATACACGTGCCAATACAAGTTACCTACTTGCCCCCTCCACACCAAGTTACTGGCCCTTTTATGGGCCTTCCTTATGGAGATCTGGCGAAAATCAGACAAGTAAGAGAATGGGGTCCTTTTTAAGCTGGCATGCATAAGGCTTCCATTATGATCCAATAGTTGGCCAGCTGAATCTGACCAATTTGAGCCAGCACGTGGGTGGCCAAGTCGGACAAAGATCCATTTGTTTGTTGATATTGTTAAATGAGTGGATATTTGAGTGTATGCCCAGCTTAAGGCAGTGTGGCCCACTAGTTTCACTCATAACTAGGAGAAGGTGAGGCAATGTAGCCTAAAGGCCTTAAGTTAGATAACCCTGGCTTAAGGCACATGGCAACCGTTGTGTTTTACATCCAAAATGTATTCTATTCTAAATGTATTCTACTTGCCTCAAGTCAAGAGACATAGACAAAACCTATTGCGTGCCATAAGCCACACCATATGCACTAAAAATGTTTTTTTGTGGGCCTAGTTATATAAAACCCCACCCCAAAATGATGGCCAATCAGACAGCAGCACGCTAAAATGGAGCAACTAATAACCTAATAAAGCAGCTTGGCAATGCCCTAACAAGCATTTACTGGGCACCTCATCAACATCTTTATAGGGAGTCCCACTCCCAAAACAATGTTTTAATTATTATCTCTTTCCCACACAAACAATGGGCCCCTCTACTCTTGAGACTCCCAGAATTCACTGGGGCTGTTTCCTTCATCATTACTCCCTGTGCGGGGGAATTCCTAGCTCCATAACTTGAGCACCACAGAATCTGCTGGATCTCTAAACCCCTGAGTTCCTCCCCTTTCCTGGCTGTCCCAGTTCAGTAATGTCAGCTGTTACAGTTCTATGGCCACTCTAACCTGTAGCCGCCCAATACAATAATGCCAATTGCTTCCTGCCCAGAAGACTCAACATTACAAAAAAAACACAGGCCAAAAATATTATTCCAGACAGCACTGTTGGGGGAAAAAGTAGGAATCCGGCAACATCTGTCCATACGGGGCTCGTCGTGCTGCTCCTCTAATAGAGGGGCCCTTGTGCGGGCAAGAATGTGTTTACAGAGCCAGGTTTGCAGGGAATGTTTATCAGAGCCGAGGCCTCATTCCTCATGGCACAAGTCTCCTTTGAAAAGCTCGTCGGGATGTGGCAGAATAATAAACTGCACATCTTCGCTCCTAATGGGCTAGAAAGCCCCGGTGCAGGGGAAACAAGAGCAGGGTGAGGGCCCCTTACAGCAAGAAACTTTAAACGTCAAAAACTTTCTGTGCTTTTCTACGTGATAGTCTGTGGGATTTACTAAAGTCTCGGGAGCAAGACGCAGCAAATCTTGTGCAAAGCCACTGACCCGAGGTTCTCTCTAAAGCAGCAAATCCCAGAAGAGTCTATGGGATTTATATCGTTTGATAAATAGGCTGTGACTTGGCCTTTCCCGAAGGACTAAAGAGAACACAAAGAGTAAACAGATATTTCAAAAATAAACTTTGTTGGCGCACCTTCAGCTAACCACTGCAACCAATTATATTGTCCCAAAAACACTGATTATTATGTTTGGCACCCTATCAGCAGTCTTGGCTTTAACTCTTTCATTGCCACAAATGCACGATGTAGGTCACCCGCATAAACAGAACATAGTGCCAGTGCCATACAGTCAACATGTGGCAAAGAGCAAAATGGCAAGTAAAGGGTATAAAGGGCTACTGTATTTATTGAATGGAAATATTAAGAGCTGAATATATTGTTAATTTCACATGATTTGCCCAAGCGACTATGAAGGATAGATCTGTGAGCACCCCAGTAAAGGAGAGGTTGAACACTAGACCAGTGGTTCCCAAACTAAGGGACTCTTTGGAATCCCGGGGCCGGCACTTGCGCAGCAGAGTGAAACAGTCGGCTTTTTTGTTAAAGTTCAGCTTTTCGCGCTACTGCGCGTGCACAAGTGGCACAGAGACAGAAGAAGAGGATCGCTCTCTTACAGTTACCCCAGACAGGTGTGGTTTTCCCCTAACAGGAGCCCCAGCCTGGGGTATAAGGTAAGCGATTACAATCACTGGGGGAGCCTAATATTTTGGCTCCCCCCCCCCAGCGATTCCCCCTTTTCTTCTCCTTTAAAGTGTGAGTAACCCAAATATAAAATTTTGAATAATAAAAATGTAATTCAAACTTCCCAATACACATTCATTGTAAATGTTAACATTTTATTTTTCCGGCTGCAATCCACGCACTCATGCTGCAAGTCAATGACACATTTCCCACGCTCGGGCCGGCTGATTCTAATATGCCCCAGTAATGTGCATTGCTGACACACAGCATGGGTGAGTGGGTTGCAGCGGGAGAACGACAGGCTGAGCAAGCACATTCACAAACCATTTATATCTCGATATAAATCTTCCCATTAAGATGGGCTGACACAGAGACAGGCGGCAAACAAGTATCCGTGTAACCCACATACCAAAAATATTTTATTTTTATGCAGAGATGAAATATGTATGGGGTGACACAGGCATGACAATAGCTTATAAGCTACACTGCACAACTCCCCACACCTCCTCTGGCAAAACAAATACAACAGGCAGTCCTATAGGGATAACAAGCAGCCCATTTCCAGTAAGAGCAACTCTATTCAACCCTTGCATCACACTAATACCCACGCGGCCGCCGGTGCTCTGTTTGCTTTGCTGGCAACGTGGTGCCTTTCCCACAGCACCAAACCACTGAGAAGCAAAAGGATTTGGGAATGAATAGGATATACACATAAGCAACTGATGGAGGAACTCAGGGACAAGACTATTGAGGCCAGGGGGGCACAAGCACAGACTCCCCCCATAATACTGGAAATACCCCCCCTTCTGCCCCAAGCCCACTTGTATTCAAGGTCACAGCACCTCGATCACAGAGCAAGCATTACATACATATAATTGTATAGCACAAAACCCTATTTCATGCAACACACCCATATATGCTTTTATAATAGGTGACCTACAAACCAATGCATGTGAGGGGGTAGCAGTGGGGACAATGTGGCCTGCTGGGTTGCCTATGCACTGGCACTAGTTTGTACACAGTTGGTCCATTCTTGCCCACTTTCTTCCAGGTGGCACATAGGGCACCTTGGCATCCATAGGAATTTGCCTCTCCCATGATGACAAAGGGGCAGAAAATACCTTGCCACTGGGAATCATGAGGGCACCACCCACCAATCCCAGTAGTGTACAGTGGTGCAAACAGCTCAGCTCAACCAATGAGATGAACACAGTTGCGTATACTTAGCCCTTCGACACTTTAATGTAGCTGACGCCTCAGAACTCACACTGTGGGGCACGCGGGGGCAACCTCAAAGCCCAGGGGCTTGCAATCTACCCACCACTGCTGCACAGAGAGCTCAGCCTTCTTCAGATCTCTAAGCTCCCCATGTTATTCTAATGGGCAAGCTTTCATCAGGTGTGAATGGATATTTTTAACTTGTTAGCAGGAGAACAAATGACCCATTCACTAGTGACCTAATGTACTGAAAGGCAAGACTGCCTGGCTATATATAAACTTGCTGCTAGGAACACTAGCCCGGGCGTGCGGTCTGTAGCCAATCACAACTCTAATATTTACAGCATTCAACAAAACTGCAGCCAACCACGTGCCTTCTGTTGTCATTCAAAGATGAGTTTAGGGGCCAGACTTTCCATAACATGTGCCTTCAAAGGGGCTAGCACTTTGGATTACTTGCACATCTATACAATGTAATATGGTACTGAATTGATTACCAGCAACCTTCCCTGGTCTTAAAGGGGTTGTTCACCTTTGAGTTAACTTTTAATATTGTATAGAGTGATATTCTGATACAATTTGCAATTGGTCTTATTCATTTTTTTTTTTTTATTCATTTCACTACTAGTTCAGCTCTCCAGTTTGGAGTTTCAGTAGCTACCTGGTTGCAGGGGTCTTAATTACAACAACAATACATTTGTAGCATCATAAAACAACAGTTTTTTGGCTGCTGGGGTCAGTGACCACCAATTGAATGCTATGAATGTAGACCAATTGAAAAATTGCCATTCTATAACATACTAAAAGTTAACTTTTAGTGAACAACCCCTTTAAGGTGCCCAGATAATGGGACCAAAACAATCTCCTTTTCAATCAATAAAGGAGCTGAGCTCATCTTGTCCATGGCCAACAGCATCTAAATCTGCCCATACATGGGCAGATTTAAGCTGCCAATTTGAGTCCTTCAGACCAATTCAGCAGCTTATCTGCCCATCCCATTTATGGGGACCCCCCATGAGCCCCCAAACAATATCTGCCTGAAAATTGGCCAGGTATCAGTCAGGCAGGTTTGATTTTTCCATCGGATTGGGGAAATGATGCAGCCCTAACTCCAACAGCTCCTATACTCGCCATTGTAGTTCAATTGTTTGGCCCAAGTACCAAACAATCATATTAGCCCAATGTCTACAAAGAGTCTTCTTGGAAACGTTTCACCACTCATCCGAGTGGCTTCTTCAGCTCAGTTCAGACTCCGTTTAAGGTAATAAGGAATTCCCGGCATTTAAACCCTTAAGGGTAGTACAGTCACAGACATCCATCCGCAATGGTTCCATTGAACTTATTCAGTTAGGTGTTGGATGTCTGCGACTGTACTACCCTTAAGGGTTTAAATGCCGGGGAATTCCCTGAAGAAACATTTTCAAGAAAACTCAGAAAGTTTAGTTGCTTTAGACTTAATTCTACTAGATATTGTAAATTAACCCAATATCGCCCACCTTAGGTGGCCTCGTTTTGGACCTTGCCAAACGAGCCGATCTTAACGTGTATGCCTCCCTTAAGGCCCACCAAAAGGGACCTGGCCTGGGGCCACTTGATCAGATCAACCAACTTAGTCCATCATAAGGGTGTCAAGATCTTGACATTTGTAGCGGTCTTTATTTTTAAGACATGTCTAACCAGCAGCCCTTTTTAGACTACAAATCCCATCATCCTCTTAGCCTGAGGCAGATTAGTAGTTCCCCAACTGCCACATGGTCTAGAAATTAAAACATTTTCCCTACCAGAGAGAAGCCTGGAGACCCAAAGGGAAGAGAGAAACACTATCTATATGGTTACTGAGAGTAAAATCCAAATTGATGGTGCAAAATAATAAAAGCATATGACTTAGGAAACCAGGGTTGTATCCATTTGTCATCTCCTTGGGGCCCTCAAAAGGGAAACATCCCCATGGGCCTCAGACGCCAAACACAGGCAGCAGGGGCTCGGTATGTTTAAAGAGCTGCATATGATTAGTAGAAGTACATTAAAAATAAACATAATCATTTCTTCTGGGCAGACAGGCAGGCTGCACTGCTGGTTATCACTCACAAGAAGAGGCCCCTACATCTGCCCTTTGGATTTAATAACACGCATGTGTCATTCAAAACAAATGCACTTGAAAGAATGAAGTGGAGACTTGTTTGGACAGCTAGGCAGGGAATCATGTGTGGGGCTAGCAAGCGGCTGCCGGGGATGAAACCCAACATCTGGAAAGAAGATTCCGATGTGATGATGGTTCCACACAGTGGGGGCCTCGTTATTTAACACCCCGACGCTACAAATAAAACCTTAATGCCTAATACAGATCACTGTGCTAGACAGGCACACACGGACGCCTTTAGTTCTGCCAGGACCCATTACTTATGTAAAGCACCTTGGCCATAGCGGAACTAAAACTCTGTGACTGCGGCCATCTTGCTCTACTATACAACCAATTCAGGTATGGGATCTGTTATATGGAAGCCCATTACCCAGAAAGTTCCAAATTACGTGATGACCATCTCCCACACACCAAGTTTGTATACGAATCGCACAGCTGCACAGATCCTTGGGTACGCGTTCCGTATCGCGCCCGCCGAAACACTGAGTTTGTGTGATTCACTGGCAGGATAAATGGCCAATTTTTGGGGGAGCTTACCCCAGCCCCCCCCCCCCACTATGTGCTCTCTCCATTTCCTACTTTACATCTGCCATAGACTCCATTTAAATCAGATAATCCAAAATGTTTAAATATATTTCCTTTTTCTCTGTAATAATAAAACAGTACCATATACTGGATCCCAACTAAGATATACTTAATCCTTACTGGAGGCAAAATGATCCTGTTGGGTTTTATTTCATGTTTAGATGATTTTTAGTAGACTTAAAGTAGAGATTCAAATTACGGAAAGACCCCTTATCCGGAACACCCCAGGCCCCATTGCATTCTGGATAACAGATCCCATACCTGCACCTCCCTACAGACAGCTGCTCACACACACATTTCCATTTCTAAAGGAGACACATGGGGCAAGTATTTAGCCAACGCAGCTATTAATTGCTTTGTGGGTGGGGACAAAACCTTTAAAATTGCCCTCCTATTCACTTGCGGTATCATTCACAAGTAACAAGTGAGGGCACCCGATATTGCTTGTGTAAGTCAAGGAAAGGGGAGGTTGAAAGCACCTGGGCAAAAATAAATGGTTACAATTGCCAGTGTGCCATTGGCTGTAAAGGGGATACAAACCCAAAAAGTTTTGGCTAATAAAAGGTTATAATTCTAAGAAACTGTCTGTCCCTTTCTAATCTCTGCCCTGGTGTGGGCAAGGGCTAGCAATCTGTGGGTTCTGGCAAATGCCAGAGGGGCTGCTGTAAGAAGCCATAGTCACGCACTATTTATTGGGCTGGTGGGGGCTGTTTGGGTCTGTGGGTAACTGAAGTGCCAGGGCCTATTTTGACTCTAAAGGTGCCCATACACCTTCAGATCCACCTACGATATCGGGGCGATATCGGGAGAATCCAGGCTGGGGCCTGGGGCCAAACGATCTAATTATTACGACGGGTATAGGCAAAGTCGGTCCGGGGACCGCATCAACGACCCGATGCGGTCCTCGATCCGACTAGATTTTTTAACCTGCCCAATCGAGATATGGACGATTTCAGGCCAGATATCGGTCGGGCAGGCCCGTCGGAAGTGCCCATACACGGGCCGATTAGCTGCCGAATTGGTCTAAGGGGCCGATATCGGCAGCTAGAATTGGCCTGCTGGAAGCAGGCTTCTGCTACATTGTTGCAAGAGACAAGCACAAAAATGATAGATAAACAGAAAGGACAAAATTACATTTACAAATAAATTTAAAACCAGTTATATTTTTTTAAGAAATGTATATAGGAAAGTTGCTCAGAATTACATTTTCTTTCTTTAGGTAAAATTATATTGGGTTTGCATCCCCTTTAAAGAGGAGGGGAAAAACAAAAAGATCGGAGTGTAGATTGAAACAACATGTTAAACAGACTCCAAACAAGTTGGGAATGGGCTCTGCTGGCTCTCTCTGTCAACAAAAGGGAATGTGGAGCGCTGAGCTTTGGCAAGAGGAGCAGGAAGTGGGGGAGGGCAGCTTGGAATATTATAAACACAGCTGAAGACAAGAGAAGGGGGGGCTCATTTTTTTTTTTCAAGCCACCAATTAATAGGTTACTGGGAACCTTTGGCAGCTCCTAAAAAGGCATTTGTCCTAATACAGGTTTAGAGCGTCCTTCATCGCTGCTGCTCTGGAATCCAGCTGCATTCTTTGCACATTAATGTTTCTTGGGGTCTGAAAGGGAAAGGGGTGGACTCTGCATTCCGGGGGCACATTGGGGGCAATCACCCTCCAATTCGCCGATTCGCTGTCTTCATTTCCTCTGTATAAGAAAGGGGAGTTGGAAAAGGGGGTGGAAATAGTGAAGACCCTGCATATCAAAGTTGGAGGGGTCTGAAAGAATGGGAACAAATGGAAAAAGTTTTTAAAAAAGTAAATTGCAACATTCGCTGTGTGAGAAATGGAAGGGGATCTATAATCCAAAATGCTTGGGGTTGTCTGGATGAGGGGTCTTCTTCTGTAATTCAGAACACTGTACCTTAAGGCTACTAAAAAAATTTAATTGTTTGCTTAAACAGGGCACGATGTGAAAAGGCATTCCAGTACATTTCTGGATGATGGGTTTCTGCATAAGAGATAGCTACAATTACTACAGGATCAGCTCCAAGTGCATATTCTGCAGAACCCCCCTTACATAGACCGTATAAAAATAATAAAGCAACGGGATGAGCCCTTCAGACTGAGCCCCACTGCAGCACAGAAACCCATCCCAGGGACCCACTCTCAGCCATCGCCTGATAGGATCACTGCTCACTGGGATTTTGCGGTTTATGAAGCAGTGATCACTCAATGAGAGCGCAGCAGTGGCCACTCAATGAGAGCGCAGCAGTGGCCACTCAATGAGAGCGCAGCAGTGGCCACTCAATGAGAGCGCAGCAGTGGCCACTCAATGAGAGCGCAGCAGTGGCCACTCAATGAGAGCGCAGCAGTGGTCACTCAATGAGAGCGCAGCAGTGGTCACTCAATGAGAGCGCAGCAGTGGTCACTCAATGAGAGCGCAGCAGTGGCCACTCAATGAGAGCGCAGCAGTGGTCAGTCAATGAGAGCGCAGCAGTGACCTTACACAGATACAGAGGGAACAAACATTTTAGGCAAGGACTGCAATAAAACCATTCCCTTCCATGGCAACACCATACAGAGACCATTGGTTATTTATAACTGACATCCATGCGCATCTCACATCTTTTCTACTGATACTGGCAGCACATGGGTTAATGCAGCTGAAACAGCATTGCTGTTATTATTGTTGTAAAACAGCTCATCCTTAGCTGCAATAAAAGTGTGGCTAATATGTTATATCTAAACTATTTCACAGTGGAATGGCACTGCCACCGAGCTCTGTATACCCGGGGGCACTATCGTCCAACTCTATAAATACCCCACCGACACTACTGCTCATTTATACCACTCTCAGGCACTACCACCAAACTCTGTAAGTCACTGGACACTCAGATAAAACTTTCGCCATCCTCTAGTTCATACCCAAAAATTCTGTATAAAAAGAACATGATTCCTAACCCTGCCCTCCCCAAAGCAAGCTGCATAGCCCAGGGCCACTAGCCAATGACTCTGCCCACCCCTAGGACAATAGTGAATCTTTATAGCCCAGGGGCACAGAACTCCACATAGCATAGGGACAAGCCAGGCTGGCCCACCATTCAGAAATGCTCTGTAACCCCGGACACACACAGTATCCTCAGGCACCCACTGTATTTCCAGTAGTGCTGGATAAAGGCAGCAGCACCCACAGCATTCCCATCAGTATTGGATACAGTCAGAAGCACCCACAGTATTTCCATGAGTAGTGGATACAGTCAGAAGCACCCACAGTATCCCCATTAGTATTTGGATACAGTCAGAAGCACCCACAGTATTTCCATGAGTAGTGGATACAGTCAGAAGCACCCACAGTATCCCCATTACTATTTGGATACAGTCAGAAGCACCCACAGTATTCCCAGCAGTACTGAGTACAGCAAGAAGCACCCACAATATTTACATCAGTACTGGATACAGCCAACAGTGTTCCCATTAGTACTGGGTACAACCAAAAGCACCCACATTTTCCCAGCAGCCCCCGCTCTCTTTTCAACAGAACTTGGTACAGACAAAATCACCCACATTCTTCACAGCAGCATCCATTGTGTTCCCAACAGTACTGTCAAAAAAACCCACAGTACTCCCAGCAGAACCCAATGTAATCCTAGCAGTACCCACAGTATTACCAGCAGTACCCACAGTATTACCAGCAGTACCCACAGTATTACCAGCAGTACCCACAGTATTACCAGCAGTACCCACAGTATTACCAGCAGTACCCACAGTATTACCAGCAGTACCCACAGTATTACCAGCAGTACCCACAGTACTCCCAGCAGTACCCACAGTATTACCAGCAGTACCCACAGTATTACCAGCAGTACCCACAGTATTACCAGCAGTACCCACAGTATTACCAGCAGTACCCACAGTATTACCAGCAGTACCCACAGTATTACCAGCAGTACTGGCTAGTGTCACTCAGCAGCACCCACTGTCTCTAATGGATTAAGCCAGCAGCACCCTCAATATCCCCTGCAATACTGGGTAATCCATTAGCAGCACCCAGAGAAATCCCACAGGTATTGGATCCTGCCAGCAGCAGTACCCACAGCATGCCCTAGCCCTGGGGTTACAGTACCCACAGCATGCCCTAGCCCTGGGGTTACAGTGCCCACAGCATGCCCTAGCCCTGGGGTTACAGTACCCACAGCATGCCCTAGCCCTGGGGTTACAGTACCCACAGCATGCCCTAGCCCTGGGGTTACAGTACCCACAGCATGCCCTAGCCCTGGGGTTACAGTACCCACAGCATGCCCTAGCCCTGGGGTTACAGTACCCACAGCATGCCCTAGCCCTGGGGTTACAGTACCCACAGCATGCCCTAGCCCTGGGGTTACAGTACCCACAGCATGCCCTAGCCCTGGGGTTACAGTACCCACAGCATGCCCTAGCCCTGGGGTTACAGTACCCACAGCATGTCCTAGCCCTCGGGTTACAGTACCCACAGCATGCCCTAGCCTTGGGGTTTCAGTACCCACAGCCTGCCCTTGCCCTGGGGTTTCAGTACCCACAGCCTGCCCTAGCCCTGGGGTTACAGTACCCACAGCATGCCCTAGCCCTGGGGTTACAGTACCCACAGCATGCCCTAGCCCTGGGGTTACAGTACCCACAGCCTGCCCTAGCCCTGGGGTTACAGTACCCACAGCCTGCCCTAGCCCTGGGGTTACAGTACCCACAGCCTGCCCTAGCCCTGGGGTTACAGTACCCACAGCCTGCCCTAGCCCTGGGGTTACAGTACCCACAGCCTGCCCTAGCCCTGGGGTTACAGTACCCACAGCATGCCCTAGCCCTGGGGTTACAGTACCCACAGCCTGCCCTAGCCCTGGGGTTACAGTACCCACAGCATGCCCTAGCCCTGGGGTTACAGTACCCACAGCCTGCCCTAGCCCTGGGGTTACAGTACCCACAGCCTGCCCTAGCCCTGGGGTTACAGTACCCACAGCATGCCCTAGCCCTGGGGTTACAGTACCCACAGCCTGCCCTAGCCCTGGGGTTACAGTACCCACAGTCGCTCACACAGGGCACAGACTATACATGGAACTCACCGTTTCCCCGGAGAAGGTAGCGAGCAGGGCAAAGGGAAGGATTAGCCACACGTTCCTCATTATTCCCGCAGGAGAGAGAGAGCCGATCCCGGTCGGTGCGATGAAGTTGCTGGGTCGCACAGTACTGCCCCGCTGCGAACTCACTTGTTGCTGGAGAGATTCCCGCAGGATTCCGCGCTGTGAGTCGGCCTCCCCCGCTCGCTTATCCCCCAGTAAATCCCCCCGGCTCCGGTCCCACTCCCCAACTTCCCGCGGCCCGCAGCTCGGACACGTGTTTCTCCTGTGGCGGCGAGTGGAGCCCGGGCTGAGCGCTCTGTGCGACTGTCTGTGCGACTGTGCCGCTCTGCTCTCCCCTTCAGGCTGCCTGTGAGAGCGCGTCTGTTCCTCCCTCAGCCTCGCAGCGTTAGGCGCGGACAAGTGCGACTCCTACAGAAAGGGCAGCAGCGCCGCACTGGCATCTCTCAGTCTGTGCGGGAAGTGCGGCCCCCGCTTCCCCCTCTCCCTGCGACCCTCCCACAGATTCATTGGGCAACAAAGGCTTCCCCTGAGAGCGCTGGGGGCCACACTTCTACTGAGTATTCATTACTCTTCTACTGCTTGTCATGGGATCTGTTATCCACAATGCTTTCCGGATAAAGAGTCTGTCTGTAATTTGAAGCACCATTCCTTAATGGCAGTAAAACATGTAAAAAGCCCAATAGGATTGCTTTATCCCCTAGTGTGGATTTATGCAGCTATGTTCCCATCATGTACAGAATGGGAGACAGCATTCCCTGATTTCTGAGTTTTCTGCATAATGGGTTTCCAAATAATAGATCCCAATCCCTGTACAGACAGAATTCATCTCAGCACCTTTGCAATTCATTGGTTTCCATGTCAGCAGCTTTGCTATTGGTCCCTTTTCTTACGTTCTCCTCCAGTGGTTTGTTACTGCTATGTAGTTGTCAGAATCTGTGACCCTAGCAACCAAGAAATGGATTGGATGTGAGGGAAGGGGTCACTTTTATTGGTTATTTCTTGTCTGTTTATACCAGGCTGTAGATATGGGGGTCTCCCACTTGGTATACAAGGGGAAAAAAAACCATATAACTTAATAACTTTCATAGTAACCTTCCATCCTCAGGCTGTTGCCTTCCTATAGCAGATATTGTACTGCGCCTATTGTAGGGAGTTGGAGTTGAACAGGAGCAGGAGGCCCACAGCTTTGACAGTGTGGCTGTATGGGTCTGTGCAGGTAGAGTAGTATTGCTATTAACTGCATATCAAAGTAGAATGGGGCTCTTTGTATGCCTGGGCTCCATTGCTATGCATAGTGACCTTAGCAACCATAGCAGTATAAATGACATTCCTGTCGCCACTAAACCCAGTGGAATGGCCTAATATTAGGGATAACAGACAGCGCTACTGCTGGGGAGGCCAAAGCTGTCAGTCCCCCAGCGCCAGTGACTGCAGTGCCCAGCTGATGGGCCCAGTGTCGCTAGTCCATTGCCCAGATGCTCAGATTATCCCCATTATTTTGCTGCAGGCCAATTAAAGGACCAGCAACACAAAAAGAAAGGCTTTTATATGCATATAAATATAATCTCTTACCATGTAAAGTTAAATGTTACATTACTGATTCTTTTAAGGTGTAATGTCTCTATCCTGAAATGTAAAATGATATCTGGTTGGTAGGGTAAGCAATGCATAGCAACCAGACAGCAGCTAAATCCTCGGGCTGGATTTGTATTGTTATTATTCAGTAGTATTTATCTTTTTATTTAAAAGATGGCCGTACACAAGCAGATTTAAGCTGCAGACTGGGGTCCTTTAGACCAATTCAGCAGCTTATCTGCCCTCCACCTTAAGGTGGGTGATTGATCCTATCATTTGGCCCAAGGGCCACATCAACGAGCCAATGCGCTCCTTGCCCTGATGGGAAATTTATTCTTTCATTATGCAAAAAAAACTTTTTGGGATGAGTTCCCCTTTGAGGGAAAGTATGGAAAAGTTCTTTATTAAATCTTTACCTGGGCCGTAACCAATAGCGACTGGATTTTTGCTTTTATAGTTTTACTTGCCACTGATGGGACGCTGGTTGCTCTCCAGTGCCAGTTTGCCCAGTCCAAGTAAATGAGCCCCATTCAACTTTATGGTAGAAGTTTGGATTGACTTGCTGTCAGTACATTTTGACCTTGAGGCAGTGCCTGTGTGACTCTCTGTACAGCCCTGTGTGGCACGAGCAGTTTAGTGAAATGAACAGAGTCTAAGAGATATTAATATCAGTAAGTGATGTGCTTTCCTGCACCGCTGCACCTCCATGTTTCCAAGGAGACGAGTTAAATACTGACCTCATGCCGCATCACCAACTCATTCGCTCCTCGCATATTTATTAATGGCGGCTGAAGAAGAGCTGAAGCTTTCAGCATTTGAATAGTGAGCTATCCGGGAAACAAATTGTGATTTGGATTTAAAGGGGATGTAAACCCAACGTTTAGATATACGTTCATTTAAATTTCCAGTGGTTTTCAAGGAGAAGGAAATGTATTAGTAGGGTGGGGGTGCTAATTTGCAACTGCATTTTCTTTCATTATGCATGTGATGAGGTGAAGGACTGAGTGTCAATTGTAATTAAAAAAAAACCCACGAATGAATAATGAATGTTGGGCTACTATACTGGAGAGCCTGGGGGGCTCAATGGGGGTATTTTATTTGAGGGGACTAAGGGAAGAATCACTTGCCAAGGTGCAGCGCAGTCTTCTCTTTATTGTTATGTGGGACTGCCACGCTCAGACGTGTCCTGGGCCCACCCCGGGAGATCCGATTGGTAATCAGACTGCCCACCCTAAGCTTATCTGAGTGCTAATGACTTGCCCAGACTGCTTTCCCAACGTGGCCCAAATCCTGTGCTGCTGGCCCCGAGCTCTGGGCTACCTTGTTGGCTTTCTTACTTTATAATAATAAAGAGAGAAAGAGTGGTAGGTAAATGATAGAGAGGAAGATAGACAGATAGATAGATAGATAGATACATACATACATAGATGATAGATAGATAGATAGATAGATAGATAGATAGACAGATGATAGCCAGATAGATAGATAGATAGATAGACAGACAGATGATAGCCAGATAGAGAGATAGATAGATGATGTTTAGCTAAATGATAGCCAGACAGACAGATGATTGATAGATAGATAATTGATAGATAGATGATAGCCAAATAGATAGATATAAATATAGATAGATGATAGCCAGACAGATACATGATTGATAGATATATATACATAGATAGATAAATGATAGATAGATAGATAGATGATAGCAAGATAGAAAGATAGATAGACAGACAGACAGGTGATAGCCAGATAGAGAGAGATAGATAGATAGATAGATGACAGATAGATAGACAGACAGCTGATAGCCAGATAGAGAGATAGATAGATGATAGATAGATAGATTGATAGATGATATTTAGCTAAATGATAGCCAGACAGACAGATGATAGCCAAATAGATAGATATAAATATAGATGATAGCCAGATAGATACATGATTGATAGATAGATAGATGATAGCCAGATAGATACATGATCAATAGATAGATAGATACATAGATGATTGATAGATAGATAATAGATTGATAGATGATAGCCAGATAGATACATAGATGATTGATAGATAGCTAGATAGATAGATAATAGACTGATAGATGATAGCCAGATAGATAGGTAGATAGATAGATAATAGATTGATAGATGATAGCCAGATAGATAAATGATAGCCATATAGATAGAAAGTGGACAGTGTTCTTGCTCTTGACCCCCCGTATTGGTTCTGACCCACTTGAGCCCCTGCAGGTGAACCTGAACCCAATACTCGGTCTCAGCCCTTATTCAGAATAACTTGACCCCAGCACTGCTAGACGGGGCCTATAAACACTGTGTGAGACTGGTCACTGTAAATTTCTTAGCATGGTTTCCACCCTATGTCGTTTGGCTGAAGCACACAGGCACTGAGCCCGGGAGTCCCACAGCCATGCGGAGAGCTCAGAGCGGCCCAGTGAGCACCAGTCTGTAACTGGGAGTATAGGGAAGCCATGTGGCAATGCAGGCCGTTAGCACTGACATCACGGATTCCTTTCTACTGTTTAACCACAGGCACATGAAACAGGCAGGATCATAGAATCAGCTTTTTCCCATATTCTTATTAAAGAAGTGTGACTGTTTATTCATACTCTCTCTTCCGCATGATTTGTGATTGCTATTAAGAAGTTTCTTTTATCTATTTTTACTTGCAGAAACAGTTACTCCAGTTCCGCCGAAGCTTAAAAAAGAGCCAAACTTGGCCTGACATAAAAAGAAATAAGAGATCTGAGATTTTTCCAGAATCTGTCTGTGAGAAGATGTGTAATGTCCATAAGCAGTATGGCAGCGCTATGAGAGCCTCCCTAGCAGAACAGCCACTGACACTCACACATCATATCTCATTGGGACTCTCCACCTCGCAATGTGTTTGGGACTGGGGCCCATTCTCACAAGGATCCACAACACCTGCATTTTTTTGTGGTTCTGTACCGCTTTCTCCAATGGTACAGGAATCCAGTAATGAGGAATTTAGGAATGATGGTACTGGGGGTGGCTGTGCTAAACAATGGGGTTTTATATATATATATATATGTATGCAATGTGCAATGTGCTAGACATAGTTGTAGAACATTTTTGGGCATGTTTGAATTTACATTAGAGTGGGAGCTGCCATACTGCTCTGGATTTTGTCTCTTTATTTGCTAGATAAACAGTGATAAGATAAATCAGTGGTAAGACTTTTTCATCCAGCTGCTGGTTAAGCAGTAAAATCAAATACCTGATTGATTGCCATGGGTTACTGCCCAGATTCAAATTTGCCTGGTTTAATAAATGACCCCTACTTTGATCAGTTAACCTAAAAGTGGCCATACACAGCCAGATTTAAGCTGCCGATTCAGGCCCTTCAAACAGAGTTGGTAACTTATCTGCCCACATATGGGGCCCTCTGATGGGCCTGCCCGACCAATACCTGGGAAAAAATTGGGAGAGTTAAGTAGGTAGTCCTCGTCCCAACAGCCTGTTTTCCCGTCATTGTGACCAGCATTATATCACCCACCTCAAGGTGGGCATACTGGGAAAAGATCTGCTCATTTAGCTTTGTGTACTCCAAGTCACTTTATTTGATCACCCAGGATTCTTTGATGCTTGGCATGATGCAGGGATACATTGCAAATCACAGTAGTTTCCGCTAGCATGGTTTTATTCAAAATAGATCTTGACAGACTAATCTAATTGCCTTCTATGAGAAGCTGAGCAGGAACTTAGGCTCTGGGGTGGCAGTGGATGTCATCTACCTAGACTTTTCTAAAGGCATTAAATGCAGTTCCATAGCCAAGGATTACTGAATAGAGGAATATTGGCCTGAAAAATAATATTTGTACTTTTATAGAGAACTGAAGGATAGAGTACAAAGAGTAATGATAAACGAAGCATTTTTTAATTGTAGTGGAGTACAATAAGGGGTATGTCTTTTGCTCTTTGCTTTTTAACTTGTTTATTAATGACCGGAAATGGGGCACTGTAAGTACTGTCCCTATTTTTGCAGATGATACTAAATTGTGCAAAACTCTAGATTCCATGCAGGATTCTGCCACTTTGCAGAGGGATTGATTACATTGGAAACCTGGGCAGCAAACTGGAAAATGATATTTAATGTGAATAACATAAATGTGAGCTATACACTAAATAGTAGTGTGTTTGGTGTATCTTTAATTGCGAAGGGGGATTTATGTGGATAACAAGCTGTGTAACTCTAGGCAGTGTCATTCTGTGGCTACAAAAGCAAATAAAGTGCTGTTCTGTATAAAAAAGGGCATTAAAGGAGAAGGAAAGGCTAATAAAGAGTTAATCTCAAGCTGCAGGCTTACCTTCAGTTCTCTCAATAGTGCCCTTAAGTCTCTCCATATTTCACCTGTTCAGATGATCAGAAGCCTCATAGGAAGAAAAACACTGAGCTGTGTAAAGAAAGTTCCCATAATGCCTCACTCCTGCACAGACACCCAGACCAAGTGAACATGCTCAGTTAGTAAGACTCAGCTTCCTGCTGAGGGGGGAGGGAGTTCTTAGCATTCTTGAGGGAGGGGGGAGCAGGAGAGAGCAGGAAGCTGAAAGCTGCATGTCTCTGGCAGAGGAATTACAGACACAACTAATCTTTTTTCAGAGAAGTTAGTGCAGCGTTTCTGTGAGTGCTTATGGCTGTATTTACATAGACCTTTCTGATAAAGCTTACTTAGTCTTTACCTTTCCTTCTCCTTTAAAGGGGACCTGTCACACAGACATAAAAAACTAAATAATAAAAGTCCTTTTCAAATAAAACCCCAAATTATCTGTTATAAATGTATTTAAAAACCCCACCTGTCAATAATATGTTGCCTTTACTGCCTCTATGCCTGAGACCAGGGCCAGAACTAGTGGTAGGCAGATGAGGCACCTGCCTGGGGTGCAGTGGGGGGGGGGGGGGGGCGCTAGGCAGGTACCTCTGCTGCCTTAACTTAGTCCTGGCTGTGTTGCCCCTGTTGCTGATACTTCTTTCCCAGCCCCCGTGTGGTGTCACTGTATGTGTGTGCGTTCGCTCGTGTGCGTGCATGTGGTTGTGGCATGTTCATTTACGTGTATGGGGGGGCGGCAAGTTGGCCACTTAAGTTGGCTGGCCTGGCCTGGCCCACCCCTGCCTGAGCCATAGAGGTGGGGCAGGTAATAACCTGTTAATGCCTATAAGAGGGGCCTGGATGAGTTCTTGAACAAGCATAGTATCCAAGGCTATTGTGATACTAATATCTACAGTTAGTATTGATGCTAGTCTAGTGTATAGACAGGTCGGTATGAGTGTGTGTACAGTATATATGTGCACTGGGGTTTGTTTAGAGGGGTTGAACTTGATGGACTTCTGTCTTATTAAAGGGACAAGTTTGCATCTTTCACCTTGTTTTCCAACTAAGTTAATTATGCCCTAGAAATCCGATAGCTGCCCAAGCTTGAATGCAAAACGCTCATTTGCAGCATCTCTGCTGATTGCTAATTAGCCGTCATTGTATGTGTTTCTCCATATGTGCTGCAAATCTGCAGATACTAAATGGTGAGGCAGAAATCATGCACATGTATTCAAGCAACACCACCACCCAATCATGCCACTTAAATGTTTTAAAAGTATTTGATTCAAATAGAGTCAATGGGAGATGACCCTCATGTAATTTCAAGCAATTTCTAGATAATGGGTTTCCAGATAACAAATCCCATGCCTGTATTTAGTAAGCAATATGCCCCTTACTGTTAAATCTAAGGATAGAGAAAGTGACTGTGGAGTTCTATAGCCAGTATAATCAGCCTGCATTCCCTTACCATCAGTAAATATGTTATTAACGCTATACAAGGTCCTCCAATGCATTAAGTGGCGAGTGTTTGCAGCTCCCTTTTAACTTTCCCTCTATTCTATCTCCAGAAAAAAATATGTGTAGCAAGCTATAGGAAAGTGCACAACAAATAAAAAATATACAGTGCAAAATGTTTGTGTGATAACATCTTTTGAAGTGTGTCTTAATCTCATAGACACAAGTATTTAAAGTGACAACACCAATATAATTAATGCCCAGTGAAACCAATGGGAAAGCTCCTCCACCAGTCACACAGTCAGCCTACTCAACCAGACTAAAACTAAAATCAAGGCCAGGGCCGGTAATGTGGCAATGTAGTAGTGGGTAAATTTGTAATACCTTAAAGTTCAACTCCTGGCCCCCCAATCCTTCCCAGTAAACCCCAGATCAGAATCTGGGCGAAAATCACCCTTTCTCCTTCCCTTTTGCCTTCCCTTTCTTCTTCCCGAATCTCTGCCCCTTCCATTATTTCCTCACCCATATTACGCCACGGACCTCCCCTTTTGTCTCCGGCTGGCCAATAAATGATTTCTTAAAGGATTGCAACTCAATTTACAACCCCAGCGGGGCACTAAGGGGCTGAGTGCAAAACAAAACTTGTGTCTTGAGGCCTAAGGTTGAGCTCCTGTGCCTTCTGCTCCCTGAACGACGCACAAGTTAGGGGCAGATAGGGGATGGGAGGGGAGGATGCCTATGTGCCCCTTCTAATTTGAGCTCCGCCTAATGCAGACTGCTCTTGATTCTTGGTCTCTGCACTCTAAAACAGAGCTCTTTGCGGCTATTTACACAATGCCCCGCGCGTTTGGCACACCGCACACATTTCGCACACTGTGCACTTTGCCGCAGAGTTCTGTAACCATTATAGAACTCCTCATAAACTTCTAATGTCCTTGTACTTTATAAAGGGTGCATTATTCCCTACGCAAGCCTATATTAACTGTACTTTCCCCCTGAAAGCTCTGCAATTATTTTCTTGAAAGGAATGAACCCATATTAATTGACAGAGTCCAAAATCAATATTTTAATTTAGATTTCAATGGCACCTATCCAGCGGGCAGAGGAAGCTGTCACACACGTTTGTCACTGCAACCTTAAATGCCGCAGGGCCAATTTCTGATATATTTAGTAGTTTATAATGTCGGCCTTACCGTGACTAAACCAACATGCATGGCAAAGCATACATTTGTATTAATCTATATAAATCCTAAACATGTTGGTTATTTTGCAGGATATTGAGCAGAGAGGCCAGGATGGCTTTTTCTGCTGAGCCCTATCAGCTGGAAAGCTCCGAGGGGTTAAGATGTTGCTTCTTCCGACATTTGCATTATTCTTTATTGATTCCGTCTTTTCATTTCAACTGTGAGCAGCCTTTTCTAGACAAAAACAATCTTCATAAAATATATTACACCCAATACAAGATTTAGCAGGCAGCTTGACCTTTTTAAAAACTTTCTCTATCATTTACTTTTCTCTTTCTTTTGGTGTGGGTAAGAATGGCGCCTGATAGACTAAATGGGGGTAACTGAAAACAGAACCAAATAGTTGCTATGAATAATATCCCTTCAGTGACATCGCACTTCCAGCCAGGCTACAGTCATTGATCCCTTGGCCGGAGGTGGAATCCTGGGATATGGTTTTCAGATTGTACTGCAGAGAAAGTGAGCCTGCTTAAACGATGAAGTTTAAGCTACAAATAAAATAAAACCAATAAAAACTAGTAAATATTTAACCTGGGTATCTATGAGATGGTGGTAAAAAGTAATACAAGTTATGTAGTTATGTACACTATAATACACTGAAATCAACAGAAAAGTGAGCCTGGTCAAACCTGTGTGCACTGAACTAACTGTCGCACCAACTTCTCTCCATCGGATATAAATTGCAATATTATCTATAGAGTTGTATATTCCTGCCAATCAGTGAGCAAGCCCAACATTGTTCAAGGAGGGGTTGTTCAACTGTTCCTCCCCTGACGCGTTAAATGAATGCGCGCTTGGGGAGGACGTTGGGTGGGGGACCCTGCGGGGAGGTTAGGGGGGCCCCTATGGGGGGATTAGGGGACACGACTGGCGGGGGCACCTGCAGGGCATTCCTGCAATCAGAACTGATACCCCAAGTGAGCAGCTGGACTGCTGGATATTAAATGGCAATCAGATTCTATGGATTAAAAGCCCCTGGTAGGATTTGTCTCGGCACCCTTGGGCCCCCCCCCCCATGCTCCTGAAGGAATCCTGCCATACCAGACATTGTTGCTTGCAGATAAAGGGCACAATGGTTCCTGTGTGTAGAGAGATAAATGTATTTAACCCCTCAGAGCACCTCATACAAGCGGATTGCAGGTTTATTATGGCTACGAGCTAACAAACCTCACACTGTGCCTCTAGCAAAGCCCCAGCGTTATGTGCCGCATTATGGGATGTCACAGAGCCTGCAGCTTGAATCTGAAAAATCCTATTTGCTGTACTGTAAAGTGGAAAAGTGGAAAGTGGAAAAATGAGGATTGGGTCCAGGCAATGGAAACTGGTGTTCACTTTGCGTATTTATGTGCTTCAAGGCACAAACATGAGTTAGAGGCCAATGTAACCCCTCCTTCTCTGTAAACTCACCCGCTGTGCGTAAGAATGAACAGTAATCACAATCATTTTGCTGCCCTCCTCATTTGAGCACAAAGTCTCTGTTAATGCACATGGAAAAAGGTGTGGGCCCACATAAAGTGACTTTACCGATGGCAATGCTGAAAGATATGCATTGCCTTAATGAATGGCTGCTCGAGCGTACCTAACACGCACGGTACCAGAACAGAAACTTTCCAACATCCATTCATTTCAAATGTTCAATTGTCCGGAAGTTATTTGTCAACGTAATTGAAAGCAGCATCTGTCTGCAGGGTCGGAACTAGGGGTAGGCAGAAGAGGCAGCTGCCTAGGGCGCAACGATTGAGGGGCGCCAGCCAGGAGCCTCTCCTGCCTACCCCTAGTGCTACTTTGTCATTGCCTCCGCCGCTTGTCATTAGCGGCGGAGGCAATGAGCGATCTAATCGCTCCGCCCCCCTGCACCTCCTCCTGTGCTTTGGCGCACATGCGCCGTTCGGGGGGGCGGGGAGGTGGGCGGAGTTTGGCGCCCGGCCGGCTTGGCCCGCCCCTGTCTGTCTGTCCCTTTCTGCACTGCTGGTTCTGACTTGTGAAACAGTATCAAAGAAGTCAGCTCTCTTCCAGCCAAGACTCCATTTCCAGGCCCGGATTTGTGGAGAGGCCACAAAGGCCCGGGCCTAGGGCGGCAGAAATGTAGGGGCGGCATGCCGCCCCGCCGCAATGGGATTTTTAAAGTTTTTTTCAATACGGAGTAGTGGGAACTTCTCCCCACTGCTCCGTATGGGGCTTTAAATGTGTGCGCATGCGCATTCACGGGCGCGCAGGGGGGGCGGGGTAGGGAGGCGAGCGGTTGTTCGCTCATTCGCGCATGCACATTGGGGGGGGGGCCTAGGGGCGCGCCGAAAACAAATCCGGCCCTGTCCATTTCCCCAGTGCTTTGCTTGTCATACATTTGCTGTGTTATTAGAACAGAATGAGCAGTGCAGGATTTAGCTAAGGGCAGACAGACAGACAGACACTGCTTTCAGTAGCAAATAGAAATAACTTCAGTATTAGAATGCATATTGGAAAACTACTTACATTTTCTGCTGTTACAGATTTTATTTTTAGGTTTACAAATAGAAACCCTAGAATATATGAATGTTATCAAATACAGGTATGAGATCTGTTATCCAGAATGCTCGGGACCTGGGGTTTTCCAGATAAGGTATCTTTACGTAATTTGGATCTCCATAGCTTAAGTCTGCTAAAAATCATTTAAATATTGAATAAACCCAATAGGGCTGTTCTGCCCCCAATAAGGGGTAATTATATCTTAGTTGGGATCAAGTACAGGTACTGTTTTATTATTACAGAGAAAAGGGAATCATTTAACCATTAAATAAACCCAATAGGGCTGTTCTGCCCCCAATAAGGGGTAATTATAACTTAGTTGGGATCAAGTACAGGTACTGTTTTATTATTACAGAGAAAAGGGAATCATTTAACCATTAAATAAACCCAATAGGGCTGTTCTGCCCCCAATAAGGGGTAATTATATCTTAGTTGGGATCAAGTACAAGGTTCTGTCTATTATTGTAGAAAAAATTAAATCATTTTTTAAAATTAGAATTATTTGCTTATAATGGAGTCTATGGGAGATGGCCTTTCTGGATAACGGGTTTCCGGATAAGGGATCCCATACATATATATGTATCACTGGCAGGTTTTATTTAAGGAGTGAATTTCCAACAATGGACTGGGTTATTGCTAATCAACTGGTGCCTAATTGTTTTAAAGGAGAAGGAAAGGCTAATAAAGAGTTAATCTGAAGCTGCAGGCATACCTTCAGTTCCCTCAATAGTGCCCTTAAGTCTCCCCATATTTCTCCTGTTCAGATGATCAGAAGCCAAACAGGAAGAATAAACGCTGAGCTGTGTAAAGAAAGTTCCCATAATGCCTCACTCCTGCACAGACACCCAGACCAAGTGAACATGCTCAGTTAGTAAGACTATGAGGAAGCTTCCTGCTGATTGGCTCAGATCCACATTCCTAAGGGGGGGGGAGTGAGTTCTTAGCATTCTTGAGGGAGGGGGGAGCAGGAGAGGGGAGAGAGCTGTGTGTCTCTGGCAGAGGAATTACAGACACAACAAATCTTTTGACAGAGAAGTCAGTGCAGCGTTTCTGTGAGTGCTTATGGCTGTATTTACATAGACCTTTCTGATAAAGCTTACTTAGTTTTTACCTTTCCTTCTCCTTTAAAGAAAATGCTGCCTTCTTTTCTGAAGCACTGCTGCACCTATTGACGCAGGGAACCCTGGTACTACTGTCACCTTGTGTATTCTGCCCAGTAGCTCTAAGGGTCCCTCAGCGCCCTGCATCAGTAGGCACAGCACACTGGCGAATAGGGAGCACACGTCAGTCGCACATGGAACAACAGAAATGATACCGCAATTATTGCAGCAAGGCACACAAAGTTGCATCTATTATGGTGAAACAGACGGGCGCAATCTGTGTCAAGAGAATCACACTTTGCTTCTGCAAACGCAATGCATTGTGGGGAAAAAAAACATGGGGATTGTGTTTTAAACTGCACTTTATACACTGCGTCTAGGTAAGCGAATGGGCCCTCACATCAATATGCCCTACAGATGCTTCTTTCCTATGTAGCAAGGTAATAAAATACATCCTTATTCTTTTGAGAAACAGTTTTTCCATTTATTTTTGATCATGCATTTTCCCAAAAAGCTGGCAAATATCAGAGAAAGGAAATATCATTTTTTTTTTCTCTCCACAGCCCAAGGCGTCTCATACGTTTTCTCATTCCTTCATATTGACTTTATTATATTGTTTTTGACTCCTGCACTCCCCAATAAAGTGCTTTAGTACCAGCCCAGAGCTGAAGGATAGTTCTATTGCAATCGAAGAGCCAGTGACGCGGGAAGGTTGTGCCTGAGAGTAATTGAGTATAATTGAGTATAATTGGGGAAAGTAATATTTAGGAGCCCGTCCCAGCGTAGCGCATATAGAGTTCCTAGTCGTGACTTGCTCCCTGTCAGAAATCAGCAACTTTGTCACGCTTTGGCTCAGATATTCGCTCCCTTTATAATAGGGGATGAGTCACGGAGTAATAAGGATCCTCTGCAATATTCTAGGGTTTCCCTCTGCGCATTTCCACCTTGTAGTATGGGGACTGAGGTGGGAGTGTGGGAGAAATAGGGACACATTAGAAATATTTAAATATATGGAAACTGGGACTGTTACTATAAAATGGTATTAATAAAAATAAAAAGGCACAGTAAACCCAATAAGCTCAATAAGCAGGGCTTGTACTGAAAATACTTCTGTTGTTTTATTATTTGTTAAGCTAAACAGGGTGTACAGGGAAATGAAGCTGCTCCATGTTTGTTTCTGAGGAAAGATCGTAATTGTAAAGTGTATGGCCACCATTACAGAGATTAAGTTTAAAGGGATTCTGTCGTGATTTTTATGGTATAGTTTTTATTACTATATTAAACTGTTCTGTATGGACCCATAGGAACTAAGCTCCCTATGGCTTTAGTCCTACATTGTGTTATCTGCTGTTACTGAGCAGAATGTAATGTTGCCACTTTAGTTATGTGTCACTATGCACTTATTGGACCTTAGTTATGATGACTACTTCCTGCACACTGTAATATAGTGATTTGCAGGGTGTGGGCACTTCCTCTTTGGCATTCCTATCCTTCAGAACAGGTTGCACATTGAGCCTGGGTTCTCAACTGGGCCCAGAAGTCTGTGCCCTAGAGGAAGCCAATCCATCTAGTGATTCTAAGTCGGGGATCAGGGACCCCGTGAATGAGGTGTAGTCATTTGCAGGTTAGACTCTATTATAGCACGCTTTAGGAGTGTGACTTAGTTCAGGGCTATTTAGTATGAGCAGCTGTACGCTCCCACATAGGAGACTATAGAGGGTTTAGTACACCCAAGGCTCTGCTGCCTTACTGTAGGGACCGCAGTGTCAGATATAGGATTTAGGCTGTTATTAACCCCTGAACCACCTTCGCTGTAGGGATCCGGTCCAGATAAGGCGGACACCCTTGGGACTACTGGCTATCCCCTATACCTATCTCTGCAGTGGTGCCATACTATTCCTGCTATCTGCAACTGCATTTGACATTTATGTGCTATTCTACCTCAAAGCTGTGAGTATTAACCCTGCATATGCTGTGTACCATCAATAAACCAAGTTCTAGTTCAATGCAAAAGAACCTCTGGCGTCCATAATTACATATATACACGTTGTGGCAGTGGAGAGTTGTAGTTCCACAACACCTCTCAAGTGTAATTCTTCCGTTTTGCGAAGGCCCAGCCTGTGTGTTGGAGTCACGTGTGCCCGTGCTCATACCTACTAGCCGGTACTGGCAAAAACTAGCCAGAATAGGATTACAGTTCACATCGCAAATAATTCACTCTACCATTTAAAATGTTATTCTTGAACCAATAAATGTGTTTTTTTAGCTGTAATATTGGTGTGTAGGCGCCATCTCAGTGCATTGTGCCTGAGTCTGAGCTTTCAGATAGAGCCAGCGCTACACATTAGAACTGCTTCAGCGTAAGTGCAGGAGTCATGACTTGGCTGAGATGGACTTGGATTTTTACTATTGAGTGCTATTCTAATATCTACCACTAGGTGGGAGCATGGGAGCGTTTTTAGCAATTCTGCTGTCATTTATCTTCCCATTGTTGAACTGATTGGCTGCTGGGGGGAAAGGGGGGGGGTTGATAGTTGATATCACTTGCAGCACAGCAGTAAAGTGTGACTGGAGCAGAAGTCACATGGCTGAGGGCACCTGGGAAACTAAAAATATGTGTCAAATTTTAAAATCAAATGTAAAAAAAAATAAAAAATCAGTTTGCTCTTTTGAAAAAAAGATTACAATGCAGGATTCTGCTGGAGAAGCTCTATTAACTGATGGGTTTTGTAAAAAAAAACATGTTTCCCTGTGACAGAATCCCCTAAACTTGCTTTTCCCAAGGTTAATCCTCCCAAATGTTGCCCATTTTATTGCACATTACAGAGATCACCTTGATGAAACGGGAATAATGGGAGCTACAACAAGGAGCTAGACACTGCCCTGGATAGACTGAATAGAGAAAAACTGTATAGAGACAGACTGTATAGAGACACACTGTATAGAGACAGACTGTATAGAGACAGACTGTATAGAGACAGACTGTATAGAGACAGACTGTAAAGAGAAAAACTGTATAGAGACAGACTGTGTATAGAAAGACTGTATAAAGACTGTATAGAGAAAGACTGTATAGAGACAGACTGTATAGAGAAAGACTGTATAGAAAAAGACTGTATAGAGAAAGACTGTATAGAGAAAGACTGTATAGAGACAGACTATATAGAGACAGACTGTGTAGAGAAAGACTGAATAGAGACAGACTGTAAAGAGAAAGACTGTATAGAGACAGACTGTAAAGAGAAAAACTGTATAGAGACAGACTGTGTATAGAAAGACTGTATAAAGACTGTATAGAGAAAGACTGTATAGAGACAGACTGTATAGAGAAAGACTATATAGAAAAAGACTGTATAGAGACAGACTGTGTATAGAAAGACTGTATAAAGATTGTATAGAGACAGACAGTATAGAGATTGTATAGAGACAGACAGTATAGAGAGAGACTGTATAGAGACAGACTGTATAGAGACAGACTATATAGAGACAGACTGTGTATAGAAAGACTGTATAAAGATTGTATAGAGACAGACAGTATAGAGAGAGACTGTATAGAGACAGACTGTATAGAGACAGACTGTATAGAGACAGACTGTATAGAGAAAGACTGTATAGAGACAGACTGTATAGAGACAGACTGTATAGAGACAGACTGTATAGAGAAAGACTGTATAGAGACAGACTATATAGAGACAGACTGTGTATAGAAAGACTGTATAAAGATTGTATAGAGACAGACAGTATAGAGAGAGACTGTATAGAGACAGACTGTATAGAGACAGACTGTATAGAGACAGACTGTATAGAGACAGACTGTATAGAGAAAGACTGTATAGAGACAGACTGTATAGAGACAGACTGTATAGAGACAGACTGTATAGAGAAAGACTGTATAGAGACAGACTGCGTATAGAAAGACTGTATAAAGATTGTATGGAGAAAGACTGTATAGAGACAGACTGTATAGAGAAAGACTGTATAGAGACAGACTGTATAGAGAAAGACTGTATAGAGACAGACTGTGTATAGAAAGACTGTATAAAGATTGTATAGAGACAGACTGTATAGAGAGAGACTGTATAGAGACAGACTGTATAGAGAAAGACTGTATAGAGACAGACTGTAGAGAGAAAGACTGTATAGAGACAGACTGTATAGAGAGAGACTGTATAGAGACTTACTGTATAGAGAAAGACTGTATAGAGACAGACTGTATAGAGACAGACTGTATAGAGAGAGACTGTATAGAGACAGACTGTATAGAGACAGACTGTATAGAGAGAGACTGTATAGAGACAGACTGTATAGAGACAGACTGTATAGAGAGAGACTGTATAGAGACAGACTGTATAGAGAAAGACTGTATAGAGAGAGACTGTATAGAGACAGACTGTATAGAGACAGACTGTATAGAGAGAGACTGTATAGAGACAGACTGTATAGAGAGAGACTGTATAGAGACAGACTGTATAGAGAAAGACTGTATAGAGAGAGACTGTATAGAGACAGACTGTATAGAGAGAGACTGTATAGAGACAGACTGTATAGAGAAAGACTGTATAGAGACAGACTGTATAGAGAGAGACTGTATAGAGACAGACTGTATAGAGACAGACTGTATAGAGAGAGACTGTATAGAGACAGACTGTATAGAGAAAGACTGTATAGAGAAAGACTGTATAGAGACAGACTGTATAGAGAAAGACTGTATAGAGACAGGCTGTATAGAGAAAGACTGTATAGAGACAGACTGTATAGAGACAGACTGTATAGAGACAGACTGTATAGAGAAAGACTGTATAGAGACAGACTGTATAGAGACAGACTGTATAGAGAAAGACTGTATAGAGAAAAACTGTATAGAGACAGACTGTATAGAGACAGACTGTATAGAGACAGACTGTATAGAGACAGACTGTATAGAGACAGACTGTGTAGACTATAACTGTTCTTATCTAAAAATTTGTGCTGTTTAATGATACTGACACTACAAATCTACTTATGTATAATGTAAGAGCACTGAGCAAATATATAAATAGCATGCAAAGATATTATGTTATGATAGATGTAAAAAAAGGGCATCATTTTTGGTGTCAGTAACGCTGCCCTTACTATTGAAATATTAGGCACAGACAGGTAGAACTGGGGCTTGGAAAGAGTAGTAGAGGAACACTTGCCGTTATGTAAAACATATGCCTATGTACTGTACTATGTAATGTACTATGTGAGGGGTGTGGTCAAAAAAAATTCACACTCCATTTCTTTTTGCCCCTCTTTGCATTTTTCAAATGTTGGGAGGTATATATTGGAAATGTTTTATGGGGTGAATCAGGTATTTAGGCTGATATTCCCCTTTAAATAGAAAATATTCCAGCCTTAAAGGTATATAGACTGGGCCTCCAGGTTCTTTAAGAGGCCAGGCCCCCTTGAGGATGTTGTCGCCTATCCTTCATATCTATAAACCTTAAGGAGAAATGCAGCAGCCGAGTGTGGAACAGTGACAGCTAAACATGCCCGCTGGTAATCTTTCCCTTGTCTGCAAATGATACCCTGCCCTCTGCTCGGGCCTTGTACCACCGCCATATGGGCTTTCTTGTCACTGTAGGCATATATCCCATTGCCTAAGGCATAAACAGACAGTAAGGCATGGGCATATATATATAAATAACGTGTCTATGTAAGAATTAATACAGCACTCAAAAACCTTTCAGCGCCAGGCTGGCTTTCAGCGCATTCTTGTGCGGATGGTGTATAATTATAAAGAATGCACAAAGCTTCATTCTCTGCCAGCTGACAGCTTTCTGTGCCTGGTTTGTGGATAAGGCGGAGTAAATTCCAGCTGAATGATAGAATGTTTGTCCCACATTATAGCTGTCATTTACAAAGCCTTGGGAAGCTATAAAGTGCAAAATAATGGGGTGCAAAGCACCTTCCTCGTTGCACCCAGAATACACCCTAAGGCGCAGCTCTTAGCACCGCTAGAATGGAGCCGAGTCCCACTCTGACTGCAGTGCTGCCTATGTTTAGTGATGTGGCATCCAGAATACCTGTAGCGCAACAAGGTGCAATTTTGGATGCAATGTTTTTACCCACAACACTGCATTTTTTTGGCCGCATCTGCTCTGTGCTTATGGAAGCAGGCCACTGTCAGAACCCTGGAGCTAGTGCCTGGTTTGGAGGTGGTGGTAGCTCCATGGTTCCCATGGTGGCCTGGGTCAATAGGCACAGCGGCACTTGACTCGGAACAGGAGACAAGAGGAGAGGAACTATACAGAAGTGCTAAGAGTGAATGTAGACACACATACCTTTAATAATCAGATTTTTTTTACGCAACTGACTGGAAAAATTTGTGGGAGTGCAACTGTAGTGCAGCGGTAAGTAAATGACCCCTAAAAGACTATACTTGATGGTAACTAAAGGTGGCCATACAGGGGCACCCCCGAAGGGCCTACCCGACTGAGATGTGGCCTAAAATTGTCCAAATCTTGATTGGGCAGGTTTGACTTTCCATTGGATGGGAGGCCGCATTGATGTGGTCCTTGGTCTGACCAAGGGCCAAACAATCCAATTATCCCAATATTGCCCACCTTAGATGGGCATATGCCAAACAAACATCTTACCGTGTATGGCCACCTTAAGATGCACTATTCCATGTTGGTGGCAAAACAATCCTATTGGGTATATTTAATGTTACATTTTATTTGTGGCCTAGCACCCAAATCACTAAAAGATCCAGTACCTCGAAATTCCCAGGTCTCAAGCATTCTGGGTAATAGATCCCATACCTGTATAGTTTAGTTATATAGAGTAATCTGTTTTGTGTAGCTTTGTGCATAAACAATGGCAAAAAATGCATCACAATAGCTTATAATGTAGTGGGTTTAAGGGAGCCGATAGAACAATAGAAAACAGCAGTGGTTGTTCGAAACAATAATATTTACCTGGTAGTTGTGCAATTGCATTATAAACATTATGCCATTACAATTATAGTGCAATTATACAATTATTGTGTAAGTCTGAAAAGCAGAATGACTCACAATGACTAAATTGTATGCATGTAAATTCCACTTTTCACCAACAGCAGAAACTGCTAAGCCCTGATCCTTGCAGCCGCCTTGCCAAGTGTCAGTACCCATGGAACACTGCAGTGCCCTGCTTACTGGATTGTCCTGCTATGCAGCCGTGGCAGCACCCATCCCAATCTAACCCTTGCACCCCACTCAGTGCTCTGCTCATTTACCAGTTACTCTGGGAAGTACTGTATGCTGGGTAAAAAACATGGGACATTGGGTAAAAATGCAGCACTTTGCATGTTGCATTTGCTTTGTTAATGAGCCCTACTGAGTACAAAATCCAGTGGCCAGGATATCCAGAGTCTGGGTCAAAAGGTGGCCAATGGGCACAGCAGCCAAAGGGCAATCACAAAATAATGTCTGCATTTGGGTAGGGTCTATCTCTCTCTGTGCACTGTGATCAACAAACAAAAATGTTGAATTTCTGTCGAGTTCTTAGTGATTTGGTTTTCAGGAAAATGTGAAATGATTGACTAATGTATAAATATATTGCCCAACTCTTGGAATAAAGCTCAGTGTCAGTATTTTATATGGCACTGTATTGATTGCTACACGGGAAACCTCCAAGGGGACATGATTAAGCCCCGCTGCAGGCTAATTCGCAGACAGACAGTAGCAAGACAGATTGTATGTATGCAACTCCCTGCATCTAATGATGTATGGAGCACTCTCCTGGCCAACGCAGCCCTTAGCCTATTATAGGAACATTAACAGGTTCTGTAATTCTTTATCCTGTGCCGTAGATGTGATGCAGTCATTTTATTTTACTGAAAGTTCCACTATGCCCTCAAGGTTCCCTCTAGTATTCTGCCCAGTACAGGGCAATACTTATACTGTAATCATTTTATGAAAACAGGAGAGTTGTTCCTATTAGAGTCTTGCACCAAGTTGGACACCCAAGGGTACCCATGGCATGTCTGCAATATGGGTGGGGTCGGTCAGCTGTATGGGCAGTTCATGGGCACACTGCCTGTGGAGTTGGTTGCAAGTCTGGGTTAAAAAGATGCCACTTCATGGTGAGGAAGTTGTAGCAGTTTCAATGCAGAGAAACCCCCAGCAGGTTGGGGAGTGCATCAGAAGGGTTGAGCTTAGGTATCTAGTCCCTACTAGATTAATACTGGATTATTCCATTTACACCCCTGCCCACATGCAAGTGAAATCACATCAGACTCCTTGCCTGCTCCTGGCTTTCTATAAGGAGGTTATAATATAGTAGGAGGACTATAGGAGTAGCATAGGCAAGGTTAAAACTCTAAAATGGGAAAGAATAGAAAAGTGATAAAAAAATTATAATATATTAACTAGTTAATATTTTATTAGACAAATAAAGAGAGAATACAAAATGCATGTAGTGTATTATGTGCCATATCATTTTCCATGAGTTATTCCACCATGAATTATTGTTTTGGACCAACAAGTACTTTAGAATGTATCAATCACTAATGTATGGAAACAAGGACAAAGTACAAACCAATGTGTTTTATGCTTACTGAAAAAAAGGCATTTAATTATTGTATTATTGTTGGACTATAGTCCCTTTTGCCACATGGGATGATACAGGGTTGAAGTGACCCATCGGGAAAAAGGGGAGAAATCCAGTAGGTCCCAGTACTGCTGGGCTCAGGCTATCCCTGTCACCTGTCCCTGACAGCAGTCACCCTCTGGCACAACTGGAACTAGTGAACTTGGCACTTGGCACCTGCCTTAACGTTTGCGTTAACTAGGGGTGGTATTGGCAGCGTCAGGATGGAGGGTCCCCAGACCTAGACCCTAGAGGTCAGCTTCCCCACCCAGGATGGTATAATCCTGATGGTGCTCTAATTACCAACCCAATTCTAAGGGACAGGTGGGGTGCATCAGGGTCCTGCTCCCCAAATTAATTAACCTACTCCTGAATAGAACGACTTGTTCTTATATGCTGATCCCATGGAAAAAAGGCAGCTAGAAACAATAGTAATCTGCAATTTATCTTCGATGGTCTGCCTTTGGAGAAGTAAAGGGACACAATGACCCTGGGACAGAGATGCAGCCCACAGGTATCCAATGTCTTCTTTCCATAATAATGTAAGGAATGGAGTCACAGATAAATACACACCGATAAATTGACACTAAACCTTCCTCAGTGTTTCCTAACTAGATGCTCTTTAGCTTATATATATAAAACTATATATTGTAAATAAATTACTTCACTCACAGGTCTTTCAGAGCAGACGAATTTAGATATAAATATACTTTTCAAGCCATTATGTGTTTTGCAAGTAGTGAAACAGCACATTTATGTTTATTTATAGTTAACAAGCGGGTGAGGACAATGTACTCATTTCCTATCAGTAGGGGTAGAGTTCGATTCCCGGCTGTTCCCTTTTACCCACCTTGGTAGTTTGAGTTTCTTTAAATAGTTGCATTGCCTGGACATATTTGTTTATACAGATCAGTTCGCATTATTCCCCAGTGCCACAGAACGGCCAGATCCAGTTAAACATTGCAACATTACGAGATGTCGAAACTCTGCTCTTGACCCCAAATCTGCGGTTGTTATGTATCAAGTCAGCACCACTAGAAAACATAACAAAAGGCTTGGAGCCGTGAATCATCTCCCCATGAGCTACTTACCTTATATACTGGGAAGAAAATAAACCCGGGCTATTTATATAGAAAGATAATAAATTTAAGTTGTTATTGTAGAGTAATATGATAGTGGCAACGTGTATGGTTGTAATTCTGCAATAGCCCAGCCCAATGTTCAGCAAGATAAACAATCAGTAATTAATACTCAGCACATGTAAACCATTTAATTGGGATCATTAGGATCACTAACAAAATATTTTATATTAGTCTAAAGGGCAGATAAACATAGTTGCCTTTTTGGTGATAGGTTACACCAAGTAGTACCAAGACGTTCAGGAACATTTTAACCAATTGCACTATAAAATGCTCTAACCAAAGCAGTAGCTTTACTAATGTAACATTGCCTGAGCTTGGGGCCGAATAAGAATAAAATACTTTTCAAACTAAAATTAGTACTGTAACCCTGTATTGGCACACTGCTTTAGAACAGGATCACACTCACACCTGGGGAGTTACCTGCAGCAATCCAGCAGACCTGGCCTCTTGGTGTGGGGAAGATACCTGGAAACTGGCATTTCACAGCTCAGTACCTCCACCTAGTGGGCACTGAGCAGCTTCAGGCTTTTTTTACTCGGAAAAAAAAAAGCCGAACTCAAACACAGGATGTTCTTTGGGGCCTATTTATTATGCTATGTAAAACGAAATCTGGCAAAAAAAAACAGTGCAAAAGCTGTGTAAAATAAATGGCAGATTTTACACCATCATTTTACATAAGTTCCGGCGGAAGCAAAACTCTTAAATAAATGACCCAGGTTTTAACATGCCCCCACTGCTAATGACAATCGGCGGGGCAGTGGCAAAGGAGGAGGACTAGGGGTAGGCAGGAGGAGCTCGTATCTGGCACCCCCTAATCGTTGCGCCCTAGGCAGCTGCCTCTTCTGCCCACCCCTAGTTCTGGCCCTGCCTGCCTGTAACTGGGCTGGATGATGTTACAGGCAGATCAGAAGGAGTTCTCTGATCCCCTACAAAATCCTCTTGCCCCTGAATTGTCTCAGTACCAACAGTTTTAGTACATTTTTACTATCCCCCTAGTCCATATGTGTAATGTCCAGTCCTGGAAAAACAGTCCAGTTTGCAGATACAGGATACTCCTACAAAATCTATTTGGACTGACGCTTTGTATGTGTTTGTAATCAAATTGCCACCTCTTATTTTTATAACTAGCCACCAAATTAAGCCACATTACAGTACATTTAGAAGCATGCTGAGCTGGATTTTTCAGTGCCATGTGCAAAATGGATCTAACCTGTTGAGGGGCTGAGAGCTGTGGTTTGGTAATGTTCTATGCACAAAGAACACCGTTTTTGTTTTTTTGCTCTTATTAGCAATTGCCGGCAATTTCAGTTACACGCCTAAATTCAGGAATCTGCACACACTCACACACCCACGCACAGAAGCACAATTTTCTTTCTTAAATCCGTGCCCTCCGGAGCTCAATAAAATATGATGTAAAACCACAAAGGCGTAATTGTAGGAAAAAAATATCCCTCCAGCGCCCCCGGCCTATCATTATGGCTCAGGCATGAACGGTGATGTGAATCCCAAATGTTGGTGGTCGAACAGGTGCGCTGCCCTGGGGTGGGAAATAGTGCCCCCAGGTAGGGTTTGCACAATGGCCTCTGTGTTCTGTGCTTCATTCCTTGTGCCAATCGCTGCGATCCCTCCCTGTACTGGTACAGTTCTACAGTGCTGGCTCCTTGCACTTCACTTTAACTTATTTCTTACAAACAATAAAGTTGGAGACATTAAACATTCAGCAAACTGCCCAAAATGCTGCCATTTGCCTAATCCTTTCATTGCATATCTGGTGCCACTAACAACATAACAACAGTTTCCTTATGGGATGACGCAGAATGAGGCGCTTGCGGCGGTCTGGCTACCTGTCCAGTCTCAGTGGGATCTGCAGGATCATGACGCAAAGCCGTCCTCGGCCTGCAAAGCAGATTTTTTTAACAACTGCAGGGTAAACATTAACCTTTACATTCCCCTGCTGTACTTGGAATAACCTGATGCTGCCTGATGTATGCTCTGAAGGTTCAAATTGAAAACATGGGTTTGCTACATAACTCCTGAAGGCAGCCATTATGTTACACAACTCAGTTGTAAATGAAAATATTTCCTGCTGATAAGTAGTGTTACACACCATTCACTTCCATGAAATACGCTAGAGGACGTGAAAGACATCAGGGTCAGACTGGGCCGCCGGCACGCCGGGAAAAATCCCGGTGGGCCCCGGCGGCCCAGACCCGACCCTTACCAGCACTCCCCCTCCCGAACGCTCTCTCCTGACGCGTCAAATTTGCGCACTCGGGGGAGGACGTCGGGTGGGGGGCCCTGCGAGGGGGGGTAAGGGGGGCCCTGGGGGAGGGTTAGAGGATGCGCTTGGCTGTGGGCACCTGTAGGGCCCCTGGGACAGGAGCCCCGGTGAGCCCTTCACCCCCCAGTCCAACCCTGCATAACTTCCCCCTACTGTATAAAGAATTACCTATGGTATAGATGTGTTCCCATTGGCCAAGGGATGTTATCGGTCAGGGACCCAAACTTTTATACACATGAGCCACATTCAAATGGAAAAAGTGTTGGGGAGCAACACAAGCATGGACAAAGTTCCTGGGGGTGCAAATAAGGGCTATAATTGGCTATTTGGTAGCCCCTATGTGGACTGACAGCCTATAGAAGGCTCTGTTTGGCAATTACACTGGGTTTTATGCAATCAACACTTGCCTCCAAGCCAGAAATTCAAAAATAAGCATATGGTTTAAGGCCCCTGGGAGCTATATCCAAGGGGTTGGAGAGCAACATGTTGCTCACGAACCACTGGTTCAGTAATACCTTGCCTCTAAAAGTGTTAGACATCATCCTATGGAGGGGTGGTTTCTGCTGGGGAGCCCGAATCAGGAGGCCTCAGGCACCTAAGATTTCCATGTGTGTGAGAGGTCTAAGTTCAGCTTGTAGACCCTTTACCTTCTGCAAGTGCCCAGCTGAGTGCTACAACAGTCAAGCTGCAGTCAATGGACATTTTCCCCCAAACCTCACCCATATAAAGAGCCACCGCTGAAACAATACCAAGTAGCGCTGGGGAATGGCTTGTCACAGGGGTGATTTCAGTCTAGAGGTGCCATAACATATTATCCTTGGCAGTGGCAACATAACAGGCCTATTTATTTTTTTATTATTTGGTAAATGCCCTAAATGTTTGCTTTCTGAATAAATCATGTTGATTATATAATATCATTGGTGGCACTCATTTATTTCTGTTAGATAATCATTTGGCACTGAGGGATAAGGCAGAGGAGGGAATGGCTTGATGGTTTCAAACTGTATATACTGAAAATACAGAACAATTGTTGCACAATATAATATATCCTTTGTACTCCTATCTGTTTCCCCCAAGAGGCCTCTGTGAGTCCAGCTGTATAACCGGCTCTGCCATGTGGGATCAGTAACCATGGAAAGGAAAGTGATAGGAGAGATTGTGAAGGTTGTGCATCCAATGTACAAGACTAATAAAATGGCAGATGGGCCACAAATGGAACAAGAAAAGTTCAAGGTCCATCAGGCGCTTCACAAAAGTACTGTGTATATAAACAGACTGCATCTCATAAGGTTTCATGATCCCTATTTTCATCTCTATTCTGGCTGCTTTCATCCTCTAAATGCTGGGAAATGCACCACCAAAGGCATCAGTACCACAGTATTTCCCATTACACCCCAGGACATGTCCCAAGTTGGGCGGCAAGCTGCCTGTACCTTAGGTAAATCTAGGGAAGGCTTATAGGCTCTTCAGGGGTAGGCTTAATGCTCACTTGTGCAAATTTTAGAAAGTGGAAGACCTGAAGGAAGGGGCCAAAACTGCATGTCTCCTGCAAAAATCAGGAAAGTTGACATGTCTGAACACCCCCCAGGGGCATATTGTGCTTGTGGAATGGCTGTAATACTGTATAAACTGTAATAAAAAATGTGCTGCTAATTTGTTGGCATACCTCCCAATATTTGAAATGGGACAAAAAGAAATGCTGTGCGTAACGCGCTGACATTTCTGACCACGCCCATTGTTGTGACACCCCCCCTCCCCAAATGCCACTCCCATTTTACAAAATATGGCAGGTTATGTAATGTTTGATTTCTGGGGGTTTTGTTTTATGTGTTATTACAGTTTTGCTAATGAAGGTGAAATATCTTATTAGTTACAATTGTATCTGAGTGCAGGGGTTGAGTATTCTGGGCTCAGCCAAAAACTACTTATCTAATTAAGTTTGAGAAACTTTGTATCTTTTTTGGTGTTCAGTGCAGGAGATGAAAGGAAAATAAGGGAATTTCCAGTAAGAATCTGAGACTGCGGACCGAGCTGTTAAAATCTGGACTGTCCCATGAAAATTGAATCACCTGAAGGAAAGAATTGGGTAACACACCTCCCCGAAACATTGTAATTGGGGTGACTTGTGTCATTCTAAAACTCATGGAATAAATACTCACTTTTTGCTCACAAGTGGATTCAATAGTATTCTGTTGTTCACTGGATACTGGGAGGAAGGTAACAGACCATCCACTTTTAAGGTATTTGTTGGCACTATATAAATCTATGATGATGATGTATAGGAACCCTTTAGAGTTTTTGAATTAGTTTTAGGGGGTTTCGGTGTATCTATCATAATCATACCCTGCAGATAGTCTTCCTCATTCACAGGCTTTGAGTCTTTTTGTATGGCAAAGGCCCTTTGTAAAAATATGGCAAGGAGTCACAACTGCAGTTTTGTGTTACTGTATGATTACTGCTTAGTAACAAGTGTATTGTGTCAGCGGCACCATTATCGACCGAATGTTTATACCTTGAATGGAGGAAAAAGCTAGAAAATAACAGCAATATAGTGGGGAGAGGTAAGGAGAAATAGAAATTGGATATATTTGATACATTATGTTTGGCAGAAAGCTGATCTCTCCATTTAGGCTGATTAGTACAACTATAATAGCAAAATAAAAATGTCAAGGCTTGTTCTGTAGCCTCAGTGTGTATTTTCTGTAAGCAGGAAAAGTCTCAAACCCAAAGGAAAAATGCAATGTATATTGAACATCGAAAAACGGACAGAAAATGAATAAATACACTTAGATTATAATGAAAATACCTTTATTTTGTTCCTGGTGAGAAAAGAGTTTGAAACGTTGCCTTGGAAGCACCAGAAAGTCCAGTCAGTGTCTTCCTATGTCCTATCAACTGGCACGTGATTGGTGCCAATAAGGTGATGTAAAGCTAACAACACCTGTCACAAGGAGGTTCATAGTAACTGCCTGCATTATGCTGGGTTGTGCCACTGCCCATCTGTATGCAGCCACCCAATGCACTGCCTAGTGCCATTACAGAAGATGATGCCCCATAGGTTTTACCCTGAACCATTTACAGATAATATAGTGTAGTAGAACTATACATGCATATGGGTTAGGTACAAATAAGCTCCTTCTATAAACAGCACAGGGCGTAGCCCGAGGGACTATAACATTGCATACAGTACCAAAAGAGCATCATAAATATTTGTTCCAGCTTTATCTTTTTATGCCTCATGAAGGAGCATGAAAGGGCAAGAGGGTTGGCTTAGAAAGTTTTAAATAAAGTGAGAAAATGTATTCACACTGACCTCATTACTCACAATTTCTATAGATATAGACATATGAATAATGTATGCTACATAATCTGTTCAGCATGGGGTCAGAGACTTGATGGAAAGAAATTGTTTAGAGCACTGATTATAAACTCCAGGCCTCCATCTACAGCATCAGTGTGAAGGGTCAGTCTTCTGGTCCAATCACACAACTTAATGGCATTTAATGCACACAGCACTGGATATTATACATGGAACCTGATATATCTCTCCATATTATACTGTACATAGGGCTAGATAAAGCTCTGAATATTATACATGGAACCGGATATATCTCTCCATATTATATTGTACTTAGGGCTAGATAAAGCTCTGGATATTATACATGGAACCAGATATATCTCTCCATATTATACTGTACATAGGGCTAGATAAAGCTCTGAATATTTTACATGGGACCAGATATATCTCTCCATATTATACTGTACATAGGGCTAGATAAAGCTCTGGATATTATACATGGAACCAGATATATCTCTCCATATTATACTGTACATAGGGCTAGATAAAGCTCTGGATATTATACATGGAACCAGATATATCTCTCCATATTATACTGTACATAGGGCTAGATAAAGCTCTGGATATTATACATGGAACCAGATATATCTCTCCATATTATACTGTACATAGGGCTAGATAAAGCTCTGAATATTTTACATGGGACCAGATATATCTCTCCATATTATACTGTACATAGGGCTAGATAAAGCTCTGAATATTATACATGGAACCTGATATATCTCTCCATATTATACTGTACATAGGGCTAGATAAAGCTCTGGATATTTTACATGGAACCAGATTAAGCTAAATGTTCTTTTGTTTTTTTTTTAAGTGAACTGGTTCTTTAAAAGGTTTCGTGATTGGGTGAAAGAGAAATGACCCCTTATATTTCCACTATATATACATATATTGTTAATACCATTTTTTTTAGTTATTTAGCTTTCTGTTTAGCAGTTCTCCTGTATTTCAGCAACTTTCCGGTTGCTAGGATCTTATTCACCTTGGCAACCGGGTAGTGCTTTAAATGACAGACTGCAATATGCGTAGGTGAGTAACTGAGGGACTTAAAAGTAAGAATAACAATAAAATTGTGGCCTCACAGAGCAATAGTTTTTGGCTTAAATGGTAAGTGACCCTCCATTTGAAAGCTGGAAAGAGGCAGGAGGAAAGGCATATAATTCAAAATCTATAAAAAAGAAAGACTAATTGCAAAGTTACTAGGAATAGCACAATTTATAACAAACTAAAAGGTAATTTAAAGATGAACCACCCCTCTAAGCAGGGTCCTTTTGTATTGGGTATGGGTTGTATTTTTGTATGCCATCTGTAAGTTGAATGTATACATCCAATTATTGTACAGTGCTGTGAAATATATATAAATCCATGTTAATAATAATGTTGTTATGTGTTGGATCAGCCTGTGTATGGGAATCTGTAGGAGAAGAGCAGCTATGGGCACGGCTCTGACTCCCCTATTCTTAGTGACCCTCATACCCTGTCTGTGCATTTTACACGATTCACTGAATAGATTATCTCCTGGTAATGTCTTTTTCCCTAATACCGTCAGCATTTTGCATTTTTTTGCTTAAGAAGGGAAAAGAACTTGCGAATTTAGCTGCGTGAGTCACGTACTCAGAGCGAGTCCATGTAATGAGCCAGGGGATTACACGCTATTGCTGCAATGGGTGAGTCACTGGGCGTCTATTACAATGGCTTTACTCTTTCCCTGCTCTCACACACATCCCTACGTTCTGTTTGATTCTTTTTTTTTGTATATCACTTTATCATGCACTCAGCAACTAAAAAAGGAAATATCATGAATTTGCTTTTCCAGAGGGAGACCTATATTTAGCAATTTACCCAGCACATAAACCATTCACATAATGACTTTGCTATGGGAAATGAAAGAGAGATCTTAACAGATTTCCAGTTACTCATTCTCTGGGCGCAGTCATATTCTCTATACTCTGTAGCTTTGCCTAGAGGTTATGGTTATGGTTATTTACAGACCTAGACTGGGATTTAAGATAGGCCCTAGCATTTCAAGTACAGAGACCCAAACAGCCCCCCCCCCACCCAATAAATAGTGACTGTCCATGGCAGGGCTCCCCAACCTTTCTTACTCATGAGCCACAGTCAAATGTAAAAAGACTTGGGGAGCAACACAAGCACCATAAAAGTTCATGGAGGTGCCAAGTAAGGGCTAAGATTGGCTATTAGGCAGCCTCTATGCACACTATCAGCTTACAGGGGGCTTTATTTGGTAGGAAATCTTGTTTTTATTCAACCAAAACTTGCCCCCAAGTCAGGAATTCAAAAATACCTACCTGGTTTGGGGGCACTGAGAGCAACATCCAAGGGGTTGGGGAGCAATATGTTGCCCCTGAGCCACTGGTTGGGGATCACTGGTCTATGGCACCCTACAGCAGCCCCTCTGGCATTTGCCAGAATCCGCAGATTGCCAGTCCAGGCCTGCTTATTTATAATCTTTTGGCAAAATGCAAAAATCAGTAGAAAATGCCACAATTTTGTAAATTTTACACTAATTTCATTCATGTAAATATTCCTCATCAGTAAAGCATTGGATGCTGAGCTCTGACTATAATAGTGAATCAAATTCATAGTGTCAGACTAGGGTGTCCGGGGCCCACTGAGGCTGCCTCCTGGGGGCCCCCCACCCCAGTTGGGAACTGCAACACTTTTGAGGACCCAACACTTTTGCCGCACTTGAAGCTGCAATGGGAGGGGGAGCTGGATGGGGGTGCGCCTGGGTTGCCGGGGTTGCTGGGCCCACTTTTTTTTTTACCGCTGCCTGACACTGGAAATTCCTTGAAATTCATACTTCATACATTTCAATGTGAATCCTTACTTTTACAGTTGATGTAAGTGAATGCCCTTGGTACCCCTTGTCAAGCTGGTTTTAGGATGCTAAAACCTAATACTTGGATTTTGAGACTTTCCAATACCCCAGTATTAACATATGGGCTCTAGGGTCACCTTTCTCTAATTCCCTTATCTTTGATATGTTAGAATTGTTATAATGTGATCATTAGTAAATACATGGGACCCGTAGGTCTGACACTGTTTCAAGGAATTACTTTAGGTGAAGTACCTTGGTGCCAAAGGTGGAATTGGCATAAAACAATCAAGAAGAACCTTTACTGCTTCCCATCCAGGGTACTGACTACAGAATGCTGAATATATGATATTAGTTCCAGGAGAAGTCACAAAGCACACTGAGTTTACTAAATCCAGGGATTTTATATCCAAACATTGACAACTTCAAGGGAATTAATAGTTCAAGAGATTTAGGATTTCTCACTAGGCGACTTTACAATGTCTACAATGTTTGGTATTCCCTTTGGTGTTCCCTATGTCTCAGATCTAATCCCAAAATACACTCCTTCACACAACCTACGTTCTGCCTCTGACCTTCGCCTCTATTCTCCTCTCATCACGTCTTCCCATTCCCGTCTGCAAGACTCCTCCCGGGCTTCTGCCTGTCTCTGGAACTCTCTGCCTCGGCCCATCAGACTCTCCCCTGCCTTCCAAACTTTCAAACGTTCCCTAAAGACCCATCTGTTTAGGGAAGCATACCCAATGTATCTAAACTGATCAGACATTTATATATGTATCATAAATCATCAGTATCCACATTCCTTTTGTTTCAATGCACCCTCAGCCCCTGTAGATTGTAAGCTCTTGTGAGCAGGGCCCTCTGATCCTATTGTTACACTATATACCCTTGTTTGTCAAACTTGTTAAGATCCCTGTTTGTTAACATTTATTGTGAAGGGCTGTGTAATTTGCTGGCGCTATATAAATAAATGACGATGATGATGGTGCCATATCTTAGGGTACCACTATGCTGTGAAGGAGATTTCCTGTGAGACACCAAAATGTTGCATTAAATGGCATTATAACACCTCATGCCAAGTCAATGGCTCAAGTCTTGGCTCAAGAAACCATGTAAATGGCATAAAAAAGTTCAATAGTGAAATATTTACCCCCAGCATTTGTCAGTCAACCACAGCACCACAGACTTTTATACTGGGATGTGCGTATGCTTAAAATATGCTTTATAATAATATGAGTTTACTTGGCCATGCCTGACCATAGGTTTTTTTTCCAAGGTGAATTTAAATTCTTGATTAATTTTACTTCTTGATATTTTGTGCTGAATAAAGGCTTGAGGTCAGGAACTTGGCTGACAAAGATAGGTGTAGATTCAGTAGTTATATAATACAGTTTTAGGACTTTCCTAGGGCAAAAAGGTGTTGGCAGGCAGGTAACCCAGTCGGCCACCTCGCCCCTGCACCTGCATCGCGCACACACCCCCGTCCCCCCCCGTGTTGTTTGATGCACATGTGCAGTACGAGCGGGGGGGGGTTCGGCGATGATGTGCGACGCAAAGCTTATTGCAGACTAGGGGTAGGCAGGAGAGGCTCCTGCCTGGTGTCCCCCAATCGTTGTGCCCTAGGCAGCTGCCTCTTCTGCCTACCCCTAGTTCCGGCCCTGAAGTGGTTACCTAGTTCCCAGGCTATTAAATCCCAATCCCATCTGTAAGGAGTTTGCATGACCCTGTTGGTGCCCATCCCTCTCTATTGGAGTTAGTGGTAGAAGGGTCTGAGGGAGCCCCTTTATGTCCTCACACAGCATTAAATCATGGGCAAGAGTTTAAAATAAGCACTATATTTCTTGAAATAATTTTTCCAAATGTCTAGAAATGTAACTTGTCTGACCTTCCCGGAATGAAAAACAAAAATGTACAGCCTCGGGCATTGCAGTGGTTTATATGACAGGTTTCATGTATTCAAATCGTCTGTTTCTTAAACATTCCGAATTAGTAAGGACGCTCGCGTCACCCCTGCAGTATATTAGAGATGGTTATCAAACTGCCAGCTTTATACAACTTTCCCAAGCTTTCAGCAGCAGCAGCTCTGTGTGGGATGTGACACAGATATTCTCTGGCTAGAGCAATTTAATGAGACTATTTATTTGTACTGTATTTGCAGGGCTGGATATTGTTATTAGTCAGAGCAGAGGAGCAACACATTTCTTTGAGCCTGAGGAGCAAACCAGATGTTCCACCTCCTGCATAAAGGACCAGTTTGGGGTGGGGCAGAGAGGACATTATTCCTGGCGTCTCAGAATCGAAGGAGTACCTTTTTATGAGATTGATAAAAGCACTATATATTACATTGTGTTTACATCAGTCTCTGCCCCAGTGGGTCTTACAATCTACAATCTCATATTCACACACAATATGTTCAATGTATTTCAGGAGCCAACTAAAGGTTAACTATACCCCCAGAATGAATACTTAACCAACAGTTTATATTAAGTTAAGTGACCTATTAAAGAATCTCGCCAAACTGGAATATATATATCAGTAAATATTGCCCTTTTACATCCTTTCCCTTGAGCCGCCATTTAGTGATGGGCTGTGTGCTCCCTCAGAGATCAGCTGACAGGAAATAATGCAGCTCTAACTGTAACAGGAAGTAGTGTGGGAGAACTCTGTCCATTCATTGGCTGATGGGGCCTAGCATGTATGTGTGCCTTGGCTTGTTTGTGTGCACTGTGAATCCTATGATCCCAGGGGGCAGCCCTTAATTCTTAAAATGGCAGTTTTCTATTTAGGATTACCCAATAGCACATACTACTAAAGTATATTTTTATGAAAATGGTTTATTTAGATGAAACAGGGTTTAACATATGAGCTGGTTTATGCAGTATATTTTATAAATGCTTTGTTTAGATTGTTCAGGTTGTAATAAAGTTTTTTTTTTTAAAGGGGCTAACCTCAGGAAGAAGCAGAGGGGGTGTGGCCATTCTGGCAGTAAAAGAGAAAGAGACAGAAGCAGTTTTGCAGGGCAAGTTAGGACAGCAGAGACTAGGGCGACACAATAGCCAGAGGCATACCCATCCCAGACTGAGTCACTACCTTGTGAATGAAGTGTGAAACAATAAAGCCCGTCTTTTGCTTCCATAGGTTAATGTTGGGCTATGGGGTGGCTAATGGCTCGTTGTAAATCAAATAACAGAGCAGGTCAATTTTCAAGAGAGTTTATGTTAAGTTGATGTCAATGGGGACACAATAACAGGGTCCAACTGGGCCACCGGGGCACTGGGAAGCCCACACCCAATATTTTCACCACTCCCCCCCGGCCGCCCGTGTCCCTCCCCTAAGTAAGTTTCGCGGGTCTGTGGGGCCCCTGGTGCAGTAGCCCTGGTGTGCCCTGCACCCCCCCAGTCCGACCCTGCACAAGAACTCAAGTTCAAGAAGCCCACAGTTACAAATCATGTTTATCTGTAAATAGAAAACAATTAACAAGCTGATTGGTTGATACAGTTTACTAAACCTGATTCAAATCTGCACCAAGCATAGCTCCAATGCTGCAATGGGGCAATTCTGATATTTAGTCATTACCTTCTTCATGATCACAATGGATGCTGATACATATGGAGAAATCGCTTTAGCCCCAATTTGCCCCCAACTTCCACCTCATACGTCCTGCCCTTTGTGTTCATTAGGAGATAAATACTTCATGTTTATGCTGTGTGAGTAGCACTTTGCCAATTTATTTGTATTATTAGCAGCCCAAAGACATGAAGCAACGGTACTTAGGGGGGAAAAAGCCAAAGGATTGCGTTAGACACGTCCATTATGCAAATTACCTATTGTGCGTGTAAAGAAGTGGCGGGCTCATCGCTTCGGCTAATGTCGCCATTTAATGGCCCTGCATTTTATTTTGTTATCCGAATGACAGGCTGTATTAAAATTTCAAATTAAATCTGTAAAGTTGTGCGAGGGGAGGGAAAAATTGCATGTGAATTGCTTCATTATTTTGGATTTCAAACCTCAGAAGAAATTATAGTTATTGTGCCATGCTTGGAGGCTTTTTTGGCTGATCTCTGCTGTGTTTGGGCTTAGGTGCTGTAAATGCTGGGGATGCTGTGGGCACAAATTGGAATTCTGGAGAGATGCTGCTGTAGGACTAAAAGTGGTATTTAAAAAAAAAATGATCTAGGGCAGTGCTGTCCAACTGGCATCCAACCCGCAGCCCCCCACTGTGTGGCCCCCCCACCTGTCTGGCTGCTGTGACTGCTTACCTTTGTGTAAGCTATAAATGGCATCAGTACTGCCCCCCCCCCCCCGCATTGTTCACACCTCAGATTCGGGCTGTAAGCCTCTGTATTGTTTAAACATGTAATCCCCTGTACTGTTCACACCTTTTAGTCTTTGCATTGTTCACCCACCCCCCTGTTGTTCACACCTCAGGCTCAAACTGTAAGCCCCCACATTGATCACCTGTTCACACCTCAGGCCAGTGATCCCCAACCAGTGGCTCTGGAGCAACATGTTGCTCACTAACCCCTTGGATATTGCTCCAAGTGGCCTCAAAGAAGGTGCTTATTTTTGAATTTTTGTTTTATTGTTAAGTTTTGGAGGTATAAAGACCATGTGTACTGCCCAACAGAGCCTCCTGTAGGCTACCAGTCCACATAGGGGATACAAATAACCAATCACAGCCCTTATTTGGTACCCCCGGGTACATTTTTCATTCTTGTGTTGCTCCCCAACTCTTTTTATGTTTGATTGTTGCTCAGGGGTTCAAAAGGTTGGGGATCCCTGCCTCAGACTGTAGGAGCAGTGCCAGCATTGTGTCACTGTATGATGTACTACCTGCCCCATGCTGCCTGTGTATATGGCACACAAAGGCAGGGTAGGCTAGGCATAGTATGGCACACACAGGCAGTAATCTGTCTGCCATTAACTGCCTGTGTATGCCATACCCTGCCTGCCCCACCCTGCCTGTGTGTGCCATACTCTGCCTGCCCTATGCTGCCTGTGTGTGCCATACTCTGCCTGCCCTATGCTGCCTGTGTGTGCCATACTCTGCCTGCCCTATGCTGCCTGTGTGTGCCATACTCTGCCTGCCCTATGCTGCCTGTGTGTGCCATACTCTGCCTGCCCTACCCTGCCTGTGTGTGCCGTACTATGCCTGCCCTACCCTGCCTGTGTGTGCCATATACACAGGAAGCATGGGGCAGGCAGTACATACAGTGACACAATGCTGGCACTGCTCCAACAGTCTGCACTACTACCATTAAAGTGGGTATGGTGTTAGAAGCTCTTGTGGTAACATGGGTGCGGTTTGATGTAGATGTGGTTTAAAGGGAGTGGTCAAAACTCGCCCTCCACCATGATTCTAGGGCAATAGGTGTAGATGACTGCCCAGTTACCCAACTCTATCTGTCCTGCTTCTTAGACCTGTGCAGGGGAGAGCTCTAATTCAGTGGGGACAGTTGCATTCATGCTATAATAGTTACAGCTTTAGTGTCTTTTAAAGTTACCTGGAGGAAGCTATGTCTATGATTGGTCTTTTAATGGATGTTGGCTAAGGTTGGTCTTAGGGTTGTTAAGAAAAGAATTTGCCCAGTTGGTAGATATTTTTGTATATACCTGCATTCCTTGAGGTTTCAGATCAGCTTTTCTTGTGGTCCCTCCTTGGGCACCTACTTACAGGTTTCACAATAAGTTCCTCTAGTCTGGTTTGGGATTTCAGAGCTCATTGGCTGGCTGAGTGCTGAAGAAATATCTTTCTACCTACTTAACTGAATGATCTCCACACAAAGATAGCTAACGGTGGTCTTTATAAAGGGGACACATTTCCTCCTCTTTATATGGGCACCAGTTCCTCCTATGTCCTAACTTTCTGCCAGGAATCAGCTGTGGCATCCGGCATCCCAGTGACTCTGCAGCCAATCAAGTTGCTCCCCCTTGCCACTGATGATCTCTGATGATTGCTTGCCACAGGCAACTGGAGAATTCTCTATAGCTTACCCTTTTCTATGGATTCTACTTTTAACTTTGGGTATATATAAATTGTTGCCTCCTGTATGTCTCTGCATCTCAATAGCATCTGTACTGAAGTGCTGTTGTACGCAGGGGATAGGTTCCATTTCCACTACCCTCAGAATGGACCTTTGTGCAATGAGCCCCTGAAGGCTGTAAAGACAAGCACAAAAGATGAGATTGCGCCACAAGTTCTATGAAACACAAAAGAGGTTTATTAATGATTTCCTTTTCCAGTTAATATCTATTCCTGAGTGCTGGGTCATGCAGATATCAATTTTGGCCTAGAATCTGACCCGCATAGCCTGGGATCTGAGTAATATTCAGTACTCTTCCCAGACTCGTCTTCTGGCCCAGTCATATGGTGAGTAATTTCCATCAGTCAGTTTGGCCCAACATGTGGGAAGCAAAATAGAATGGGTAGAAGGACAAATGAGCTAATCTTTCTGTAAATGGTCAGCCTGGGTAGTGGAAAAGCATAGCAGCTCTGGCAGTGAGGCGGCCATTGTAGCAATGATAACAAATGATTTGATGATGTGAAAAAATTTATTGATACATTTTTGACAGTGGCCAACAGAACACATGTTTTGTACTCTGAGAGCTCTTTTGTTAACATCCTATACATTCTGTGCATGTAGGCACGCTGGAGTGTTCATCATGTTAGCATGCAACTGTATTTACTCATCACTATAACTGAACATTAATTCATTGTTGTCATTCACACCATTTATAATGAAGAAGACAAAAGAAAACAATGAGAAGCTGGTGAGTTGCATGCATGGGGGTTATAAACGACGTCACAGAAACCATGGATACCTGCAGAATGTGAGCAGTAAATTATCCCAAATCTCTTCTTCAGTTTTATTGATTTATCAGCGGATATATTTTGCCAGCTTATCTTTGTGGACACAGCAGAGATTTAGTCGCACTGATTCCTGTGACATTTGCCTGATTGGAGGGCCTGGAGACTTAATGAGACAACAACACTTTTCCCTTTCAGTAGTTAGTCTTTTTTTGTTTTTTCTTCTATTTAGAGTTACTTTAATATCTTTTACCCTAACTAATAGCTTATATATGTTTCTTGAAAGTACATCATTGTGCATGTAGTGCTATTGCCACCCGCTGTTCTAGATAAACTATACCACGGAGAGGATTGCACCCACAATCAGATGGAAAAATCAGACAGGGTACTAGCCGAGATGAACCTGTTCTTGAAGCAATAAAATACAAATCTTAAATTAAAAGTGCCATGCCCATGTTTAGGTGGCTATACATGCAAAGGCCAATAAGCTGCCGACTCAGCACAAGTATTGCTGCCTTTACCTGGGGTGATTATTATGGGATACTGAAGGTACAGCTGTAGGGGACACACCCACAATGTTTAGAGAACTCTCTATTTGCTGCTCCTAAGTTAGTGCTGCTCCTTTCTCTCTAGTTGTGACTGCTTGTTATCAATATACAACTTGTTTTAGTCTACTTGCCCAGCTCCATGCTAGTAGCCATGCTGCATTATTCCTGTCATTGAGAGATGCATTAGCCTTGCTGGTGCCTGGCAGTGCCCAAATCTTTCTCCAAACCACACGTCCCACTACCCAACTCCCCCCCCCCCCCGCCCCAGATCCTGGCTTCCCACCTCCAAATTAGACGAAGGCCCAGGTAAATTTTCCCTGCAGGTAGCATTTTGTTACCCATCATTATCCCATCATTAACCTCTGACACTCAGACACAGACCTCTAACTGCCTCCTAGCAATTTCCTCCTGGATGAACCAACGCCACTTCAAACTGAACCAGATCAAACATAGCTCAAGGCCTTCTTACCCAAACCTGGCCCTTCCTCTTCTTTTACCATTAAAATTGATGGCATGATCATTAATCCTGTTAATTTGGCACACTGCCTGGGGGTTACCAGAGACCAGTTCCTTTTCTAACCATATTAATGCCACTGCCAAAACCTGCTGCTTTTTCCTACATAATATTGGCAAAATACACCCCTTTCTTTCCAAGTAGCAGCTAAAACACATATCCATGCCCTTATCCTATCCTGCTTCGACTACTGCAATCTCCTACTAACAGGTCTCCCACCTCTCTCCCCTGAAATCAGTCTTAAATTCATCAGCTAGAATCCTGCTTCTAAGAGAGAACATGTTCATCCACTGGTAAACTCCCTGCCATGGCTGCCTGGTAAGCAAAGGATCCAACTTTCAAAATCCTTCACTCCTCTGCTCACCCAGGGCTGGATTTGTAATTCTGCCGCCCCAAGGCCGCCCCTGTCCTTCGCCCTCTGCGCATGCGCAAACATGCAATCGGCACCCCACCCCCCCTCCCAACGTGCATGCGCGGGGTGTAAACATTCACATACAGAGCAGTGGGGGAGAGATCCCCCAAATTTGTGCCACCCTAGGCCCGGGCCTTTGTGGCCTCTCTGCAAATCTGGGCCTGCCTGTACCCTGTGCAGTCCGACCGTCTCAATTTCTCTCTGAGTCACCATCTTTTTAAACCATATACACCCACTGCCGCCTCTTGTCTTGAACCTTTCTTCCTTGACCTCCTTACCTCTGCAATTCTATCCCTGAATTCCTCTGCAGGGACCATTCACTCAAAAACAAAGAGAGATTCAACCTTTTGGGGCACTAGAACATATCTTGTCTGGTCCATTTCTGGCACTTAAGGGCTAATACCCACACCTCTGGGCACTTTTTACCTTTGTTTTGTGTCTACAGGGGAGGAACCTCCTTCCCAGGGGCAATTCTGCACCCCTGCCCACCCTGGGCAGGCCTTTTGATGCCACCCCCTACTCATTCCCTGTGCCTGCCAATAGGAGCTTCAGCGCGGGTTGAGCGGAGGTCGCATTGCTAGTGCAGACAGTGCAGTTGCCGTGTTGGGACAGCACTAAAGCCACAGGTGGCACCTACAGGCAAAAGAGCCTCCCCCAAAGACTGATACTGCTGAGAGGAAAATCTTTAAAGGGGAATTTCAAGCAACTTTGCAATAAACATCAATTAAAAACATGCAGCCTTTTCCTCCCAATCACACAATTCCCTGTGATGTCAATAAGGAAAGGAACATCACAGGGCAATGCATTGTGGGCTATGTAGTTCCTGCATACTTTTTGTAAGCTGTGGAGAAGTAGTTACAATTTGTAACATCAGTGTTTTAGTCCCTCCTTCCCTGCCAGCTGGATTTCAGCATATAAATACGGTATTTATTCATACATTTTTAGAGAACAGATTACAGTGAGAGGTATATTAGGGGGCTCTTCAAAAAAATTTGCTCCAGAAGCCGGCGTTCCCCTTTAAGTCCACAATGTCATCATTGTAAATAACTTTGCTTGGGAAATTTCCGTCGAACGCAGCTAAGATCACATCTTTATTTTTCAACTCACGTCATGTTTTTGTATGTAATTTCCAGGTTTCTAAATTGCAGCTTTACAGCAGCGGCTGACAAGCACTGAATAAATGATGACGACGGTATAAGGGTGGCTTCCATAGATAGAGGGCTATTGAGATATCAATGTCAAGCCTACAGAAAGCAACAATCCATCTGCTCGCTGCCTAGAGAACCTGCATTGTGTTCCATAACCAAGTAAAAAGTTTAAGAAATGAGAATAAACAGAATTAACCTGCGTCGCCTTCCCCACATCATTGATTCTCTTACCACTATCAAAATCTTTTGCCTTTTGATGTTCTTTCACCATGTCCTCAGCAAACATTTCTCTTCCTGCAGATCAGAGCCAGGGCAAGCCTTGAGAAATAGCTATAAAAACATGTTACCCTGCTCCAAGGCTCATTACTCATACTGATAATTCAGTGATATATATCTGCTGTTTCCATAGCTTCAGGCTCCTTCTCTCCCGACTTACAATGTGTAAATTCAAGCATTAGAGTAAAGGTTGACGGTACGCATGTCATAGATCAATTACAGTAATTATTCCAACTGACAAACGGCAGCGCTGAAAAAGTTAAATTGCATCCATGAATATTATGAACTTGGCAATGTCGCCTACGTGGGAAATGATTAATGGCAGGATTCAAAGAAGAAAGCAAAGCTTTGTTAGGCCTGCCTCTCAAACACTCCAAGATTTAAACAACTACAAAAAAAAAATCATTTTGCATTCATTGCATATATTTCATGCCTCTAACTGCTCAACATCAAGGGCTATGTGCGACAATTGGATGCATAATTTTACAGCCTAAAAGAAAAAAAAAAAAGAGATGTTAAATACAGATTTACACAGGAAAGAGACACATTGCATTTATTTTGGGATATAGATTGCTTTCTGTAGATGTTCATGACAGGCAGCAGGTATGGGATCTAAACCAGGTCCGGACTGGGAGTCAAAATAGGCCCGGGCATTCCAAGTACTCAGAGGCCCAAACAGCCCCCCCAGCCCAATAAATAGTGACTGTCTATGGGATCTTACAGCAGCCCCCCTGGTATTTGCCAGAGCCCACAGATTGCCAGTCCGGGCCACAATGCTCTAAAGCCTCAATGCCATGCTATTGTTTCACTAATCCAGGGATCCCCAATCTTTTATACCTTTGAGCCACATTCAAATGGAAAAAGTGTTGGGGAGCAACACAAGCATGGAAAAAGGTCCTGGGATGCCAATAAGAGCTATAATTGGCTATTTGGTAGCCCCTATGTGGACTGCCAGCCTATAGAAGGCTCTGTTTGGCTTTACACTTGTTTTTTATGGCGCCAAAACTTGACTCCTATCCAGAAATTTAAAAATTAGCACCTGCTTTGAGGCCTCTGGGAGCAACATCCAAGGGGTTGGGGAGCAACATGTTACTCACGAGCTACTGGTTGGGGATCCCTGCATTAAACAGTTCTTCAGTTTGTCAGTTCTTCTTTGTAGGTTCACTGTAATAATAGGAGCATTACTAGTAACTGACATGAACTATAATAATCAATATAGTATTTTACAATATATTAACAGTATAGATAGGGGAGTAAAGTGCAAAAAATCACTTATATGTCATATGTGATTAAATACCACAAAAGACAATAGGAGGAAGGAGGTTTCTGCACTACAGAGCTTACAAGCTTAGCAGGTGAGTCATTTATAGAAACAAAAGTAGGGTTATAAGTGCAGCCATTTACAATGGTTAATGGTTAAGGCATTGGTCCTTAATTGCCTTGACAAATGATATATGAATGCCTCTTTGGATCCCCAGCATTGAGTAACAACTGACAGTTCTTCTGATTCAGCTTCCCCCTCTAGATAGTGGCCCTGTATGGTAGTATAATTGTCCCCAGCTATTTACTAGCAACATACCCTCACAGCTGTACAACATAAAAGGGCAACTAGTATACATATAAACTACAGATTGCAGGGACTACATACAAGCTCGGGACCTGGGGTTTTCCGGATAAGGGATCTTTCTATAATTTGGATATCCATAACTTAAGTCTGCTAAAAATCATTTAAATATTAAATAAACCCAATAGGGCTGTTCTGCCCCCAATAAGGGGTAATTATATCTTAGTTGGGATCAAGTACAGGTACTGTTTTATTATTACAGAGAAAAGGGAATCATTTAACCATGAAATAAACCCAATAGGGCTGTTCTGCCCCCAATAAGGGGTAATTATATCTTAGTTGGGATCAAGTACAGGTACTGTTTTATTATTACAGAGAAAAAGGAAATCATTTTAAAAAAATAGAATTATTTGCTTATAATGGAGCCTATGGGAGATGACCTTAATGGCTGTAATTCAGAACTTTCTGGATAACAGTTTCCGGATAAGGGATCCCATACCTGTAATAGAAAAGTTCAGTGTATCTATTGATAGTAAACTAGACACTTATGTTGTATAATCTGACTTGTAGCATTTGTTTCAGCTAAGTTCTACTGAAAGCGTATTAAAGCCGGCTCCTATTAGAAATAAATACTGTTCCCTATTTTGTTTTGTTTTTTGAGGTTCCAGAGTGATCTGCTTTGATGATGCTCTTTTATAGACCGGCATGTCAACGTTTTCCCAATATTCACAATAAAGCACATTTTGTATTTGTGATTTAATATCTCTTGTGATTTAATATCCCATAGCTTGGAATAAATGCACACAATGCAGAAAAGAATATGTCGCAGCCCTCTGTGTTAGGCCCCTACCTTTCCATAGAGATAACAAATAGTCAATGAGAAATATAAAATTCAGTAAGAAATGCGCTTTGTGAGGAGCCCAATACCTACAGAGCAACTGCCTGTACGTGTATTGTATATTGAGAATGACACATATACCCCAAAGCACCCTACAGAAGTCTGACATCTGAGTATTCCTCCTTTATGGCTTTTCTGCCTTTTAATGTTAAAGTTCAAAGTTTCCTTTCATCAACTGTATCTATTGTACCTCTCTGCAGGGAGCCTTGGAAAAAAGGCTTTTTCCCAAATTGCGCTATTTGTCCAAGGGGTTTAGAGAGATGGATTTATTGTAACCATTACAAATCTGTTGATAGATAGTGAACTGAGGTAATGCGATGCCCCTGTCCCCGAAAAATCCTGTTGGAGATACTTTTGTAGTTGCTCAACCTCAGTGTTAAAGGGGAACTCAACCCAAATACAACTTAAGCTTTTTGAAAATTTGAAGCAATTTTGCAATATACATCAATTAAAAAAATATGCAGCCTTTTCATGATTTCTAATGTAATAATATGGTTTGGAACTGTTCCCTAAGCCCCGCCCCCTGTTCCCCTGCTGATCTGGCTGACTACTTTGAGACTCAAATAAAATGTAACAGTAGTCGCCAGTCCTCAGCCTCCCTTCAGCCTGCCTCCCCCCAATCCCACAATTCCCTGCACACGTGATGTCAATAAGGAAAGGAACATCATAGTGCAGTGCATTGTGGGTTATGTAGTTCCTGCATGCTGTCTGTAAGCTGTGGAGAAGTTGTTACAATTTGTAACATCAGTGTTTTAGTCCCTCCTCCCCTGCCAGGATTTCAAATGATGCAGAAAGACAGGAACTGCTTTGTAGCTGGATGTCAGCATATAAAATGATATTTATTCCTAATTTTTGAAGGAACAGATTACAGTGATGGGTATATTAGGGGTTTCTGTGTTGTGTTGGGCTCTTTAACAAATTTTGGTTTGGACATCGGAGTTCCCCTTTAAGAAAAGCTGTGGTAATTCTGCAACCATTGGAAAGCAAGAGGAAAAAAAAACAAATGAAGACACTAAAATGAGCAATAATTCTCTGATTTCACTCATGTGACTCAGTTTTATTACTTATTACTTTATTACTGATCATACATATTCATGCAACAATTCAGAAGAAGAGTTTTATGGGCACTATCTTTAATAATATTATTTGCAACAAGGGATCCAGTCATAATCCTTATAGGGTTATCACAGCCAATGAAATATCTAATTACACATTATAATGGTATGCCAAGAGTGTGCTCCAACACGTTGCTTTACCGCCAGTAGCCTCATCCTGCTGAATGGCTGGTGGGTGTTTTATGTGGATAGGAGTTACGTATACACAGGTAGGGCATAGACTATTGAGTAGAATATCTATAGAATATAAAGCATGGGGTGGCACGGTAAATATTAGAGTCCTGTGTGTGACTGGTGTCAGAGACTTGCCTGTATGAAGGGCTCTGTTATCCCCTCCAGTAGCCCAAAAACATATCAACGTGTTCAATGGCTTTCTAGAAAATTGTCCAAAATGTGTGCATGAGTGGTGCCATGGCTGTGGTACAGATATGACTAATTGTTTCCACTGAAACCGATGTGGATATTCTCTATAAGGGACTGCATAATATAAATCAACCATCCCTTTCTCAGCCCAGCCCTGGCTGGTGTATGACAATATAATAAATCTACTTTTCAGGTCCTTACCAAATCCCCACCAGCTACAGGGCCTGCACATCCCAGCTTGATGGAATAGGAGGATTTGTAACACCATATGCAATTGTATTTTGTAAAGATGTAAATTGGTTTGATATTTCAGAAAACAGATTCATATAATAAGGGAATATGGTGGACTAAATCTGCACTGTAAAGTAAAAACTAATGTTCTTAGTAATTAGAACATACCTTAAATATACATTAAACAATATAAAAAGCCAATCTGATCTGAAGGCATGGCAAGGGGATATTGCCCCAAATACCTTCCCTTCTCTATCACATGGTGTGCCCAATAACTTTATGCACAGAAGCAGAGTTTGCAGTTTATAGGGACATCTAAAGGTTTCTGTACCACTCAACAACATGTCTTAGCTTCCCTCCAAAACCCTTGATATACTGAGTATGTATTGAAATTCTGCCTCAGTCAGGTCCTTTGTTTGGTTTTGCAAAAATGATCCACACGAAAGCTTTGGATCTACCACAGGTCTTTACTATTGACTTATTATGTTTGTCCTTCGGTTCACGGCTATTTAACTCAAGGCAAACACAAAAGATGTTCTGCCCTCACCCATACTGTGAGGCATGAATGACATTAAGACATTTTGTACATTAAGCTACTAAAAAAATGTCCAAAAATTGGGCAAATATTGCAATATATGTACATAAAATCATAGTTTTATTCAATGGGCCTTCCTTTTGAATAATGTCTTTTTAGTAGCTTAATGCACACAGTGCTTCAATATCCTTAATATATTAATAATGGATACAGAGGACCTCTTGTCTCCATATGGATTTTGTGGTCACACCCTCATTACACCCCGCTGAATGGTTTTAAATTTAGTGGTGAGCACAACTTTCCCTTTCATGCTATATTTAACTGGAGGCCCATGGGCCCTTCAAATTATAGAAATTTAATTTCTTTTGAAGGGGTCAATGGAAATATTTGGATGGTGTGTTTTTTTAAATAAAATCCATCCCACATATGGATCAAAATTAGCCCCAACATAGACAAACACCTTTCCATCCCACAGCACATCCATGGTGGCCGCAGTCAGATCAGGTCCCCAGGCCAGTGCTCCCTACAGGTACAAGAACTGCTAATGGTGGTTGTGTTTAGGCCTAAGGATCTACAGTAAGAGGTTCAAAGCCCCCGTATTAGGGAGTAATGATTTGCAAGAAGCATTAGTGGTTTGTGGGACATGAGGCAATGGGGGCTTTCAAGGCCTAGTTGGATGGTTATTGCTGTTGACATAATGACACTGTTATCAAAGAAAACACAGATGTCCCCAGATGTCCCAATGGAGCTTGTATAAGCAGCCAACTGACCACTAGTCATCTATTTTATATGGTGCAAACTTAGCTTGGCCTTAAAGCACATTACAGCACCATTAGGCAAGCATCCTTTGAGAACTTAAGCTAATGCGTTTTGGGCAATGCTTATTTAACAGCACTGTGCCATGAGACTGCACATTTCCAAGGCAGCAGAAAAGGATAAAGGATTGTGTTTTGATCATTGCAGTTTTTCTTGAGAAGGCTGTAGTAAGCAAAATACCTGATGTGCTATTATTCTAAGGGTAACAAATGTTACATCCACCTATGGCTGGTCATCTGTAATCCAACTAGTAATATCAGTTGCTAGACAAGTAATTTCAGAAGAGTCTTGAGAGGTGGCACATGGTATATGTTAAATGTCTCCCCATTCTATATCACATACTGGGTGTCATTGTAAATGAGAAGGAAAGGTAAAAACTAAATAAGCCTATGTAAATACAGCCATAAACACTCACTGTAATGATGCTTAGAGTCCTCTGTGAAAAAACACCACATTTCTTTCCTTCTATTCTGTACACATGATCTTCTGTGTCAGACTTCCTTCTCTCAGCGAAAGAGCAAGAGCTTCCTCCTCTCTCCTTTCTTCCTCCTTTCTCCCTTCTCCTTCTCCCTCCTCTCCACTCAGCAGCAAGAGGTACAGGCAGCAGGAGAGATCCAAGCAGCGAAGTAACATCAGATCAAGCTAAAATGGCAGCTGCTATCTTAAACAAACAGAGGGAACTACTAGGGCTATTACTTAAATATGGTAAAACATTCTACAGAATAAACATAGTGTTCTATTGCCAATAACATGCCCCAGTAGCTTTCCTTCTCCTTTAAAAACACTGGCAACCAGTCAGAAGTTTGTTTTCTTTGTTCTACCTTCAGTTGACTGGAAAAATCTAATTACAGACTGGTTGCTATGGGTTGCTGCCCAGGGGCAAATTTGCCCTGGGTTTATCCCCACTGCCTTACTACTGTCTCACTATGCTAAGCAATTCTGGCACAGTTTCAATTAAGGCTATGTGGCATTGCTTTAGGCAGACACGCATGCAAGAAGTGAGTATTTCCTAGCTATGGAATGAGCAGAAATACCTACTGAAATTGCAACTACCAGGATGGGCACTTAAAAAGGAAACCACCAAATGAACTTATTATCTGGGTAGGTGCCTGGGAGTCATGGGAGGAAATGAGTGAATTCATTAACCAACCATCATGCCATTTAAACAGAAAATGTGAAGTAAAGGGGAGATCATACGTTGCATTACCTGGTACATTAGACAAAAATAAGCAAGAGATCCCACATGTACAGCTGCCATTACAATACTCTGTACCAAAGCCTGGAAGCAATTAGCACTCAGGCACCACTCACTATCGGTCGGTTTATATACCACCCCCCGCCATACTTTGGTCTCTCCCTTCCCCTGTACATCACTCTTCCACCTGTCTCTTCTGTCAACCCCTAATTCTGGCCCTGGTGGGAAAAGACCACAAATAACATCAAGCAATACCCTATCTAAAATCTAATAATGTGTAAAGCTTTAAGTGTACAGTCACTTCTACTTCTCTTGATATTTTCCAGTCTTCTTATTTTTAACCAAAACACTGGTGCCCACAGGGAATCTAAGGCAACCAATCAAATTCCACTCTTTATATCATTAACTTTTTATAGCTTTGAGAGTCTTTTAATCACCATATGAAGTTACGTCTGATGAATGTTAGAAATATGGATTCATTGGGCTTCTAAACATTACACTGTAACAGTGCTATAAAATATAAATCTAACAGTCATTACATTTGTCATTTTTTAAAAAATAATTTCACAAAATCTTTAATTATAAGATGTAGGGTGGCATAAATCGCTGCACCAGCTCCGAGAGGCGCAAGGCGGAAGATTCATCATGAAATAAACACATTAGGCTGACGTGGGGCCTTTTTCAGAATTATTCCATTTAGAGAAGTTTAGTTCAGATTTTTAAAATGTGGAAAAACCAATAAATCAGTGACTTTTCTGCCATGTAAAGATTTCTCTATAAATACTGCTGGATGAAAACAAAAATGAACTCGGAATTAAGAACTGACATCCATCTAGAACTTTCATGTTGGTGAGGAGTCAGTGCTGATTTAACTTGTTGGAGCCAGAACGAGAATGAAAGAAAATAAAGGAAAGCAAGTGCGGAACCCAGGATGTCTGGGCTGTCCAGTTCTCATTAGGTATCAGGTAGGTAGGTATCTACAGTATTGAATAAATGGGCATGTTCTCCGACTACTGACAGCTGAGCTGGAGGGAACTTTATTAAGCATTGGTTGAGTCTACTGGGATCAGTGAAGGGAGAACACATAGTAGTCCAACAGTAAGGGCTGGACTAGGCCCCAGAGTAGGGATCCCCAACCTTTATTTACTTGTGAGCCACACAAAGATGTAATAAGTGTTGGTGCACAAGCATGAAAAAGTTCTTTGGAAGATGCCAAATAAGAGCTGTGATTGGCTATTTGGTAGCCCCATGGGGACTGCTGGCCTGCAGTAGGCTCTGCTTTGAGTAAAACTGAGTCTCTGTGCTCCCAAAACTTGCCTTCAAGTCAGAAATTAAAAAATGGGCACCAGGGGCGTTTGGGCCCCTCTTGCCGCCTGAGGCGGCTCCTGGATGCCGCCCCCCCCCCCCCCCCCGCTCCCCAGCGCTTACCTCTCCAGCGCAGGAGCGGGTCCGGGGGCGGTCTGATCGCTAGTGCAGAGAGCCGAATTTCCGGTTTAAAAACCGGAAATTCGGCTCTTAAAGTTACCAGGAGCGGCTTTTTGCCGCCCCTTGTAACTGGGGCGCTTCTGCCGCCTGAGGCGAGTTTCTCAACTCGCCTCATGGCAGAAGCGCCCCTGATGGGCACCTACATTGAGGCCACTGGGAGCAACATCAAAGGGTTGTGCATATCAACAAAGACAAAGAGTGTTACCTAAATGATAAATAGTGCCGTACATAACCACAGGTACAGTCATGGCCAGTTTGTCTGAAGAAGGCCTCTCCTTCATATATACGCTTCCATTCTGTTGCAGCTGTAAATACTGGGGATGAGTAAAGAAATAATAATGGACAGGCTTGTATTTTCCCTTGTAGTATCCAACAAAACACAATGGCCACAGGGGTTACAGCAGCAGATAAAGGTTTGATGCTGCTACAGTGAGCAGAGCACCGTACATAGCGCTGAAAGGATGACAGAATATTGTAGCATGGATGTGATTATACTAAAGTGCAGGGAAGAAAATGAATCATTTTAATGCTAAACTGTCAGATCATTAAACTGCTATCGCCAACTCTACTGCTGCTATTGGTAAAGCAAACAATACAAGAGGAGTATAATATAAGGGCGAGGGCAGGCAGTGTGTTTATCTGCTTGTTTGGCCAGCCTGAGAGAAGCGGATCTGCTTGCCTTGCTCCTCTGTGTGCCTGCAATAAAAAGAAGCAGACCTTTTCCAGACTGACCTCCTCTCTGCTCTGTGTGCCCACACTCGGGCGGCTGCTGTAGTTATTAATGCAGGCACATGGAGGAGCGCGGGCAAGCGGATCTGCTTCTCTTACCCTGGCTGAACAATGCAGGGATCAGAGAAGCAGATATATGCACCATGTGCCCTCGCCCTAAGCCATTAAATGTTTGTGTGCCATGACAGTCTATCAGTATTACTGGGAAGGATTACTAGAATAGTGAGTTACGTAATATTACCCTGGTTATAGTAAGCCATATAGCTGGGAGATGAGATTATAGACTAGAAAGGGGAATAGCTGGATATACACTGTAGTACTTGATATGTTATATGGCACTAATGAAAATGATTCATCATTAACATCAGTTAGTGCCCTGGTAGAGCTTACAATCTAATGACCCTATCACATACAGACTTCATGCAGGCAGTCCCCAAGCTGGAATCAAGCTCAGTCCTTGTGACACATAAATATTACTTTACTTAGATGATATATCCAGCAACCAAATAAGTTGTTAGTTGTGGAAACTATGTATTATGTACTTTAATTTTGGTTCGGAATTTGGAGTTCCCCTGATCCTTGAGATCTGTGCAGTCGGTCCAGTTGTCATTACAGCCATTTGTATCTGACTGCATGGATTGGTACAGTAAGTAACAATGAATCCAAAATGAGTCCAAAATGTGCAGTACAGCATAATTGGCCAATAAAAAATAAAAATTTCCAGACTGTTCTGGATCACCAACTGGGGACATGTACCCAGCTTTTGTAGGATAAGACATGAGCACCGCCTATCTCTGCAGTCACATCTGGCAATGATAACAGTAATTGGTCCAACACAAATTGTGCCATAACATCAGTAGGACTGAGCCATGAACAAAACAAGCCTAGAAGCTGCAGGAACCTATCATGGCTATAATAATGAAGATAGACTGGCCACTAAATCTACCAATCACCATTAATTTTTATTGATACCTACTGTATACATGCGCCTTTCCTATCATTGACCCTAAAAGCTACTTCCAATCTCGAGGCAACGAGAAGTGAAATTCAAGCTGCTTATATCTGTGTCTTTTCCTGTTGTCATGCAGATACAATTCAAACTCTGAGAGAACTATAGATATCTTTATTACAGGACCTGCAGTGCTGTTATTAATTTGTCTCCCAGACGAGAATTTCCATATTAAGAAATTAAATTAATTTGTATTAAATTGACAGCAGTCTGACCTGTGGGGGCTTTAAAGCACATGTAGGTACTATTCCGATACTGGTTATAGCACAAGAACATGGTGTGACCAATAGCTGCCTGTGTGTAGCTAATAGAGACAAAAATAGGGCACACATCATAGCCTTACCCTTACTGGCAGAGAATACAATGGACTGTAGCATTGTGAGTCTGCCACCTGCTGGTTATGTATAAAAGTGCATTGAATACCTAGTACCATCCACCTGAGCAATACAGGTCCTTTGTGTATTAAGGGACAGGTCAGGGCTTCCTTATTACTGAGTTATACTGAAACTGCTTATCAGTAAGTGTCCCACTTGGCCCCAACACCTCCTGTCTGGGTTGCAATGGGGCCCTATACTAATAAGTTAGCATTATTATCCCACTGGTCACCTGGATCCCCTGGGTGGTGGGCCCTGCCAAAAACGTAAAATGTATCTAGGAGAGAATAGTGCCCCAAGCCCCATAAGGTGGGACAGCCCCATATTTTGGGCCTACAGATTGGCCCCTGAGTAGTACAGCCAATTTAAATGCTTCTCCTTTCGGCAAACCTACATTAATTTTGCTGCTGCTGCTTGCCTTATGCTGAAGGGTTATACTGGTCACACATGCACCAGTATTACTATATAACATGATTAATATCTGGGCTATGAAATCTTCAGCGTGGGGCCTCTCTAAGAGCAATTTAGCAGCCAAACAGTGGTTGCCACAAAGATGAATGGACAAAACAGAAAGCTGGGCCAACCAATAATAGTGGCTACACTGGTGGCCAGGTTATTACTAGTCCAATTGTCCAAACCTACAACGGCCATACATTGATAGACTGAGTGCTGCCTCTTACTTCAGATATTTAGACACTGCAAAAAGTGGCTGTGCTGGAAATCCAGCTGAGACATTGACCTCTGAAAGCTGTAGAGTTCCACCAGTGATCCCGTCATACAAGCACTGAAACCAGCTAAACTGATCAGTAAACAGTATCAAACCAAGCCTAACAGGGACAGGCCAGTATGCTCCTCCAATGGTGAGTCTGATCTTTGCACTTACAATCTAACCTTTACATGTGTTGTTCCAGGTAACAAAGTGGCTTCACGTGTCATTGTCCCACCCCAGTACCATATCTCCCTGAGACAGATTTGTGTTTCTAAGGGTTTTATACATAATCATTGGTTTTATACAAAGCCAGTTGTGGCTAGCACATGAAGTTATTTGGGTAAAGCAGAGCCTCTTATAAATGATCAGACATGGGTTCTTTGTTGCCTGTGTGGGCTAACTCTCTAAATGGGCTATGTAGTCAATGTGGCCCTATTACTGAGAGGTCTTAATCTCATATCTTATATAAGCTACTGGCCCATTTCTGCTCAACCTGTTTCATTCATGGGTTGGTTTGCCTCAAGCAGAGCATTCACTGGTGTATGTGATTCTGGTATCAGGGACACAGAGCCATGTACTTACTGCTAGGGCCTGGCAAATTGGCACGAGGCACTAATATGGATTGGCACAAGAAGGCACGTTGTGTACGCCGCTATACTGGGAGCAATTGTTTTGTGTCTAATGATTGCAAATGAGCCTTAATACCTACCTATATTATACATTTCCAAATGAAAATGTAGGTCATTTCTGAGATTCTTTTAAACTTAACAAACCTTTGCCAGTTCTGATCCAGCCGCACCCCCATCTATCCATAAATCCACCCACTTCCCAATGAGCAAGTCCAACAATTTCTGTTCTGGGAAGCAGAGAATAGTCATTAGACTTAATAACGTAGGGGTAATTAGGAAATAATTGATTAGATGAATATAAGTGGGATCTGATTCTGTAAAAACCAGTGCAACGTTTCCTATATTCTCTCTTCTGATCATGTAGGTAATGTGCTTTGTACATATCGCAGGGTATTGCACACAGACTAAGGAAATCTCTTTGCTTTAGGAGTGGCTGGTAGTGATCATGTAAATAAGCTCAGTATATACAATGCAGGCAAGGTGTGAGCAGGCATGAATGCATTCTGGTTCTCTGTGACAGGTGACAGTGACCTTGCTTTGTACAGAGCAGGTTGCCCCGTTTTTCATCTGAATGTAACACTTTGTTAATGTGAGCTGCTTAAATGCCCTATAGAATAGGAAGCATTGCCATTTCAAACAGCACCATACTGAAAACAATAAATGCTCAAAAATCTAAGCTGTATTTGAAACATTGTTTGTGTTGCTTCAGATCATTTAGAGATAGAGTGATGGTTGGTGAGTGGCGCTGTAGGGCCAACTGGAGACCCCTTCCAATGACATTGCTGCACTGCTGATATACAGGGGTTGGTAGAAACAAATATGTGATAAAATGTCATCCCCCAGGTAACCACATGGGCTTTCAGCCTTTTCTCTAAGACAGGGATCTCCAACCTTTCATACCCATGAGCCACACTGAAATGTAAAAAGTGTTGGGGAGCAACACAAGCATGAAAAATGTTCATGAGGTGCCAAACAAGGGCTATGATTGGCTATTTGGTAGCCCCTATATGACCTGGCAGCCTATAGGAGGTTCTGTTTGGCAGTACATCTGGTTTTTATGCAACCAAAACTTGCCCCCAAGTCAGGAATTCAAAAATAAGCACCTGCTTTGAGGCCACTGGGAGCAACACCCAAGGGGTTGGGGAGCAACATGTTGTACACGAGCCTCTGGTTGGTAAACACGGCTCTAAGAGAAACCTGCAAGGGGTCTAGAGGAAGGTGTAAGTGCTAAGCCCCCATCTGAAGTCATCTGTTTGCCTAAAGGCCCCCATACACGGGCCGATTTTTTACTGTCAAATGACCGATTCCCGAACGATCCGATACTATCGTTAAGTTATCGTATAGTTGATGGTGTGCAAACGATCGTTGGCCCACTAATCGACCCAACATTATCGTCCCCAAAATCGATCGGTTTAAAAATTTTAGTCGTTTAACGATAAAATCTGCCAGTTGGTGTGAGTGTCAGACATTTGTCTTCAAACGATTGTTCTCTGCGCATGTCATGATTGCCAGCAGCGGAAGTCAACGAACATTATAACGAATATATCAACATATCAACGAATAAATAAATACCGCTTCCGCCACGACATTGGATCGTACGTAGATGTACGGTCGTACGTATTTTACGATAATGATATGATGAAATCTTTTGCAAATTATCGTTGCCCGTGGATGGCATATCGTATGGAAACCCGATCGCCATACGATCGTTTGTCGATATAATCGTTCGTCGCACAACGAGTGAAATCGCCTCGTGTATGGGGACCTTTAGCGCAGAGGTTTTCAAATGTAGGTCTGGCCCCAGTCCCGTTGGAAGTCTGGAGCTGGGGAGGAGCAGGGCTTAGCTGAAAGGTTTCTCTATGAGATCTGGGGAGAAGGCCTATTTGCTCTCATAGACACACCTGTTAGCTCAGTTGGAGGTCACTTAGGGTGAGATTTGGGTAGAACATTTATTTGCTGTAAGAGATATTCTTAGAATGAATTGAATGACTGGACACACCAGTGTTTCTCTATACCTATAACCTTGTAATGGACTAAGGATACTATGAGAAAAGGTTGGACCTCCAAGTGAGCTTCAACCAAAACCAGCCAACAATCACTGCCTGGAGGATGAAAAGTTTGCTCTAAAAGGGAAACAGGATAAGTCCCTTTGTATAAAGAGTTAATATGTGTAACCTTGTATTTGTCTCTTGCTAAAGAGGCGCTTCCTTCTGTCTATTGTATGTACTGGTACGGCCGTGCCCACGACACAAGCGGCACTCCAAGCTGGAACTTCATGTTTTCCAATCTAGAGATGCAGCAGTCATGTTCTCTGCAACGATTTGGGCTGCCAACCCCTGTAACAAATAACTTTTAACTGAACATTTTTAATGAATGTAAAGTGTAAAATGACATTATTATTATTATCAGCTCAGTGCCGGGGTTGGTTGCCTGCAGGAAAATCCACTTTTCTAGAAAGAAAGAATAATACACTGCAAGTGATAACCCAATAGCAGCCAATCAGTTTCAAACTAATAACTAATGTTATGTGATAAAAGATACGTCCTCCAAAAGAGTGATGACCCCCTTTGTGAGTTTCTTAAAGGTGAAATCCGGCTTTCAAACCAAAATTTGTTAAAGAGCCCCATACAGCACAGAAACCCCTAATATACCTCTCACTGCAATCTGTTCCTTCAAAAAGTATGAATAAATACCATTTGATATGCTGAAATCCTGCTGCAAAACAGGTCTTCTCTTTCTGCATCATTTGAAATCTTGCCAGGGGAGGAGGGACTAAAACACTGATGTTACAAATTGTAACAACTTCTCCACAGCTTACAGACAGCATGCAGGGACTACATAACCCACAATGCATTGCCCTGTAATGTTCCTTTCCTTATTGACATCACGTGGGCAGGGAATTGTGGGATTGGGAGGATGCAGGCTGAAGGCAGGCTGAGGACAGGCGACTATTGTTACATTTTATTTGAGTCTCAAAGTAGTCAGCCAGATCAGCAGGGGAACAGGGGGCGGGGCTTAGGGAACTGTCCCAAACCATATTATTACAGTTATTATAGTTGCTAGAAATTATGTTTACTTTTTAAAAAGCTCAAGTTGTGTTTGGGTGGAGTTTCCCTTTATTAGCAGATCCATTGATGTTTTTAGAAATAAGAATACATAAGAAATAAGGTGCAGAAATTAGACCATACCTGAGATACCTGCACTGTCTCTCGTTACCATTAGCAGTGAAATAAAACCCATTCTGCTCTCTGCATTTGGGCAGAACAAGTACGGAATGTCTTCCTATTGCCGGTACTGTGTCAGTTCTAATGAGCGGAACATTAGGCTTCGGGTCTGTGTTTCCATGAGGCCCCCACCCGCCAGACTCTATATGGGAATCGGAGCCAAATGGCGGACTGCACTCATTACTCTGCATGAAGCCTGGGCAGCCGGCCCAGTCCCTGTACTCGCTGTACAGCAATGTAACATTGTCATTATCCTGCTCTTTCCTTTCTGAATAGGTAATTTAGCTAACAGGTAATTTACTGTCTCTCTTTGTTAAAGGAAAACTGCAGAAATAAGTATTAATGACCCGTCCTGACCTGCCCGGCTGGAAGTGAGATGCCAAGTGCTTTAATAGAGGGCACGGAACTTTGGGGCGACTTTTCAACACCTAATTATGTATAAATGACAAAAAAAGAGCTGAATTTGAATGAGTTTTCATGATTTTTAGAAATAGGGATTGATAATGGGCAGAGGCAAGCTTGATACTTTCCTGTTATTCATATGTATTGTGTAGAGCCAGCGCTGGATGTTTAATTGGAAATAAGTACAGGTATGGGAGCCGTTATCCAGAATGCTCGGGACCAAGGGTATTCCGGATAAGGGGTCTTTCCATAATTTGGATCTCCATACCTTAAGTGTAATAAAAAATAAATTAAATATTAATTAAACCCAATAGGATTGTTCTGCCCCCAATAAGGATTATTATATCTTAGTTGGGATCAAGTACAGGTACTGTTTTATTATTACAGAGAAAAGGGAATCATTTAACCATTAAATAAACCCAATAGGGCTGTTCTGCCCCAATAAGGATTAATTATATCTTAGCTGGGATCAAGTACAGGTACTGTTTTATTATTACAGAGGAAAAGGAAATACATTTTAAAAATATGAATTATTTTATTAAAATGGAGTCTATGGGAGACAGGCTTTCCGTAATTTGGAGCTTTCTGGATAACAGGTTTCTGGATAACAGATCCCATACCTGTACATAGCATGCAGTGCAGCCTGCAGCAGGCATCTAGACTTAGGATTGAATAGGCACAGTTTTAATGGAGCAAAAATAAAAGTAAAATTCGCAATGCAATTACAGTCTATCGTAAAATATTACACTGCGAAATGTGAATTTTTATTTTTGTGCAATTTTTCTGTTTATAAATTTTATTACATTCCCCATAGACCTTCTTTATGAAGTTCAGGGGAGGCAGTGAATTGCTAAAAAAAAAAAGCATTTTTATTGCTATTATCGTTGTACTTTGCACCCTGTCATTCATACATAATGGAACGACCAGGGGCGCATAGAATTTCTACCTCCAAATTGCAGAGGCAAGGCCACTTTCCACAGAGTAAAGAGAAAACTCATATAGCTACACATGGGAATTAGATATAAACAGAAAGTAAACTCCAAAAAAGAGGGAGAAGGTAATGGGGCTCATTTACTACCGGCAGGGGGTGCAAAATAACAAAAAAAAACAAAAAACAAAACTTGGGCCCAAGACAAACAGCTAAACATTCACAGGCATAAGGGGTTCCAGCACTCATTGCCTTCCTTGAGTTGATGTACCATGGGATATATATTTTCCCACATACTGCCCTTATTGCTTGCAGCTCCTACAGGCACTGCCAGTGCTGCTTATACAGATGGGCACAACACTTTGCTCTCTAATTAAGGAGCATTGAATCCATGAACAGCAGATGTTGGTGGCAAGGTACATTGATGACAAAAACATGGTGCTTCATGTCTATTTTGGGCACTTTGCACTTTTGCACCAGTTTGTAGCTAGAGATGTAATATGTGTGTGGGAAGAGCCCTTACACCGTGTTACTTCACACTGTATCAGCCACATGAGTTGGTGGAGAGGCCGACACACTGAACGATGATCACTCAACAAGATTTGACCTACTCAGATGGTACAAGAAATCCATATATGTTAGAAGGCGCTGCACCCCTTTGAGCATCCAATATATCATAATGCAATGTACATATATAATTCTATACTTAATCAACATCGCTATTGACATTTAGGACAATTTTCACTCCGAGCAAGCAACATTCACTGCGTATTTATTTGCATCATCTAAATCAGTTTTATGGTTTCGCTGAAATGCAATCAATTGCGAGCGTCTCACTATTTCATTTTATTCCCCATCCCTGGGTCAGGAATCTGGCCGTAATATGCTTTAATTCAATTAAGATCTTTGCTCTGCAAAATAATTATATAAAAATAAATACAAGTGTGGCTTAGCAAAGCCAAGCGTGAAGCTAATTTATTAAAGGCTTAATGTAAGCAGTAAATAAGTCTATCAGAAACACTGCATGCTTGTTTCTGTAATGGAAACACATATCATTGTACCATTGCCTTGACTAATGCCACTGTTCCATTCATTTCTCCACCCAAAAACTATAGACATAAGTCAGGCAAACAAGCCAACAAAGTCATGGTTTTTGGGAGTGTTACTTCTGGGGGCAGTTCATCGGGTCATTATTATAAACTCAGCAAGTACATGACATGATCATAAGTATATTGACACCTGCCTGTCCAAATCCCATTTTAAGCTAAGGGTATTAAAATATAAAGTTGGTCCTCCCTTTGGTGCTGTCACCTCCAAATTGCAGAGGCCTTCTGGGAAGGCCTTCCACTAGATCAGGGATCCCCAACTTTTTTTAACCATGAGCAACATTTCAATGAAAAACCAGCTGGGGAGCAAAACAAGCACAAAACCTTTCCTAGTAGATGACCAATAAGGACTTATATTGGTTAATTAGTAGCCCAATGTGGACTGCAGACTACTAGAGGCTGTGTTTAGCAGTACACATGGTCTTTATGCCCCCAAAACTTGCCTCCAATTCAAAAATGGCACCATGGTGAGCAACATGTTACTCATGAGCCACTGGTTGGGGATCACTGCACTAGATGTTACAACACTGTTGGCGAGATTCAATTCAACCACAAGAGCTTGGTGTCCTTCTTCTTGCACAGGGCAATCCTTACTGTCTCAAAAGGGAATCTGGATACATAGTTGGCCACAAGACATCATTGTCCATGATCCCTTAATTCTTGGTTACGCCCTCTCACTTCTTGAGGAAATGCTATGCCTGTAGTATGGGGCATGTGAATAGCTTCTGTTTAATTAATGCACCATGGAGGGCTTTTTAGCTCCTCCTAGCCCACCTCGGCCAACTCTTTAAGACTTTAACTGTAAGCAATGATCTGAGACAATGCATGGATGCTGTTTCATACAGTAGTTCAAGGGCAATGGCACATAAAGATATTTCAGGTATTTTGTATTAGAAGATGGTGTAAAAACCCACAGATGCTTTCAGCCAACCATCACTGTGAGCAGCGGAGGGTGATTTGGGGCTCCTTGACCCTGCTTGTTTGAATTTACAGATACATTTGTCCAAAACTTACCAAAGTCAGGAAAACGCCCAAAGCCTTCAGCTAGAGGAGCGGAAACAAGCGTATGTGTAGGAGCAAGCACTCAATGAGCAGACACTCAATGAACAGACACTCAATGAGCAAACACTCAATGAGCAGACACTCAATGAACAGACACTCAATGAGCAGGCACTCAATAAACAGACACTCAATGAGCAGGCACTCAATGAGCAAGTACTTATGACACTGAAGTAAAAGTCAAGTATATTTATTGTCGTACCAACAACAGAGGCAGCCTGCTTGTTTGGCCCAAAATATTCATCTAGGAGATTTGTGAAATAACTAGAATTTTCATTTAAAAATGTACTGGATACAAATAAACTGACGTGGGAATTGAAATAACTGAATTTTTCATATTTTTTAGGCAACACACCCTCAGCCAAGGAAAGGATAACAAACACATTCTACTGAAACAAAGCTTCGGCAGAACTTTCTATGATGTCACTGATAAAACTTTAATAAACGTGATTGGCATCTCTAACTCACTAATATAAGGAATGTATAAACCCATGTCCCAGCGGAAAGTAGAACATACATATTATATCTGCTTTTTACACAGTTTGGGATAATCCTGCATTAAATCACCATCATTTTATTTACTAAAGTCCATTTCTCTGGTTTTTATTGGGCTGTCTGATTAAAAACTGCCTCGCAGGATTCACAACTCTCCCCTTCTCTCCTTCTACCCCCCGCCGCTCCCGCTATGCACTACTCTCTCCCTCCAACCCTCCCTCAACACTAGCCCTGGACTGGCAATCTGTGGGTTCAGGCAAATGCCAGAGGGGCTGCTGTAAGATGCCACAGACAGTCACTATTTATTGGCCTAGTGGGGGCTGTTTGCGCCTCTGGGTACTTGCAATGCCAGGGCCTATTTTGAATCCCAGTCTGGTCCCGTACAACACTTGTTGCTTCTGGAGGAAGCAGAATATGTTATGTGCCAGGGTCCGTGTTCCCCCCAACATGCCTTTTCTGCCTTCCCCCAGTTCTGGCCCCAGACAAAGCTGTGTCAATGTACTTGCTGGTAAATTTGTAATGCCCTATACATCCCTCCTTTCCCTGACCCTCTCTGTTACTGATCACCCTTTATAACCACGGGCGACCCTCTGCTCCGCCTATAACCCCGCCCAATTCCTGGCCCCATGCACCCTCCCCCCCGTTATGTTATAGTCACACCCCTGAATGAAGTCACAACCTGCCTCCAACCCAAAGGCTGGTATTACTGACAGAAAAAGGTGCCAACCCTGGAAAACATAGTGGTTAGAGCAGCCCATGGGAAGGGACAAGGATCTGGTCCAATAATGAGCCAATCAGATAGATAAAGGCAACTACTACATTAGGAATTGGGATATTCTCACTATGCTCCTGTCCTTTTACAGCTTAAGGTGGCCACACACGTGGCGATCTGACGATCCGCATGGTCGCACGAAACATCGTCAGATCCGCCACACACTGTTCAGGGCTGAAACAGCAGATAAGGAGGTAGAAACAATAGGATTTCTACCTCCTTCTGCCGATTCAGCCCTGAGGGCAGATTTTGGTCAGGCGCCTTCTATGGCGCCCGATCAAAATTTTCTAACCTCGCCCAATATCAGCAGCTTCCTGCATTATCGGTCGACCCGCCGACATACCATACACGCACCGAATATCATATGAAACGAGGTTTTGTACGATATTATCGGTGCGTGTATGGCCAGCTTTAGTCTGCACCGGAAATCCTGCAAGCACGGCAACATGACAGAAGAATAAAATGGAGGTATATCAAGTTCTTGCAATATATTGGCAGCGATCCACCCCCACAGTGTCTCTTTTATAGTTTTCTACTTCATCCTTATTTTAATGAAACCAGGATCCTCTAATGGCCCGGTCTCTGGCTGAACATGATTATAGCTCCAATTTGATATGCTTCATTTACTCCTGCCTTTATTCGGAAAGGCCCTTATCCTATAACACAAAATAAGCTTGTTTCCTCTGCACAATATTGCATTACATTTATTATTTCTCTTGCTGTTCCACCGTGCAGCCCTGAGAAGTTAATTGCGCAACTTTTTGCCTTTGATCTGCAGATATATTAAACATGGCTTTGTTCTCTCACATATGTACACACACATAAATATATAGATTTTAATATATTTTTTTCCGTTCTGTTCCATTTTTCCAACAGTTCATCATCTCCCCTAGGTCTATAGATTACACTTCATTATAATATGTTCGGAGCATTTAAAGATTAAAGCTTAATCCGCAGTTGTTTACTAAAATCTGTAAGTACTTACTGTCTTTCCGGGTTTCACCATCGCCTGGTGCTGCTTTGAAGGCTGTTATTATATTTGTCATTATTGTTCATTTAAACATTTATTTCACTTTCGCTCAACACATGGTGCTACATTAATGTAAGGGTCTCAGACTTTCCCATGTAATACTTGCCTGCTGTTAATATGTAAGTATGAACCCCCAGCTACAGGTCTTAAATGTAATACACACAGTAAAAAGTCTAATTTGTATTGTCCTTTTTGTAGGTTTGGTCATGGGCAAAGTGTGGGTTCCACAGCCTTTAGACCACCGTGGCAGGAGAAATACACTCATCCTCTAGGGCTGAGTAGGGGGAATAGGGCTAAAGGTCCCCATACACGGGCAGATTGTAGCTGGCGATATCGGTCCCTTGGACCGATTCGGCAGCTTATCTGCCCGTGTAGGGGCAGAAACAATCGTGCTGGCCGACCGATATCTGGCCTGAAATTGCCCAGCTATCGGTTGGCCAGGTTAGAAAATCCATCAACGAGCCGATGTGGTCCCCGAACCGACTGCCCCATTGCTGCCTACATAATCCGATTGTTTGGCCCCAGGGCCAAATGATTGGATTATTTTTTTTTTTAACTTCAAGCTCCCTGATATCGCCCACCCGTAGGTGGGGATATCGGGGGAAGATCCGCTCACTTGGCGATCTCGCCAAGCGAGCGGATCTTACCGTGTATGGGGACCTTTAGTGACGGCACGCAGACAACCATGGTACCAGTACAGCTCAACAATGGTACAGCACCAAGAAAGCTTAAAGCAAAATCTCCAGAGGTACTCATGGTAGGACAGTTGGCTTCTTGGGAATCAACTAGAACAGTTATGGGACTTCTCTGTACTCATTGGTTTGGGTATCTTTACCTCTCTAATAAATAACCACCTAGGAATTCAGATCACTTAACTGCTTTCTAAGCCGCAAGGGTTCCCGCTAGAGCATCCCTACTTGCTCTCTCCTCAAACTCACTATTCCTCACTGACAGGTCCACTTCCCAGCTGGATATTCTTCTGGGCCCTGTAACACCACAGGTTCTTCATACACCTTGTGCCACTCACTAATAGAATGACTGGAGTGTACCATCTGCATAACCCTAAATTCCATTGGTGGTCACCCAATATGCTGGTAGCAACTCAACTCCAAGTCCACAAATCAAGCCTCTGGTGGGTTAAACCCTCATCTGCCCAGGTCCCACACAGATCTTTAGCCATTCCAGTTAAACATGAGCCCAAACACACTTCAGGGGACACTACACTACTGAGGAGAGGATTATATTTGTTACTACCTCTCTACACCCTGGCTGGAGTTTAATAATTTATTTCAGATTAATATATTTATGTAAGACATTGCCATTGAGTTTACAGCCTTTGTGGAAAGGGTTAACAACTTCCTTGAGGAGCAGGATCTTCAGGAATAGTTCTGGCAAGCATGGCAGACCCAGAATGCCATATAGATATAGCCATTTGTCATATCTCAAGATTAAAAACAGATATGGCTGTATGTGACAAGATTGCCACAAATAGGGGATGGCACCAGAGCAGGCTTGAGATGCCCGAAACTTTTAGAAAATAGAAATAAATGTATATGCTTTGTGGTTGTTGTTGCCATGATGACCCCTAGCTTTCCCCTTCCTACCCCGGCCTGACCCTCCCACACACACTTACATTCTTTTATAGGCTCTATAAAGGAAAGCACTTAGAACATTTTCTTTTCTTTTTTCTTTCATCTTGAATGATTTGCTTAAAGGTTGTGTCTCATAGGTGCAGGCTGCTTTCATTAAAGCATTTCAGTAGTATATAAGGATTTAATGGAAGCCATCTGCTCCTTGTAAGGTATGGCATGAAAATGGTATAAAGGCCTCACATAGTTTGAAAAAAAAAATAATAATAATTGAGTGTCTCTGAGCGGATGGCAAATAAATGTAGTATTTATGTTAGCCAGGATTAGCACCTCAGCAGATCTGTGTGGCCTATTATTCTTGAAGCTGTATTTATGGAAGTGATTCTTGTCGTGAAATGAATGGGAATCTCTACTTGTTGGCAGGGGTTATCTGCCAAGGGCACAGCTTATTGCATTCCCTTAACTTTGAAGTTAGCCAATTGGAGATTTATATTATATATATAGCGAACCCAGGGTGGCACTCTGCTTCAGCTCTTACCTTATCCAAAAAAAGACCAGAAACACAGAGTTATATTCCAAAAAGATCAATCGTGTATTAAAAACACATGAACAGCCAACGTTTTCTCGAGGCAAGAATATAACTCAGTGTTGCTGGTATTTTTTTGGATATATATATATTATTCTTTCATGGTCTGCCGTGGTCTGTGTAGTTTGAACATTATAAACTCTATTGGCATCTGGGTGCTAGTATGATGGGCGTTCTACTATAAGGGCAGGTTTCCTATGCATGAATGCAGAATATAACAAACATGCTGGGAAGAACTGAACAGTTCCACTGCTCTATGAGTTTGCACTGACTGACTGACTTGCCTCCGTCACAGCCATGGCCCTAACCTGTGCCAGTAGTTACCCCTTTTCTATCTTCTCTACAGGTTTAGTGGCACAGGTTTAGGTTTATAGTTGTGCCATGAGTCACAGATAAATAAATAGACCAAATTTGGGAGTTAATCAATAATAGATAATAAGTACTTCATGTCTTGTTACCCATAGCAACCAATCAACAGGTTGCATTTGTAGTCTAACTGTAGATAGCTTTGCACTTCTTCTATAATAAACAAGAAGCAAGAATATGTAGGGGATGGGAAGGAATTAATGATCCCTACTGTTAGGGAGTACTTCTATGTCCTGCAGGAGGGATGTGTTCCCATAGGCCCAGGGATAGTGACTGCAGTTCCTGTTCCCTAGTCTAATTAAGAGGAGAGAGCACATGGCTCCGCCTCTTTGGACTCCAATCAATGAAGGGTAGGGTAGCTACTTTTGCCGGGTTTTAAACCCAACATCATCATGTAAGGTTTTCTGGTCACATGATGATGTCAGGGGCAGTGATATTGAGATTTTTCCTGGTATGCCAGTGGGCCAGCCTGATACTGTCTGCTGCTGAGACCAGTGGGATAAAAATACCCCAAGTATCTAAATCGCAACAAATATATCCTTAGAAATGGTAATTGGGGATATCATCATACTAGTGCAATATATATCCTTATAATCAGTGCCTAATAATGTAATGTGTGTCACATGACTCACTGAAACTTCTCTATTAATGTACCCCTGCTGTAAAATATGAGTGGAAGGTACTTGGTCTGTACTTCATACCTTTATATGGTCATGGAACACCTCACAGACTTCTACTACCCTTATATTTTACAATTGGGGGTACATTATTCTATCTATCTAGCATCTATTTATCTATCTATCTATCTATCTATCTATCTAGCATCTATCTATCTATCTATCTATCTAGCATCTATCTATCTATCTATCTATCTATCTATCTATCTATCTATCTAGCATCTATCTATCTATCTATCTATCTAGCATCTATCTATCTATCTATCAATCATCTATCTATTTATTTATCTATTCATAATAGATAATAAGTACTTATTAAGCCATAGTAGATAATAAGTACTTCATGTCTTGTTACCCATAGCAACCAATCAACAGGTTGCATTTGTAGTCTAATTGTAGATAGCTTTGTAGTTCTTCTATAATAAACAAGAAGCAAGAATATGTAGGGATGGGAAGGAGTTAACGATCCCTACTGTTAGGGAACACTTCTATGTCCTGCAGGAGGGATGTGTTCCTATAGGCCCAGGGATAGTGTCATCCAGGCCCGGATTTGTGGAAAGGCCACAAAGGCCCGGGCCTAGGGCGGCACAAGTTTAGTGGCAGCATGCCGCCCCGCCGCAACAGAATTTTTAAATTTGTCTCCCATACGGAGCAGTCGGGACCTCTCCCCACTGCTCCGTATGGAGTTTAAATGCGCGAATGTGCATGCGCACTCAGGGGGAGAGGGCGTCGCGCGATTGCGCATGCGCACTCGTGGGGGTGGCCTCGGGGAGCCGCCAAGTGAAATCCGGCCCTGGTGACATCTATCTATCTATCATCTATTTATCTATCTATCTATCTATCTATCTATCTATCTATCTGTCTGTCTATCTATTTATTACCAATCAGTCTATTATGACCACCTGTCTCTTTAATGAATAACACTGAAATTTAGTGTTAGGATATTTTTAATTCATTTAATGTCACTTTTTTGTGCAAAGTAAATAGCTTTAGTAAATGTTTAAATATATTTATATCAAAGAGAAGCACATTTCAGTGCAGGGTTTGTTATTCAGCCACAGGAGGGAACCGGTAAAGGGTACAAATATTTTTCCGGATTTCCTTCTCTAGTCCGACACCAACGCTCAAGTGAAATATTATTGGGATGTAAGTGTATCATACCTTGGGGTTAGTGAAGCAAACACACATGTTACAGAAACAAACATTTCCCTTGGAAATTAGATTCCTTTTCCTCCATGAAAAAAACTGACATTCTTTAAAAAGAATCTGGATGTGATGTTGGTGAGGGAGGGAGCGCAGGGTCTGGAGCGTATGGAAAACAGCTCAGGGCTGAAAGGATCCCTCTCTCTGGCTGCACAAGCTCCTGTTTCTCCTGGGTGAGCGGCAGAATGGGCTTGTAATGGGGCTTTGCTTATTCACAGAGCTCCATCTGCTGGAAAATCACCCTTTGAAAGGAGATATTCATTGTGGGCCAAAAGCAACCGATGCGCTTATTAAATTCCTGACCAAAGAAATGTGCTGTGTGATTGGTAGCGCTGGGTAGGTGCCTTTATACACATCCACACACGTATCTACTCACGTCTAAGCCTTTCCATATAGTGATCCCTTTGTGGGCTCATTTCTATCAAGCTCTCTCTTATACATCACATACAAAACTGGTAAACAAATAACATTTTAGGCAAAAAAGAGCCTGTTAATGGGCGGTTCACCTTCAAGTTAACTCTTAATATGTTATAGCTGGGGTTCCCAACCTTTCTTACTCGTGAGCCACAGTCAAATGTAAAAAGACTTGGGGAGCAACACAAGCACCATAAAAGTTCATGGAGGAGCCAAATAAGGGCTAAGATTGGCTATTAGGGTCCTCTATGCACACTATCAGCTTACAGGGGCTTTATTTGGTAGGAAATCTTGTTTTTATTCAACCAAAACTTGCCCCCAAGTCAGGAATTCAAAAATAACTCCCTGGTTTGGGGGCACTGAGAGCAACATCCAAGGGGTTGGGGAGCAACATGTTGCCCCGGAGCCACTGGTTGGGGATCACTGTGTTATAGGATGGACAGTTCCTAGCAACTTTTCAACTAGTTTTACTTATTATTTGTTATATAATTATACGCCTTCTTCTGAAACTTCCAGCTTTCAAATAGGGGTTACTGATCCCAGTATCCCATAAGGGATTGCTCTGTGAGGCTACAATTTTACTTTATTTTTATTTTTTATGACTTATTTTTCTATTCATGCCCTCTCCTATTCATATTCCAGTCTCTCTTTTAAACCACTGCCTGGTTGCTATGGTAATTTGGACCATAGCAACCAGAAAGCTGCTGAAATTCTATTTATAGAGTAGGTGGAGCAAGAGGCATGAGGGGGTAACTGGGTGTGGTTGGGGTATATCAGGAGTGTGACAATAAATTACCTGGCTCCACTTGATTGGAGGTTAGTGTCTCTGCCCATAATCCAGGGGGGCAACAGGGAACCTGTGAAGGCCAAGGAACAAGGGTGACTCTGCTGTACGGACTGAAGAAGGGGGGAGGGGGGGCAAGTAGGGTACGAATGACAATTTGCATTTGGTCCCAGGTCCCAAGCTTTCCTGATAATTGATCCCATACCCGGATCTCTAGTCCAGCACTTCTACAACTGATATATTCTGCTTAGTGTACATCTGAAAAATGTCTCAAAACTTTATTTAAAAAGCAGCACCACCCAAAATCTGTGCTTAGCATCATTTAAGAAAAATCCTAAGCATCTTTCCAGTATACATTTATTACACATATTTAATGTTATTGTGATTGAATATTTAAAGCAGCATCAGCTATTTGTATTCTCTGCACTTCTTGAACAGTGTAGCACAAGGCAGCTCATTGGCTGGGGGAGCGCTGATTCCGGTGACATTGGCACAAGGCAGCTCATTGGCTGGGGGAGCGCTGATTCCGGTGACATTGGCACAAGGCAGCTCATTGGCTGGGGGAGCGCTGATTCTGGTGACATTGGCACAAGGCAGCTCATTGGCTGGGGGAGCTCTGACTCCGGTGACATTGGCACAAGGCAGCTCATTGGCTGAGGGAGCGCTGACTCCTGTGACATTGGCACAAGGCAGCTCATTGGCTGGGGGAGCGCTGACTCCTGTGACATTGACACAAGGCAGCTCATTGGCTGGGGGAGCGCTGATTCCGGTGACATTGGCACAAGGCAGCTCATTGGCTGGGGGAGCACTGATTCCGGTGACATTGGCACAAGGCAGCTCATTGGCTGGGGGAGCGGTGATTCTGGTGACATTGGTATAAGGCAGTTCATTGGCTGGGGGAGCACTGACTCCTGTGACATTGGCACAAGACAGCTCATTGGCTGAGGGAGCGCTGACTCCTGTGACATTGGCACAAGGCAGCTCATTGGCTGAGGGAGCACTGACTCCTGTGACATTGGCACAAGGCAGCTCATTGGCTGAGGGAGCGCTGACTCCTGTGACATTGGCACAAGGCAGCTCATTGGCTGAGGGAGCGCTGACTCCTGTGACATTGACACAAGGCAGCTCATTGGCTGAGGGAGCTCTGACTCCTGTGACTTTGTTGCAAGAATTAAGCCAGAAGTGAATGCAGAGATCAGAAATGGACACACAGACACAGCTTTCAGTTGCAATTCTATTTACAAATAACTTTAAAAGCACTAACAATGTGTAATGACTGTATATCGAAAAGTTGCTTAGAATGACATTTTCTTTCACTGTGCCAAGAACAGGTTCTGGGTGGAGTTCCCCTTTAACAAAAGGTAATCAGCGCCAGTACCAACATGTCAATCAGTCGTTTCATGTGAGCTAAGGTGGAACCCGTGCATCTGGGCTGTGTGTCTATAAGGAATACAGCTAAATGGCATTCAAATAAATGACCCCTATATGGATACATGGAGTTTCTCAGCCTTGGTAAATTACAGAACAAATGACTTTAGTCTCTCTGTATAGTTGTACAGTGCCCAATCTGCATGAAGAAAACACATCTCCTCCATCTTTACAGCAATACCCTCATTCAGAGCATCCCCCCCCGCGCCCTTGCCGTGTCAGCGACAGCCGCAGCCCATGGAGCGATCACATCCACCTTCATTCCTGGGATCTACAGGCCCAATCTCTTCATCAGACTCCCGGCTGCCTTTCAGCCAAGAGAGATAGGAGTCTATCTATATGTCTTGTGTCTCCTTATCTGTCTCTTCTGGACGTGGGAAGCTGATAGCGGCACGGGCGGAAAAATCTGATTTGGAGATTTTTATCCGTTGGAACAGATTGAGTCCCCAGTTACTGAAAATGTGCGGCGGTTTGCAGCGTACTGTATGCCATTAGCGCGCAGAAGCGAAATTATTTAATATATACTGTACAGTTTAAAAGGAGGCTTTCAACTTCAAACTTAAATTTAATATAAGCTTCAACTCAATGAAATGAGAAACTTTACTCTTCATATTGCCCGTCTCAGCAATCTTTCTCTCTCTACGCAGTAGGTGGAGTCAGGTTTTGATAGACAGGTCCAATGCATCCTTTGGGGGGGGTTGCACCTTTAGCCTAGAACATGTATTAGGGCTCACTCTTTCAAAATAACCGGCTCTGATGGAAACCCTGTTTCTCTGCATATAGGGTGTGTAATAGAGGCAGTCACTTTGTTAGCTTTTGTCCCTGCTGGAGTTGGTTATTAAAGTTATCTCTAAAACACCTGCTAGGAAAACGAGCCCCCCCTAAACGATCCATTAGACCGCCCTGTCAATCAATATCTGACCCAGACATCAGCATGAAGACTGTCAGGTTGCTGAGAGTGAGATACTGAAAAATAACTCATTTCATAAACAGAATATTTATTTTATTATATTTAGAAAGTGTCTCATTTCAGTGAGATGAAGCTTATACAGGTATGGGATCCGTTATCCGGAAACTTGTTATCCAGAAAGCTCTGAATTACAGAATGCCCATCTCCAATAGACTCCATTATAAGCAAATAATTCACATTTTTGAAAATGATTTCCTTTTTCTCTGTAATAATAAAACAGTACCTGTACTTGATCCCAACTAAGATATAATTACCCCTTATTGGGGCAGAACAGCCCTATTGGGTTTATTTCATGGTTAAATGATTCCCTTTTCTCTGTAATAATAAAACAGTATCTGTACTTGATCCCAACTAAGATATAATTACCCCTTATTGGGGGCAGAACAGCCCTATTGGGTTTATTTAATGGTTAAATGATTCCCTTTTCCCTGTAATAATAAAACAGTACCTGTACTTGATCCCAACTAAGATATAATTACCCCTTATTGGGGGCAGAACAGCCCTATGGGGTTTATTTAATGGTTAAATGATTCCCTTTTCTCTGTAATAATAAAACAGTACTGTGTGCTTGATCTCAACTAAGATATAATTACCCCTTATTGGGGGCAGAACAGCCCTATTGGGTTTATTTCATGGTTAAATGATTCCATTTTCTCTGTAATAATAAAACAGTACCTGTACTTGATCCCAACTAAGATATAATTACCCCTTATTGGGGGCAGAACAGCCCTATTGGGTTTATTTCATGGTTAAATGATTCCATTTTCTCTGTAATAATAAAACAGTACCTGTACTTGATCCCAACTAAGATATAATTACCCCTTATTGGGGGCAGAACAGCCCTATTGGGTTTATTTAATGGTTAAATGATTCCCTTTTCTCTGTAATAATAAAACAGTACCTGTACTTGATCCCAACTAAGAAAGAATCAATTCTTATTGGAGGCAAAACAAGCCTATTGGGTTTATTCATTGTTTAAATTATTTTTTAGCAGACTTAAGTTATGGAGATCTAAATTATGGAAAGATCCCTTATCTGGAAAGCCCCAGGTCCCATACCTGTATTGCATTTTCATTTATGAGCTTCATTAAAGTTTCTCCTCTTTCATTCTTCCATCTAGAAATACAGAATGAACCATTGAGATGGGAGGATGCTACTTATCTCACGGGACATGTCTTCTTGGTATATTTGTACTTTATAACCAAAGCCCATACTGGTTGCCCCATCCTGCATAGACTTCAACTGAATAAAGTCACGTATTCACGATACCTGGTGGTACTGCTTAACCCTCGACCTGCTGGCAATGTAGAATCCACTTAGTAGACATTCAAGTGCCAGGCATCATAGAGCCTACATCTCCAGGTTCCCATTACTGACCTGTGTAGGTCAACAACAGTATTTTAAAGAGTACTGTCTTAGGGCCCTTACACACGGGAAATATGCTGTATTTGTTTAAAGGAGAACAATAGCCCAACTACAGAAATAGGTTAGAAATGGTGTACATTAGGTTTTGGGGTTCTGTAGCAGCCCAATCTTATGGAGGGCCACATCTGGCCAGTTGGTTAGACATCAGATATGAAAGGGCGACTGAATGAATTCATTCTGAAAACTGGGAAGAAAAAAAAAAAAAAAAAAAAAAGAATCCTTATTTGTAATGTTCTTTTTTTAAAAAAACAGCTCCACCTTTAAAGGTCATTGTTGGAATTATTGATCCCTTCTTACAATTTGCATTGGAGTTGAAGTATTCTGAGGGGTGTTCAGAGAGATTAGCAGTGCCCTGAACTCTAACGCCCCAATGCACAGAATGGCGTTCCCAAAGCAGTGAAGCACATTTTGATGAATAATCATATTCTTCAGCTTTAATAAACGTGTCAATTTGTGAAAACCTTTCCTGACTCGCACTCCAAACCCCTGGGGCCCCTGGCAACTGTTCTGACAGGGCCCACAGCCCCTCAGTTTACCTGCAAGTGTTCTTGGTGCAACCGACGATGTCTTTCATGTAGGTTTGCAGATCAGCCATTACACAATCTGAGCTGTGGGATAAGATCGGTCGATACGAAGGCTTCCAATAAAATCCCTATAAAAAGGGGCATTGGGTTTTGTTGAATGTGAAGCATTGAGCAATGTTCTAACGTGTGCACTGGCAGAGCCCAGCGAGTGCGGCTGGTCGGAGCCCATCATGTTGGGGCTTCGGAGAGACAGGGATTATTTGGAAGTTTCAGGGAAAGAGTTTTATGAGCAATGGAAAGAGGAGATGCGATGCCAAGGTAAAGAAATAGAATGTTGCTTTTGGAGCAATAAATACTTTTCCTGATCCCCTGCACCAGATGTCACATTGTGTGGCCTAATATAAACTCCCAGGAGATTCTTATTTTTATATTCTGCGCTGCTATAAAACAAGGCTGCTTATAACAGCCATATCCAAATGGAAGCCCACCATGGCTACAGAACTGCAGCTTCCCATCGCTCCTAGCTAAGCAGCAGATAAGAAAAGATGGAGGCAACTGTGTGTGTGCCCCCACTGGAGCGGTGTGCTTATAGCGCCTGCATTCTGCTTGGTGAAAACAATTAGAGTTGCCACTTGGCTGGTATTTAGCCATCCTAGCCGGAATTCACCAGCTAGGGCCAGCACTGGTATTACAAATTTACTGGCAATGTAATACCCTATAAATACCACCCCCCTCCACCACTGCTGATCAGCCTTTATTATCACAGGCCTGCCTCTGCCCCACCCATTTCCCTGCCCAGTCTGCCCATTTCCCCACCACATTCACCCTTTTCCCCACCCTTCTTATGTCATAACCCCACCCCCTAATGATGTCACAGCCCCCCCCCCGACCCAATGGCTGGTATTATAGAAAAAAAAAAGGCAGCACCCTGCAAAAAGCAGCCAACTTGCAAAAAGAGAGCTAAAAGTGCGTTAGTGTCAGGCTGCCTTACACCTTCACACTACACAAACACACACACAATAATTATTATTATTATAATGATTGTTTATTTTGTGCCTCAAAGATGTGTATTTTAGCCATGTTGGCAAATGAGTCATGGCTGGTACAAGATCTGCCTTTCCCTGTTTACCCGAAAAAAAAAAAACTTCAAGTCATACATCCGCTTGTGGCAGCTACAAAGTTGCATGATCGGATTGTGCTGGATGTTTTGGCATTCGGGTTGTCTTTATGTGCATTCTGCTCGCTCCCAGCCAACCCGCAGCGCACAAGGTTGGAAAGCACACACGTTAGACACAAGCCCCTTCACACCTATGGCTGTAAATGCTGGGTTTGTGATTGGTGGGCAAAGACCTGGAATACTTCTGCATGTGGTTAAATCTATTCCTAATAGAACAATAGTACGCAAGATAATAACAGTAATAATAATGGGAGCCACAGTGATGGTTGCATACAAAATGGAAAAAAAAAAAAAAGTTGTACAAAATGCAAAGGAAAATGAGGAATAAAAGCGCGACACGTTGGGCCACATTCCCAGGGGCAAAGCTCTGGAAGCCAAAGTTAAAAAATACAAAAGTCTACCCACTGAAATAAAACCAACAAGGCTGGTGGTGTGGAAGCTTTGGTATCTGGGATAGCAGAGACTTTCTGTCACAAATAAGCAGTGCATGGCCCAAAATAACAAAAAAAAACAAAAAAGGCCCTTATTTCTCCACTACTATAGGGTGGAGGCTGCTGTTTGATTGCCTGCAGTTTGCAGTACTGAAGATCCAATGCCTCTAATGTTTCTGAGAAGCTTATAAATGGCATTTGGAGCAGGTGATGGCTTAGAAATGAAGGTGATGGAGGACCTTTAGCTTGTGGGATGCTTAAGAACAAAACCCTGATTGCACGATCCCGCCTCCAATCAACTAAAGGCTCCTCGTGGGCGTGAATCAACAGTAGAATTGTCTCAGCCCCTGCTCTCTCCTAAGGCTTCACCACACTTGTATTTACTTCTTTCCCACCCCGTTAGTCACTTTTCCTTTGTGGCGGTTCTTTCTTCTTGACGTACCTTCATTCTGCTTCACTGGGGCTTCAACTATCAGTGCAACAATGGGGAGGAAAAAAAAAGGCTTCTGTTAAAAATGGAAAAATTATGGGGAAAAAAATCCCTTTGCACAATGCACTTGCTATTATAAATACGCCCTTAATTAACAATTTCTGTAAAACTATAGGAAATATTGGGTTTATTTAATGGTTAAATGATTCCCTTTTCTCTGTAATAATAAAACAGTACCTGTACTTGATCCCAACTAAGATATAATTACCCCTTATTGGGGGCAGAACAGCCCTATTGGGTTTATTTCATGGTTAAATGATTCCCTTTTCTCTGTAATAATAAAACAGTACCTGTACTTGATCCCAACTAAGATATAATTACCCCTTATTGGGGCAGAACAGCCCTATTGGGTTTATTTCATGGTTAAATGATTCCCTTTTCTCTGTAATAATAAAACAGTACCTGTACTTGATCCCAACTAAGATATAATTACCCCTTATTGGGGCAGAACAGCCCTATTGGGTTTATTTCATGGTTAAATGATTCCCTTTTCTCTGTAATAATAAAACAGTACCTGTACTTGATCCCAACTAAGATATAATTACTGTATATACTCGAGTATAAGCCTAGTTTTTCAGCACCCAAAATGTGCTGAAAAAGTCACCTTCGGCTAATACTTGAGTCGGGTGCAATGGGTCCCTCCGGACTCCCTTCAGCACCCTCTGTCCTTTGTGTGCAAATTAGGCCACCTGCAACCAGACCCTCCAGTGCCCTGGCCTAGGCTCCCAGTCGCAATACTTATTCCCCCTTACGTGTCTTCCGGACTGGGTCTGCTGCCAGTTTGCCAATGTGCAATGAGCATGGGGTAGTACTCATATTATTTTTGTTGACCCTCTTCTCCACTTACAGAGCTAGTTTATGGTTTTTCTTTTTAATAAATGATTAAAAACATATACCCCACTGATGCCTCAATTTATGTAATTTACTGGTTTTTATTTTGATTATTGAAACTTAGCAGTAGCTGCTGCATTTCCCACCCTAGGCTTATACTCGAGTTAATAAGTAAAATTATAGGTAATAGGTAAAATTAGGTACCTCAGCTTGTATTCGGATCGGCTTATACTCGAGTATATACGGTACCCCTTATTGGGGGCACAACAGCCCTATTGGGTTTATTTCATGGTTAAATGATTCCCTTTTCTCTGTAATAATAAAACAGTACCTGTACTTGATCCCAACTAAGATATAATTACCCCTTATTGGGGCAGAACAGCCCTATTGGGTTTATTTAATGGTTAAATGATTCCCTTTTCTCTGTAATAATAAAACAGTACCTGTACTTGATCCCAACTAAGATTTAATTAATCCTTATTGGACGCAAAACAGTCCTATTGGGTTTAACATTTAAATATATCTGTACTTCTTTGTGTACAAGTAGTGCTATATAAACATATACAATCATGGATATATCTAAATAAGGGCTCAGGGAAGTGTTTCTCCCCATATGTTGTATTCACACACAGGACATGAAGCAAAGGTTATACTAGTGCCCCATCTAGTGGCAAGTAAAGGAGTTATAATCAGCCCATCGGCACTGTCTCTTAATGGGAAATAACCACCGAACACGCTTCAGGCCTACGGAATTGTGCTGCTGTAAGCATGGCGTCTAATGTTTCCTGATGTCCTTGAGTTAAAGCAGTAAGTCAGATACTCAATACTCCTACTGATGTCAAACAGACTGGTAACGGCTGGATTCCCAGAGTAAATTCTTCTAATGCCAAACTGATAGGAGATGGTCACCTTGGGCAATAAAGCCACATTATCTAGCAACAGATATGCTGATTGGCCAAGGGAAAATCTGAAAATGTGCTTGCTTTGCATGAACCTCAGCTATGTTGGCTACCCCCTGAAGCAAAACTTTAGTGTCCTAGGCCCTCGGAGATATATCAGGCCTCTTGAATGTCCTGGTGTTTCTCTAGTTATTCCAGCTATGCTCTTTATACTAGGGGATGATAAGATACAGCTTTTACAGGCAATGGCTCTTGCTTCTGCACTCCTGGCCTAAGGCTGCCCAAATAAACACGGACACTCGATCCTAATGAGTAAATGGCATCTATTGGGAAACTCTTCCAGTAGTTTTCCAGCATGTGTGATACATTCAGAATGAGATACAAACATGAGCACTGCCCAGACAGAGGACAAAGTGTTGAGGACATATGGAATAAGTTAACACAGATGTGCCTGGCTCAGACGGGCCCGGACTGGCAATCTGTGGGTTCTGGCAAATGCCAGAGGGGCTGCTGTAAGATGCCATAGACAGTCACTAATTATTGGGCTGGTGGGGGCTGTTTGGGCCTCTGTGTACTTGAAATGCCAGGGCCTATTTTGACCCCCATACCAGACCAGGGCATAGACAGAGGTCAGGGTATGTGCTATATAGAGAATAAGTAACCACGGCTGTACCTTTGACAACAAAGTATGGAACCAGTTACAACATCATGGTAAACACATTTTAAAAGCAATGTCCCTTCCTTGCAAACCTGAGAGGGCCCATCCATTATAATAGGGATAGCTATCTGGGAAAGGCAACCAATAGCCCATCTCTCAGGGTGATGGCAGTAAATCTGCATACTTGCCTGGTTTGTCTATATGGTGCCAGGGAATGTCTGTGTTGTATGTGCTGTCCTCACACTCAGAAAATGTCTGCAGAAAAAACACAGGTTACACATTACTAGCCCATTAACAGGAATAGGCACGGGCTGCAACTGTCACTGTTGCATTACCCTCCCCTAGCCACTAGGGGGCAATTCTTTTTGGGTTCTCTAGTTATATGCAGGCCCAGACTGGGTATCTGTGGGTTCTGGCAAATGCCAGAGGGGCTGCTGTAAGAAGCCATAGGGTCTGTGTGTACTTGGAATGCCAGGGCCTATTTTGTATCCCAGTCTGGACCTGGTTATGTGACAGAAAAGTGAGGAGCTAGCCAGTACATGGAATGAAAATAAATTGTACAGAAATTGGTTTCACATCACTACCGGTCACAAAGCTGCTACTGCTTATACTGTGGGTTATCATCCACCATAATCAAGGCTTGGCTACTCCTGTCTGTAGGTGTCAGAATCTGCCCACCAGAGGACATCTTTACACTATGACATATAGTTAAGATTTGGAGGTGGTTTATCTTTGGTTTAACTATAATGGCCTTGCCACAGGACTCCATTTGGAAGCATGTAAATAGCCCAAGATCCACAACTGAAAGTGATGGGCTGATGGTTAGTAAAGGGCAATGAGAAGTCTCCTGCAGTGATTGCCTGTTAATTGTGGAGACAAAAGGCCTCCTAGGCCAGAGCCCTCTCACATCTATACATGAATGTTACTAGTGGCCCTGATATAATAATATTTACAGCTTTATAAGCAGTTTACAGGAGATATAAGTAGCTTATGTTACATATGGGCTATTGGGAATAACTGGCACATTGGCTTGTAGGGTAGAACTGCAGTCCTGGGTGACATTTTCTCCCACAGGCAGGTTAATTGGCTCCCAGTGAAGTTGTCCCTAATGTGTGTGTAAATGTGATAGGGACATGGGATCGTACCTTCTCTCGTTGCCCACAGTAATCAGCGTACCAGACCATGCCGTACAGACACAAGAACGTAATGACTGCCTGCAGGACAAAACACAATGAGCATTAAGCATGAGGCCAGAGCAATGACATGGCAGCCATTGCACTACAACGAGCTCTCAATAGGAAAGGGGTTGGGCTGAGACGGAGACTCGCAAGTGCACATAAATACAGATGGAATTTGCATGCCGTCAGTGCTCTCGAGGTGGGGTTTAGCCTTCGTTTATTTTCCCCTCAGACAGTAAAGGCCAAGACACAGCTTATTGTTTGCACAGAACATTCTTTCTCTGTGCATCACCATTGCCAGCATTTCCATGGACACTGCCTGGGCGTCCCGCTGCCCTAAGGAGGAGGCTAATGTGCCCCTTATGCATGACTTGCTTAAGGATGATGCTTATAACAATACCAATCTGAAAATTAGCAATGGCTGGAAACTGCATTTCTACATGGGCGGGAGATGCCATATTACTTAGCAGGGCATCACCGAGTTTTAGTTTGTTGTTAAAAATTCCAGTTTATGCTGTAGAAAAGGAATTATAACCTGCACTAGGATATATTTTTAAGATATGGCTTCATCATTAAATTACTGATGACCAGTAGGGGTGCTGTTTTAGCTGTGTCTATCAGTGGTGCAAGCAAAACGACAGATGTAATAGCCGAGAGCAGGGCGAGCTGTTCCATAATAAAGTCACCATCAGACGCTGCTCAGCTTGGCACATAGCATTACAAATGCATCCCTGTTCCAATCCGTGGGACGGCATCCCTTCAGGATATAATGGAATAGAATGAATAATCTACTTACCACACTGAAAAGCCAGAGAAACACATAAAGGAGATGTGTTTTAGAGAAGAGATCCTGCCCAAACTTTATGCAGACTGTGGCTTCCAGGAAGGCAATTGCCCTGCAACAAAACAGAAAATGCCAGAAGTCCTTAGTCATAGCACTATGTTATTTATATAATATGTATGTATGGCCTTAATATTAGGAAACTACAACTCCACGAAACCCCAGTGGCAACTGGGTCACCCTGGCCAACAAACCATTCAGGGCAGTTATGTTGCTGGCACTGTGGGTGGGAAGGCAAGCTTGCCATAACGGCTAGGCAGGCTGTGCTGGGAGTTGTGCAGCAATTGCTGGATGGCTACAGGCTACAGTTACTAGACAAGGAGGATTTATTTTCCAATGAACAGTATAGCATAGCTGGAGGCAGGCCTGACCGGCAATCTGTGGGTTCTGGCAAATGCTAGAGGGGCTGCTGTAAGATGCCATAGACAGTCACTATTTATAAACGGGCAGCTCCCCCTTTCCCCTTTGAAAATCCCTGGTTGCACCTTGCGCTTTAAACTCTTTGCACTCCTATGCGAGAATGGACTACTGAATGGGACTCTCCATAGCATGGGCAAAATCTAGTTGTCCACATATCTTGTGCAGAGAGTTAGTATAAAACAATGCCCGTATAGCCATAGCCTGGGCTAAGCACACTTCTAAAGAAATACCTAGGGGCACTGATGTTGCCTCCTGCTCCATTAATCCCCATAACATATAAACTATATTGGCCTTATAGGAACACGCAGTGTGTAGCTAGTGCATCTATGACTAGCAAAAAAAGTAAAAAAAACCCCATAAAAAACAAAGAACACTGGGATATACAGACAGTAGCCTATATAAATAAGATGTAAGCTACAGAGCCCGGCAGCTGCAAGACTACAATATGTATCACTGGAAAATGCTTGGCCCAGTCCTGTAACCTATAGCAACTAATAGCAAACATTCGATTGGTCACTGGTCTGGGCAAACTCTCCATGTCTAATTACACACATTCATAATTACATTTATATGGACTAGACATTATAAAAATGGGACGTTTTGTTGCCATCAACCAGTGACTGCTTGAAGTGCTTCTCTAGACTATGGCATCTAGGGGGAAGACTACAGCTTTCTTCTTACCTGGCCAACACACCAGTCTCTATGCCATTTAGTCCATTATTGTCACATGGGCAACAAAATTGAAAGAGATAAATAATTAACAAAATAAATTAATGAAAATGAAACTTGGCGCCGCTTGTAGTTAAAAACTCACCCAAACACCCAGCATTGTGTCCCGACCCTTTTGCACTGAGTGTCGGTGAGATATGCATAGTACTGCCTAGAAAACAAAACACAGCAATAAAGCACCTTTAAAGGGGAACTCCACCCAAACACACAGCTTTTTGAAAAGAAAACATAATTTCAAGCAACTTTGCAATATACATCAGTTTAATAATATGCAGTCTTTTCCTGAAGCCCAGCCCCCTCTTTCCCTACAGGACAGTGATACAGATATTGATGATAAGTTAAGAGAATGGAGATAATTAAATAAGGTAAATTAAAGTGGTTGTTCACCTTTAAATTATTAACATTTAGTAAGACATAGACCTTGATATTCTGAAAAAAACTTGCAATTGGTTTTCTATTTTTATGTTTTTTTCAGTTATTTAGCTTTTTGTTCATCAGTCCAGTTTGGCATTTCAGCAGCAACCTATCTGGTTGCTAGGGCCTTTACCTTAGTAGCCAGACAGTGGTTTGAACAAGAAACCAGAATATGAATAGGAGACAGACTGAATAGGGAGATAATTGATAAAAAGTAACTATAACAGTAAAATTGCAGTTTTCCATAGAAATACTTTTTTTTGGCTGTGGGGTCAGTGACCCCCAATTAAAAGCTAGAATGATGTAGAAGAGAAAGTAAAATAATTAAAAAATGAATATAAATAAATAAGGAAGACCAATTGCAAAGTCTATAACATACTAAGGATATTTGTGGTGCTATAGTTTGACGAGTAAACTCATTTCCATGAATGTCATTTATCTAAAGATCCGAATTGAAAAAGCATGAAGAAAAAAGTTTTTCAAAGCAATTTTTTAGATTTATTGAACTGAAGGAAAACGGAGTTTTTCATACTGACGGTACAAAAGCCAGCTGTAGAAGGGGCATCTGCCACTGACTTCTACGAGTTCTCGATGGTGTATTTTTTCATTCAGATTTGTTGCATTTTTGACGCATTATAAATCTGAACAAAATCAATTTTTTTTTTCAACAAAATCAGCCTTTCCATTGGCTGGAAGATTCTTTGTCTTTACATCATCATACTTTATACAGAGGGTACCACACAGTGCGGCTGCTACCAAGAGAAGCGAGTGGTGCGGCCGAACCTTAAAGTGAGTTGAACCCTGGGATAAATGCTCATTTGCTGTTCCCGGTACATTTAGAACAGTACAGCAGGGTCACATTTAAAGGAATTGGAGTTTTGAAGTGCCAGAAACTCCTAATACTCCTAATACTCTGTTTTCTACAGCAACTCTTCAGTGTGGCAGGACAACTGTGTGGGCAGCAGGGTGGCAGAGCGGCAGAGGTTACCTTACAGTAGGTGCAGTGATGATACCAATGAAAAGGATCCGGCACCAACTCAAGGGATGGCTGGCTTGGAACACAAAGATGTGCTTTAAGAAGAACGTATTCAGTTCGGTCAGCTGCAGGGGAAGAAAAGCAAATGGTTTCTCTATGGAACACAAACACGTGGCAAGGTCACAAATGAGGATCTTCTCTCAATATGCTTTCGGGATAATTTGGGCCAAACGATCAGATTAGAACACTGGGGATTCAGGCCACTGGGCAAGGACCACATCAACAAGCCGATGAAAAACCAAAACTGCCCGATCAACATTTGACCGTTTTTTGGCCAGATATCAGTTCAATAGGCCCATTGGAGGGCTCCAATACTCTGGCAGTAAAGTTGCTGAATTGGCCTGAAGGAGCCAGGGCTCAAATCTGCTCGTGTATGGCCACCTAAAATCAGGGAAGTTTTTTCATGAAGGCATATATAGGGTTATGGGGCACACAAAGGGTAAAGGTTATGTAAGGAAGGTTTTGGGAAAAGCTTTATAAACACTAGGAGGACACCGGCATCAGGAGTATCACTTATACAGCAGCTCAATTTTACAAATGCAAAGAATTTCTTTAAATGTAAAGTATGCCATATATTGCTTTATACCATTATTTCCATTACCTGCCAGATAATCATGAACAGATAGACCCCAGCTACTCTTTGAAAGGAAGATTTGGGGTCAAACCAGCGCACGTAGATCCAGCTCGCTGGAGTGAACTGCAGAACGGCTCTCTTGATTTTGCCTGTTGTGGTGTGAATGTCCCTGGAAGAAAAGAGCACCACAAAGTCACAACGGTCCAAAATAAACTGCACATTCAATTGTAAAAAAACAAAAAACCTTTTATTAGAAAGAGCAAATAGATCCACCTGTGTTTGAACATGAGGAATTTTCAAGAACTAATTATAGCCAAGGTCAAGGCAATGTTTCTATTTGCAGAGGAAGAACACTCCCCCAATGTGAGGATATATGGCTTCCTAGGGCAAACAAGGGCAGGCAATTTAAATGGGACTGAGGTTCAACTGAAGGAACAGAACTTACTGGGCATTTTATGGACCCCACTGCCCCTAAAATTAATGCCACCCAAACATGAAAAATATGGTTCAAGGCACACTAGCACTGACACACAGGGTCAGACTGGGCCAGCGGGATAATGGGAAAAATCCTTGTGGGCACTGTGGCCCCGCGCAGATCATGCCACTTAGGCAGCAGTTATTGGAGGTCAATTGTCAACACTGGGCAAATTTTCCCATGGGTAGTAACATATTGCAACCAATGAAATTGTTGCATTCATTCTACCTGCAAGTGGCTGAATAAAAAGCTAATCACTGATTTGTTGTTAAGGGTTACTGCAAATTTGTCCAGAGTTGATAAATGAGCCCCATTATCTTTAAATGGCCCACCCACTTCGAGCGCAAGCTTTACAGGAAAGGGACCTTGTTCAACCTGTGTTTCTTAAAGTGATACTGACACAAATATGGCAGCCTCCTCATAGAGGAACATGGGGGATCAGATTGGTAATGTAAAAACATTGGGCAAATACATTTATGGCAAAATTATAAATAGCATGCAAATACAGTGTTATTATATATTTAAAAACTGTTTTATTTCAGGTGCCACTATCTCTTTAACCTACAGCATAGGAGAATAGAATAAATAACTGATTAGGTAAGTGAATAAGTCATAGTGACAAAGCACGGACAGAGAGAAATACGTATCTCTGTATCAGGGGGACCCACGTGGTACTTGAGTTAAAAACTCCACAAGCCCCAGGTGAAAGTTCCGCAACAATTTCCAGAGATCAAAGTTCTACGAGCAACTGAGGTTTTTGTATTAGGACCTACTTGAAGCTTGCCCAGTGATAGGTTCTCATCTCCAAGAAGCGGCAAACCACCATGCCCAGCAAGATGCCCCCGCCATTACACAAGAGGATGTCCAGAATAACTTGATCCCACCAGCACTCAGCAAAGTTAGGAAGGAGGTGCATAAAGAACAGCTAGATGGAAGGAAAGAAACACAGTGAGAAGAAATAGCAGTGATAGGAAATTCAGTACAGTCTTTTCATACACCGGGGTAAAGAGCCAACCAGGGTAAAGAACCATCCAACACAAAGAACCAGGCTATTGGTTATATTATAAGAACTGACCTATTGGCTTTCCAGTGCCAAGGAAACATGGGGACCTTAGATGCATTGGGATTAGCAGTGGTGTAACCATAATACAACAGACCCCGCAGCTGCAGGAAAACTTAAGTAGGACGATCTATTAAAAATACACATTATATTCTCTTCCATAAAATCAGCATTACCCATCCCTAGTTTAAAGCATCGAGTGTAATTTGGAACCTGTTCCAGAAGAGTCACCCTGAACAAGTATATATGGCTGGATACAGACTGGGCAGAAAATAAATAAATGGTATCCTGTGAGGCTGTAAAATGTTACTGCTAACCAGCCAAATGGGCTCGGCTTATTGGCTATTGAAAGATCCTCAAAATATTCTCATCAACATGAGGATAGCTTGATATAAATCGAAACGCCCATTTCACTCTACTGAACCTAAGAAAGAGAGCAGTTAACGTGATAATTGTACCAATAATACTCCGGTACAGAAAGAAGAGCAATTATAAGAAATTGTTATGAGAGAGCTCCAGCCATGGGTTCCATTCAATAGATCAGATACTGCGGGAGGCAGAGAAGAAGTGGCATTAAACTACCTCTTACCCCATGGGGCCACTATGAGGACAGTTATGGAATCGATATACAGCACAGGTATAGGATCTATTATTTGGAAACCCATTAATGCTGGGACTGGAATTTCTGTGCCTCTTATATTCAGCTAAATAATTCCCAGCACAGTTATACAGAACTCTATTATCCACAGCAAGGACCCGTTTTCCCATAACCAGTACCCGTAGCTCACCTCCGTCATTTCCCAAGTGATGCTGATTGTCCAACACAGGCCATAGCTTCGGATTAGCAAAGCCTTCATGGCCCAGCCCCAGAAATGCCCAAAGGCAAATATATCAAAATGGCTCAGTATCCGCTCCCATGTGATTACATGGCAGTTAACTGCGTACTCCTGCGGGGAAGGGTATAAACAAACATTAGCTATAAACGTGTTGCTCTAGAGATCATGGTACACAGAGCAATTTATCTACCAACAGAGAAATGCCTGGCAATACCCATGCTGCCTGCTGTTACCTTGAATGGTATTGGCCTCTCCCCAGTTACTGCACATGGTACTGGCTCCAGTGCTGCCTGCCATTGGCTCGAATGGTACCCACTTATCACAAGCATTTGCTATGTAAGTCAATGGCAGGCAGCATGGGCGGGGGGGGGGGGGGGAGGGGAACCAGTGAAGTGCTACATGTGCCATTAACCAAACTTACCATAACATCAGATTCCCTTGTAGCATATCGAAGGTTTGGATCCAGCCAATACATGACGGCCTTTACTTGCTCAACGTTAAGGAAAAGCAGGAAGACAAGGAACAGGAAGTAAAGTACACTGAGACCTGAAATGTTAAAAAAGGGGTTACATTTATTAGTGCAAACTGGAAAATTGTAATGTCCGTTATTCACATCACAACAAACCACATATTTTAAAGGGGAAATCCTTATAACAATGTAATATTGCTCAGAGCGCTTCTAAGCACTTTTGCAATTGACAGTAACTGACCTTTCAATAAAAGTTTTAGTAATTTACAGACCCCCCATATATAATATAGATTTGCCCAGTAGCAGTAACCAATAAGATGTTTGCTTTTAAACAGGTGGCCAGTAAGGGTGAAGACACACAGAGCTACTAGTAGCAGCTACTTTTTCACGGCTACTAAACTCCAGAAAATCCCCTGCCATAGACAATACTAAGAATTGCCTCTGCTAAAACACACATAGAGACAATTATCAGTAAATGATCAGCATTGTCTATTTTAGTAGCCACAACAAGTAGCTGCTACTAGTAGCTCTGTGTGTCTTTTATTATATATGGGGTGTCTGTATCTTACTAAAACTTTTATTAAAAAAGGTCAGGTAAACAGGTGCCCCATAATGCTACCTGCTGCTTGGTTGCTATGGGTCTCTGCTCCTGGAGGTCGCTGACCCCGGGAACTAAAAACTATAACTCTGTGAGGCTACAAATGTATTGTTTTGTTACTTTTTATTACTTATTGTTTCATTTAGACCCTCTTCTATTCATATTGCAGTCTCTTATTCAAACTAATGCCTGATCGTTAGGGCTAACTAGACCTTGGCAACAAGATAGCTGGCAAATTTCTAAACGGGAGAGCTGCTACATAAAAAGCTAAATAATAAAAAAAAAAATACACTGCAAGTGCATTATAATATCTTCTATATTGCACTAAAGCTTCAATCAAAGGTGAATTACTCATTTAAATTACTTTTTTTTTTCTTTTAGATTTAATATCAGCAGTTGTTTACTTCTCAGACCATAAATATGTAACAGGAGCGCCCTCTGCTGTTCTGTCTGGCTTGCAAACTGTGTTAATGAAAATACAATAAAATACAGTACATCTTACCGAAAACCATTCGCCATATTGCAGGATGCGGCCTTGTAAATGGGCCTACAAATGAAAAAAATATATTAGTGTTCTGAAGTTACCTTTTCTGCAAACCAGGCAGCACAGGGTAAATATTGTATCTAGTCAGACAAGAATTGAGGAAGAGAGTGGGATTAACAGGTGCCCCTCACCCTCCCCGGTTCCTCTGATGAAGCCCCAGTAGCTCCTCATTTTCTCCTCTGCCAATTCATAGCACATTCTCTGGGCTGGCAGTTACCTGAGCTTAGGGACCGACGCAAAATATACAGTCCATACTCAATATAAAATATCTGAGGTGGATAAGGGATTAATTTAGAGTCACATGACGTGCATCTGAATAAATAATAAGCCCCATAGCATCAGCTACTATGACAGATGAAACCTCACTTTCTGTTAATGTTTAATCAACCCCTCAGCTTAGCTTTTAAACAGCAGACCGGAGCACACTGGGCACGTGCAGTGCCCCTGACACACTAAAGACAGTTTAACAAAAACCATGATGGGGAGCTTCTTCAGGCCATTATAGTTATAGCTAAACCTTTGTATTGGTACAGTAAGGGGCGTATTTATTATAGTGTGTAAGCCAACATCAGCAATTAGATAGGAACTGTCACCTACAAGTTAGAAAACAAAAGCAAAGATCCGATTGGTGCAATGGGCAATATATAAAACACTGCATTTCTAGCCAGATTCTTTATTTAGGCTTCAGTGCTCCATTAGAGGGGAAAAAAAGCTGCATGGGTTAAAAGTTTATTTTTCGGCTTTTTTTTGAAACACAGTCTCCTGGAGCAAGTTTTCTTGTTTTGTAGAAGGTTTATAAAGGAATTAACTTACCATTTAAAATACAGCAGATAAAAACAAGAGATAAATCCAATACAGAGAACAGTGTTTTACAAATGGCTGCAAGCAGAACAGCAAGTCTGTAAATCAGTTACTTTTTTTTACTATTAAACTTTAATACATTACCATTTGGGAAAGCCAAGACACTAATGATCAGGAAGAAGAAGATGACAGAGAGGATTCCTTTCCAGATATTATCTTCCTGGCTTGTGTTCTCCCTGGCGGAAAAGAGAAAATCAGATGAAACCAAACAGCAACGCTGTGGCTTTTCCCATGAGGCTCAGCCGTCACCATGTAACCGCACAGGGGCTCATTCACTCAAGTAACGCTTTGTACATGTGGAACTGAAGGGAAGGGGGGGGGGGGTAGTTATTACTTAAGGTTAAAATCATTGGCATTTATATTAACTCCCATAAGACCCATTGCAAAGTCTCACTCTCTGCAGTATCATGAACACATTTGTAAACAGAAGGCAAAGGCTCTTTCAAAAACATTATCATGTTCTATATGAATATAGTCATGATACCCTACAGTTAAAGGGGAACTCCACTCAAGCTCAAACATATTTTTAAGCAACTTTGCAATTTACACCAGTTAAATCAGAAATCAGCCTTTTTATGATTTGTAATGTAATAATATGGTTTGGAACAGTTCCCTAAGCCCCGCCCCCTGCTGATCTGGCTGACTACTTTGGGACTCAAATAAAATGTAACAGTAGTCGCCTGTCCTCAGCCTGCATCCTCCCAATCCCACAATTCCCTGCACACGTGATGTCAATAAGGAAAGGAACATCACAGGGCAATGCATTGTGGGTTATGTAGTTCCTGTATGCTGTGGGGAAGTTGTTACAATTGATAACATCAGTTTTTTAGTCCCTCCTCTCCTGCCAGGATTTCCAATGATGCAGAAACCGTTTTGCAGCTGGAATTAAGCATAACAATATTATTTATTCATACTTTTTTTTAAATGTATTCATAGAGATTACAGCGATAGGTATATTAGGGTTTCTGTGTTGTGTGGGGCTCTTTAACAAATCTGGTTTGGAAGCCAGAGTTCCCATTTAATGAAGTACAGTAATTAAAGATGTAATGGCTCGGCTGTATAACCGCAGTAAGGCTAAGGGCCACCAAGAGGTTAAGGTTCTTGGGAAAACAAACACAAAAGTAAAGTGAAATGCCAGACGCACACTGCAACCCTTCCAGCCATAGATAAGGTGCCACCTGGAAACTGGTACGAGGCATAAAAGTGTCACTGGCACAGGGCCTGGAAATAAAGGGGCACGAGTGCAGTGAAGAGGAAGTGTAAGTGTCGCAGGGAGAGATTAAAGCCTATATGCCGGGGGCACGGGGTGCTACTGGGGACATACCCCTAGTCCAGCCCAGAGGCAGCAATTGGGTGAGAGTGAATGGCAGGGAGAGGTGCAGCATTCAGTTACACTGATCTAAGGATTGAGATAGAAGGGGTTCCAGTGACAGTGTCCCACGTGCACAGAGCGGAACAGATCTACGATAAAGAGAAGGAATAAGGAATTAGGCCTGGGGAATGTGTTGGGGGGGGGGGGGGCACAGGCCGTGGAGCAGCCGAGCCGTGGAAGTGACTATAAATGGAATTAAAATGAGAGCTCTCTGCCAAGGACAAATTCTACAGCTTTGATAGAAATAATCCATAGTGTGATTGATACCAACGGGGAAACTTCTGACTTTGACCTTTTTTTTTTTTGTTATCTTGTTTGTACAATCATAGAATTAAATGACACACAACTCCTTTCTAAAGCTACCATCAGAGACACATGGGTGAGTTGTTTTCTACAACACATAACGATATTACTAACGTAAATGAATAAGGGATGCACTGAACCCAGTGTTTTGGGTTTGGCCTGAACCCACCCCGATGGATTTGGCCGAATACCGAACGGGGAAGATCAGGAAGGGTTAAAAAAAATTCTCCCCCCGAATAGTCAATCCTGCCGAATGCATATGCTACTTTATGCTAAATAGGATTCAGTTCGGCCACAACCGTGGATTCGGCCTAAACCAAACCCTGCTAAAAAAGGCTGAATCCTGGCTGAATATGGAACCGAATCCTGGATTCGGTGCATCCCTATAAATCAGTGATCCCCAACCAGTAGCTCGTGAGCAACATGTTGCACCCCAACCCCTTGGATGTTGCTCTCAGTGCCCCCAAACCAGGGAGTTATTTTTGAATTCCTGACTTGGGGGCAAGTTTTGGTTGAATAAAAACAAGATTTCCTACCAAATAAAGCCCCTGTAAGCTGATAGTGTGCATAGAGGCTGCCTAATAGCCAATCACAGCCCTTATTTGGCACCTCCATGAACTTTTATGGTGCTTGTGTTGCTCTCCAAGTCTTTTTACATTTGACTGTGGCTTAGTGCTGGGCGGTATACCGCCATATACCAAATACCGTTTTTTTAAAAAAAAAAAACTGATATTAATTTTTGAAATACCCCCATACCGGTGTAGTACGCAACAGAAGCGGCACGGACCGCATCGCTGGCCATACCGCCCAGCACTACTTAGAACCCACCAAGCTGAAAATCCCTCAAAATACCCTCAAATCCACCACCTTTTACTTTGCACCATGCACCCTGTACAATGCTACAAGAGTGACTGACTACTTGTATTTCACCCCACAGCATCCAATCACTCCACCTTGCCCAGACATAGCCAGTAATACACTAAGGTTTCACATAAACTGCTAACAAGACAGAATTTATCTGCAATGTCTGAATAAAATTGATAGTAAATATATACAAATGACAGGGATATGTGTAAATTAATTTATTTAAATTAAAGAAACCCCCCACACTGGAGACAAATTCTTATACTGAAAGCTTGCATCTCAGAGTTAATCGCCTCCAAACTTGAACTCACTGTGTTCGTACTCATTCAGCCTTGGGATGTGGATCTTGCTTAGTATAGCACATTTCTAAGAGCGTTCTGTGGCCACCAAAAAAAATACTGTCAAATACCATGACACCGATATAATTTTGAAAAATACCGTGATATAAATTTTTGGTCATACCGCCCAGCACTACTGCGGCTTACAAATAAGAAAGGTTGGGGATCCCTGCTATAAATGAACCATGAGCAGCAACATAAAGGGTTAATGCCTTCAACCAATTAGGAACTTTCCCTCAATACAAGTGGCACAGAAGCCAATGGCTGGCCCACCAGAGCTTATAAATATGCCTCTCACACTTACCATTACAGCCCATTTACACAATTTATGGGTAGAAATGCTTCAGACTCAGCAGCACACTACCAGCTGAAATATTTATATATATTTCTAACCTACATCTCTCAGGAGAAAACTATAGCTCAGTCCGTGTGATGGGCCGAGAGAATAAGCATATTGGTACAGGCATGGGACCTGTTATCCAGAATGCTCTGGATCTGGGGTTTTCTGGATAAGGGGTCTTTTCCATAATGTGGATCATCATGCTTTAAGTATTCTAAAACAAAAAGAATAGGATTGTTTAGCCCTAAATAAGGATTAAACGGTTTGTTCACCTTAATATTAACTTTTAGTATGATGTGGAGCTTAATATTCTGAGACTATTTGCAACTGGTTTCCCTGCAGGCACCTTCATACAAATTCAGAAAGCACAAACGATGCTTAGGCCTTTCCACAGGCCGTTCCCTTTGTTGCATTGCAGAGAGATTAGTCGCCCGTGGTAGCAGAGATCTCTCCGTGGGACATTACCCGTAGGCTGTTCAGTTACACATTATCACTTGTTGGCACTGTAACCATGTGGCACTTAGTGAATCATTAACTATTCTTATCCTGCAGAACTTAATACAGGGGTACAGAGCCTGCGGTTAGCTCTGCCCTCCTTGGGATATCCAGAAAACCATGCTGGAATTATAGGGGATGCCTCCCCCCCACAGTGTTAGCTTCATTGGGTTTATATCACCTTTAATTTCTATGGTGCAATTGTAAATAGAGCAGCAAGAAATGAAGTAATGTCTGTTTCTGAGTGCTGGTCTATATCTTAAGTACAATTAGAAAAATCCTTTTTTCCTGATGTAATATTAGTCGTGTTCCCCCCCCCCCCTCACCCCCAGTCCAGTCCGGAACCACTGATGAGACAATAAAAAGCCCTGCCCCAAAGCGGGAATAACCCACTAGACAGCAAAGCTGTAAGACAAGAGACATTTCATTCCACCCTATAACTCCAATAACAACAAAACAAAAAGCTAAATCAGCTTATCGGACAGTTACATATTTGCCAAGATTATAGAGCTGGGTGAAAGAATTAATCCTCTTATATTAAAGAAAAATAATTCAGACCTAAAATTGCCTGGGAAGGATTAGAAAAGGACATGACTATGAGGCTGGCTAGATTCATGCAGTATATATAACATGAATAAAATAACTAATGTCTTGCAGTTGTTTTTCAGTTTGATATCAATATGATTGGCTATTCCAGCTCACTGGGAAAAAGTCTTATGTAATAATAGGAGCAAAGTATGCCAAAGTCTAGAAACCCATAGCAACAAAGCAGTAGATGAAGTGTGTTGTTCGACTGCAGGTTGAATAACTAATATAATAATCTATTTGCTATGGAATTTGTAACCCTATTTAAATGTTAGGCACTCTCTAGAGATTATAATCACTTGCCTGATACCCCAGGCTGTGGCTCCTATTTAGCAGGACATTGCACTGACCCAGGGCAAGGCCCACAGAGGTAAGTGCTTATAATCACTGGGGGTGCCTAACATTCACCCTCCTCCCCTAGTGATTTAACATTTCCTTCTCCTTTATTAAGTGCATTGACTTCTACAGGCCAATTCCCTCTTGCAAGCTCTTATTTATGGAGCATTTAGGGTCATTTACGACCTTTCCCTATAGTCAGTCACACATACTTGAGTCCAAATGTGCTCCTTGCACGCCCGTAGCATTGCCCTTGCAGCTGCTGCCTACCTCCTGTGCTGCACCTACTGACGCAAGGGAACCCTGGAGCTACCGCCACCTCCGGACAAGGCCAGGTCTTCAGGATTCCCTCTGCATCAATCAGGCGCAAATGTCACTTTAATTTATGCCTTAGTGCGAATGTCAAAAGAGTGCAATTCCATTAATTTTGACTCAGTGGTCTCATGTGCAACTCCCCCTGGCAAGTGCAACAATGCTGGAATTCTGGGGAAAAACCTGTTAACTTGTGCTGAAAATAGAACTTTGCTCACTGTGCACTTGTGGTCATAAAGGACCCCTTATGTCTCTTGTAACCCAGGGCAAACTAGGGGTTCAGCATTCTGATCTGATCTGACTGTTCAGAGCACAAAAACACACTTACTCAAAAGTAGGGCTGGAGACCAGGGGGTTCTGAGTACCGGATAATAGCTGGGGCCTCAGTCAAAAAACAAAATGTAATCCTGGGATGAGCTACATGAGACCCCTCAGCTATTTTTGAACTACAGCCAATATTGCAGCGCAACAACAGTGAGATGCAGATTTACTTTGTGTTTTACTGTACATAAACAGGGCCCTATCTTCCCAACCCAAACTCAGTCTTGGTTTCTGAGAAGCAGTTCCCTGTTTAGAGTATAAATATTGGTGTAAAATACTACCCCATCCTTCATTCCCCTGTTGCTGCACGGTGCTGCTTTTGTTTAGTCTGCTGCAAAGTCTTAGAAATTCCTTGGCTATCAGCGGCCAGAGAAGCACCAACCTGCACTCAGGGCACCTCACTCGTGCCAAGTTTCCAGATATCCCACACAGCAGCTCCAGAGGATGTTGGGAAGGTAACTGACAGATCCACCTGTGCTACCTGGGCCAGGTGTGGCCACCACTGACGTAAATGTTACTAGTCCATATTAGCACAGTAAACACAGGGGATACACTACCTGGAAACTGCTCCACTTTTAAAGCCCAGATCACCAGCCCTATATTCCTTCTGGCTTTGTTTGATTTCAGCAAACTACAACTCACTGCAGACACATCTCAGGGAGTGCAATGGCACATGGTGACGAAACACTGACTTTGAATGGCACTTAAAAAAGCTGGAAGGACAGAGATCATTGAGCATCAAAACCCCCGGGTAATAATGTATGAACGCAGGGCAGCAAAACGCTCCGTGTCCCATTAGCCTAAAGCATTCGGGGCAGCTGAAGCCGGTACATTTATTACCATAGACACCAGGTAACTAACAGGTATGAAGCTGCTAAGGCGCAAGGGACTGAATGAGCAGGTTAATCGATGCAGCCAAATGGATACTTGTGTAAGGCGTTTATTTGCTCTGTGCCACCAGATCCCAGCGCTTCAGTATCACTAAATCAATATTCCCCTACGAACAGAAATGTAAGGAAAGCAGAGCAACATGCTCCAATGAGTGCTGACCCAATAACTCACTTTATAGACAGTAAATAGCTCCAAAGACACTGTCCCTGCATTTCTGAAGTGTTTAAAGGGACACAAATAGCCCATATAAAGATGCAAAAGGACATGTCCCACCCTGGAGGGAGGAGATGGAAGAGTGAAAAGAAGCCGTCACATTGCAGCTACACAATACATAGCAGCCTGCACAATGGAGACACTGTCTGGAGTGAAAAGAGAGAAATAAGAGCAGGGTTTTACTAAACACTAAGTACAAATACAGGGGTGACAAGCCAGTGGCAGGTTAGTGTTGTTGTGGGCTACAATGAGTGCACACATTCTTACACACATAAAGGAGCCTGTCCGGGTGTAACACCCTAGCTTAGTCCCTGCTTTACCAGCAGTTGTCTAAAATGATGACTGTTTGGCTTCCTAGGGCAGGATAGGGACAGGCCACAATGCTTTAGAGGTGCACAGTAACTCCCCTGACCACAGGCTAATATAAATACAACTGGCCATCTGTGAGTGCTCCCGAAATTCCACGAGATCCAACAATTTAGCCAATAAGCGGCACGATCATGTCGTCCAATGGTCACAGCCGGTGCTCTGTCTATGCACTCACTGTATTAGCCAGCAGCCTTGTGCCTCAACCTGTGGGCAGGGACCCCTTTGGGGGTCTAACGGTTCTTTCACAGGGGTCGCCTAAGACCATCGGAAAACACATATTTCTGATGGTTTTAGGAATAATTTTATGGTTGAGGTTCACCACAACATGAGGAACTGTATTAAAGGGCCGCAGCATTAGGAAGGTTGAGAACCACTGTGTTATAGGAAATATTGTATAACTTCTCTTACTGGGCTACTGCCCAATACTACAGGCACAGCTACTGCCCAATACTACAGGCACAGCTACTGCCCAATACTACAGGCACAGCAACTGGCACAGCTACTGCCCAATACTACAGGCACAGCTACTGCCCAATACTACAGGCACAGCTACTGCCCAATACTACAGGCACAGCTACTGCCCAATACTACAGGCACAGCTACTGCCCAATACTACAGGCACAGCTACTGCCCAATACTACAGGCACAGCTACTGCCCAATACTACAGGCACAGCTACTGCCCAATACTACAGGCACAGCTACTGCCCAATACTACAGGCACAGCTACTGCCCAATACTACAGGCACAGCTACTGCCCAATACTACAGGCACAGCTACTGCCCAATACTACAGGCACAGCTACTGCCCAATACTACAGGCACAGCTACTGCCCAATACTACAGGCACAGCTACAGGCACAGCTACTGCCCAATACTACAGGCACAGCTACTGCCCAATACTACAGGCACAGCTACTGCCCAATACTACAGGCACAGCTACTGCCCAATACTACAGGCACAGCTACTGCCCAATACTACAGGCACAGCTACTGCCCAATACTACAGGCACAGCTACTGCCCAATACTACAGGCACAGCTACTGCCCAATACTACAGGCACAGCTACTGCCCAATACTACAGGCACAGCTACTGCCCAATACTACAGGCACAGCTACTGCCCAATACTACAGGCACAGCTACTGGCACAGCTACAGCAAGCCACTTATTACCTGCCACACCCAAGCAGGGCCCAATACACTGGTTCTTGCTGTGCCAGTGATGCCCGCTGGGCATGTGTAGAGTGCTGCCATCTTGTCTGTGAACATTAGAAGAGTTATAGAGACTGTGGCTGAATGGGTCATTAGTGCCATAGGGCTGCTCTCCTAGTTCCCATGTACAGGAGATGTGCAACGGTCTAAGGAACAATTCTTACAAGGCATTATCATTGGGGGGCTGGGGTCCTGTCAATGCAGGAAGCCTGGGGCAGAGGGCAGATTCACATCAATCTTGTGCAACTAACAAGCCCCCCAGCTGTTGTTGAACTACAACCTTTAGCAGTGGGAGGGATGCTGAGAGCTGCACTTTGGATGTCTCTGATACAAGCAATGAAAAAATCTTTCACACAATAGATGCTCTTATTTAGTTTTATTTAGAGCCTATTCCCCCCATGAGCCCCTATAAAGGTGGGGCCAAATGCCCTTGGCTACTCCTCAATCCATATATAATGAGCAGTCCCGGTCCCCAGTGTTGCTATGGGCATTGCCTTGCACTATGGGCCCCTGTACCAACAGGAGAGGGAATGTGCTCATTCTACTGGTCTCTCTCAGCATAGATCCCCGCACCCCATATCCCCGCACCCCATATCCCCCCCCCCCCCCGGGTTACCTTGTGAAGGCAAAGTACATGAGGCTGACGGTAGTGAAGGTGAGCAGGGTGATGGTGTGGGGTTTGTAGAAGAAGTCTATGGTGATGTCCTCCACCTGCTGCTCGTTGATCATCCTAAAGTGCATCTTGTAGTTCACATCATCCTTACTCAGAGTCCGGGACCTCATAGCGGAGACCATGTCCCTGCGGCCGCCCTGTCACTCTCCGGCCGGGAAGCAAACACTGGCTCCCTCACACACCCGGCCTCATCCACTCCTCACACACAGCGGGGGCGCCACTCTCCTCAGCACCCCCTCCCTTGCCGGATACATGGGCCTGCCTTGCTGTAGTGTCGCTGTGTATTACGCTCACGTTCGGTTTTTTTTTTTAACACATTCAGAACTTGGCTGGAGTTTTTCGCAAGAGCTGGGATTTACCCAAATACCCACCCCTCGACGCAAATGCGGAATGGTATCGCCCATAGAGGAAGTGCCTGAGTTCCACACGTGGGTCGGAGCGCTGGGAGAGATTACATTGCTGGGGGGGGGGGGTCTCCTTGCTACATGGTACAGTACGGCTCCTACCTACGCCCGCTTGCCTGTGAGTATGTGCTGCCCACACCTATATATGCTTATTTATTTTTATATCTTACTTGCACTGAAATGCTGCTAAGTACATCTGAGTAGATTCAGAGCTTTTGCCTTTATGACACCAGCAGTGCTGCAAGTTACTGAGCCCCACAGCAAAGGGCATTTTAGGGCCTGTTACATTTTCCCTAAACCTGCTTATCAGTCAGTGTTATGCCCCCTTTTATGTCTGTGCCCCCCCCCCCCCAAGCAATCACATGGTCTGTGCCTGTGTATAACACTGTATTGTGTGCTGTAATGTCACACTATACATTAGTATGGAACCACAGAAGAGATTGTTTGGGGTGTGTACTATGGGCAAAAGTACAGCCAGTCCAGTAGCCAATAGATACTGTACCAATGAGCTGTTTGTTTTTGCTCAGACCAATGAAAGCTAGCAGCTGATTGGTTGCCATGTGTGGCTGCGCTGGGGGAAGCTTTGCACTTGGTACAGGTAATGCTCTTTAGTCACACCAATGCACTTGGGTAATGGTTACACACAGGATCTTGAGTTATTACCCATTTAGCTTTGCAGAAAAATGTGCAAAACTTTGCAAAAATTCTAGAAATGCATTAGTAAATGCCCCCTTTAGAGGCAATAATTCGAATCCATACACTGACCAGGGATCTCCCAGTATGGGCCACCCTTATAAGAACACCAACATCTAATGATTTTGCTGGGACTTTAACGTTGTCAGCACATAGGCCATGCTTATTAGGCCTCTTTCCAAGCTCACTGGAGAAAACAGCACTTCTCCCACCAAGTAATTGTGGCCAATGGGTGGTATTGCTCTTTATCAGAAGAGGATTCATTACATTCTGTAGAGATTCCTTAAGGCTCCTAGAAAAGTCCATTTACATGGGCTTTGTCCCATTTACATGGGTTTATCCTATAGGCTAAAGCTCACCCACTGGGTTTAAAGCAGAAGCCAGGATAATAGCTGATCAGACTCCCAACTACAGACCGGTTTCGCCCTTTTTGGGGCTCATCAGTGTAGCGCAGGGTTTTCTGATCAGCTTAGGTAGAGCCAGGACTGGCTCTACCTTTAAACCCAGTGGGTGAGCTTTAGCCTATAGGATAAACCCATGTGGGACAAAGCCCATGTAAATGGACTTTTCTAGGAGCCTTAAGGAATTTCTTCCCAGAATCCTGTTATGACATTTGCATACGTATGAGGCGGTCTCCTCAATCCCTTTAGCTTGTTCGTACATTCTGTAGCCGACCCTTTTAATATAGAAAATAAATAAAGCCTACAATTTTGTTCTTTATAATTGTTTAATGCATTTGCCTTTATTTCTTTAAACAGGTTCAGTAGAATAATGTATAGCCACCTATAACCCCAGAGAGTCCATCCGTGCAGCTTTTTGGTAGTTTTGCACAATCCCAGCACTCACTGAGCGGCTTGCTGTGGGCATTGCTGTAGTGCAGAGGTGAGTGCTACTCTTGTGCACATTCTTTATCCCCAGTGTAACAGCCCAATGGAATGATACTGCAGTCATTATATTCCTGTGGGATTTGCAGTGCTCGTTTAAGGGCAGCTTGAAAGCCGAATAAACATATATTTGAATGAGGTATGACAAATACCTTTGGTTTCATTCCTATGGTAAATGTGATCTTATTGCAACTTTGAACTATACATCAATTAAAGAAATATGCAGCCCCCTGTTCCCCTGCTGATCTGGCTGACTACTTTGAGACTCAAATACATGTAACAGTAGTCACCTGTTCTCAGCCTGCCTTCAGCCTGCATCATCCCAATCCCACAATTCCCTGCACATGTGATGTCAATAAGGAAGATCATTGTGGGTTATGTAGTTCCTGCATGCTGTCTGTAAGCTATGAGACTTTGTTACCATTTGTAACATCGATGTTTTAGTCCTTTCTCTTCTGCCAGGATTTCAAATGATGCAGAACGACGAAAACTATTTTGCAGCTGGATTTCAGCATATTAAATGGTTTTAATCATACCTTTTGAAGAAACAGATTATAGTGATAGGTATATTAGGGGTTTCTGTGTTCTGTGGGGCTCTTTAACAGATTTTGGTTCGGAAGCTGAAATTCCCCTTTAAAATTTGAACTGGTGATTCTTACTCTTATAAACCATAATAAGTGTGTTTAACCATTAACATCTCCCCCAGCCAAAACCTTACATCTGTTGGAGTTGATTCCATTGTATCCAATAAATCAATTTTAAATATATTTCTGCTATATTTTCGTATTAGCGTAACACAGATTTTTAAGAGTGGCGACCTGGCTTAATGACCTGCTTCTTGGAATAAAGGGGAAGGGGTCGACAGGGAAGGCGAAATGCCCTTTTAATTACTAGAGTTTATTTTTGTGAGACCTATGTAACATAACTTGGTACTAGTAACTGTGTTGAATGTTTGTGTACAGATATTTCCAGTTTTGTTACTAATTTGTCTACAAATCTTGTGTTTCTATTAAGAAAACTTCCCAAGGACGAAGAAGTATCTTACTGGTGCGCTAAGCTGCCCTGCCTGACGTGTCCTATAGTTACTGCATTGGGTTCCCTTGTTGATTGATTGTTGAGAATGTTTCTGGTTGTGTGTCGGATCAGCAGAAGATGTTCCCTTTTAAATGCCAGCAATTATGCCCATTTTTCAAGAGGATTGTGGCATTCTGCTGCTCTCACCCAGAGATCACAGAGGAAAAATGAAATGGTTGCATTGAGACGACTGCTGGGCCATATATATGGGACAGAAAGAACAACGTGGAGCTCTGTGATGCTGTTAAGAAGACATTTTACTCATCTCAGTACAGAGGGTGATGCAACTGTAATGTTTTCAGAGCAGAACCTGCCGTCTATCAAACTATACCCACAAGAGACTAAAGTATTACCTGGCACAGACTTCAACACACTCAGCGAAGGTAGAAAAGCTTTGCAGTTCTAATCTATAGAGAAAACCAATCCTTTTTTTAATTGGGATGTACTTTACCTTTAAAGGTATTTTCTTTAAAAAATAAATTTCTGTAGCCACTTTAAAACTCTTTGGGGTGCTCACTTGTTACCTAAGGCTGGGGACCAGAATGGAGCCTTTTACATGGCCTTTATAGGCATAGATCCAGCCCTGGACATCAGACTCACTGGAGCTAATGGTGTAGCCAGTATCGATTTGTATTTATTCATTAGGGAACATAAGGGGAAAAGGGAAGGGGAGGAACAAGGACAACAATAGAAAGTGGTTTACATAGCATGGTGACAGCGTCAACCAGTTGCAGTGAGGGTTTTCCAGGCCATCCTCGGGAACAATCCGCCCATCAGTATCAGTAAAGAGTTTATTTTCATAACTACCTTCTTGGCGACCCAGAGGAGAGAATTATGCAATTTATACAATAGCTTGGGTAGATATATCATCTCGAATAATATGCCCCCACAAAGTGAGGGGGAGCTTAGACCACAAAGCATTTGCTGATTTAAACTGGGTCATAATTAGCTCTATGTTATTGGAGATGTACAGTGCTGTATTGGAAGATATTTGAATACCCAGGTATTGATGTATCATAACTCATTGGAGGTCTTAAGTTGTGGAGGGATGGTCAGGTGTGACATCTGCTGTCAGTATTACAGATTTAGACATATTAATATTACACCCAGAGTACATAACAAATGTGTCTAGGGCCTGCAGAGCCACCTTGAGGGATTCAAAGGGATTTGATAAAAAGAGCATTAAGTTATCATTCAAGTCCTACTATGTCAGGGGATTATCTAATTTGTAGGGTCACTGGCTCAATGGCGACCACAAACAATAGCAGGGATAAAGGGCATCCCTACCTGGTGCCCCTTTGCAAAGGGAAGGATTGAGATAAAGCCCCATGGATCTTGATGTGGGTGGAGGGTAATTTATATAACAACTGGATCCAGCTGATAAAGCAGTGGCCCCCAACCAGTGATTCGTAACTAACATGTCGCTCCCCAACCCCTTGGATGTAGCTCCCAGTGGCCTGAAAGCAGGTGCATATTTTTTAATTCCTGGCTTGGAGGCAAGTGTTGATTGCATAAAACCCAGTGTAAAACCAAACAGAGCCTTCTATAGGCTGCCAGTCCACATAGGGGCTATCAAATAGCCAATTATAGCTCTTATTTGCACCCCCAGGAACTTTTTCCATGCTTGTGTTGCTTCCAAACACTTAATCATTTTGAATGTTGCTCTCTGGGATTAATGGGTTGGGGATCCCTATGATAAAGTGAGGGACAAATTCAAAGCGTCTCAGGGCTTCTTATTTAATAATACAATAATGTACAAAACATATAGTTGTAGTTTGACTCATTAAAATTAATGTAACAGAAATACTGTTTATATTGATCTGCTTCAATTCTATGTTACAGTGGTGCCCAAAATACAAAATAAAAACCTGCATATATAATGGCACAGCCTTCGGCCTTATGCCATTTTATGTTCATGGAACTCTTCGGTGTCTTGCTTGTATTTCACAATTGGCTACTGTATTGGATACTGTATTGTGTTTAGAGGCTCCAATTGGAGATATAAAGAAATATCATTAACTTGTTTATTTACTTGTCATTTCTAAATGATCAGACCTGGAAGGGGCTCCGCCACTGTCTCCACTGGAGGAAATCACAGAGAACGAAGCGGCCCAGATTGCTGCGGATCTTCCAATCCCCCCAGCTTCCTTCACACTCCAAGACTATGTGGATCAGTCAGAGACTCTAAAGAAACTTGTGTTGCTAGGTAAGAGGGCACTGCTGCAAGATGCCCATGGTATGCAGGGTATTGTAACCAAGCTGTATGCATCTGATGATGTCAGGCTTTTAGGACTGAGCCTTTTTACGCTTCTTTTTATACTACACGATAACATGTTAGCCACTGTCTTAGGCTATCTGACCACAACCTGCCTGCTCCTTCCCTTAAGTGTGGGGCGAGTCGTAGTGACAAATGGTTGGCAACTGATTTTATGGCAGTCTTGGGGGCTGATTTACTAATCCATGAATCTGAATCCCGAATGGGAAAAAATCGGATTGGAAACTAACATAATGCGACTTTTTTGTATTTTTTGCGATGTTTTCGTCGCCGTTGCGACTTTTTCGTAGCCGTTACGACTTGCGCGAATTGTCGCAACTTTTTCGTAGCCGTTACAACTTGTGCGAAGTGTCGCGACTTTTTCGTATTGAGCGCTAGTAAACGGCGGGCAAACGTTTCCGATTTTTTCGCGACGGCTACAAAAAAGTTGCGACAATTCTCGCAAGTCGTAACGGCTACGAAAAAGGTGCGACAATTTATAAAAAAGTTGCGACGGCGATGAAAAAAATCGCAAAATACCGATCATTACGAAAAAACCGCATTCGGACGCTTTCGATCCGTTCGTGGATTAGTAAATCGGCCCCCTGGTCTTATAACTGAGAAACTTCCTTAGGAGGGACAATGCCCTGTTGGCTTAAGTAGAGACAAACCATGAAACCACCCCAGTACAGTCCCCCTATACAAAGCACAACGCTAAAGTAGCATTTGAGGCCCCTTATCTGCTGAATTGTAAATCTACAATTTGATTAAATCTGTGGGAAATATAAAATTCCCTTCAAACACAGATTCAATTTTCACTACTCCAAGTCCAGTGGGACTCATGGCCTGTGCCCTGCTCTGCCTAAATCTTAACATTGGCCCATGTGCCCATTGCACTTAGTGAAACAGAACTAAGGGCTAAACTCATGTAGCCATCCTGAAACATAAACATGTTTACTGGCAAATACAAATCTCGCAGAGTGCACAGCCTGTCAACACAGACATATATAATAATAATCCAGGTATAGGATCTGTTATCTGGGAAACCCATTATCCTAAAAGCACCAAGTTACTGGAAGGCCGTTTCAATCAATTAATTTAGAATTTTAAAATTGATTTCCTTTTCCCCTGTAATAATAAAACAGTACATTGTACTTCATCCCTATTATGGGATTTTTTTGTAGACATAAGGTATGGGGATCCAAATTATGGAAAGACCCTTTATTCAGAAAACCTCAGGTCCTGAGTATTCTGGATAACAGGTCCTATAACTGTACTGTGATCTCTCTCTAAATGCAAGAAATCCCTTACTGCACTTTATATCTGCACTATAATGTCTCACCTCAGGTGTTGATTTATCAAAGCTGGAGAAACGCCCCAATGTGGCTAACTTCCTGCTACGGTTAGACTTTGAAAGAGATGTATCCAGGTTCCTGCTCTTCCTAAAGGATGTGGGCTTAGAAGATAGTCAGCTGGGAGCATTCTTGTCTAAAAATCCTTTCATCCTGAGCGAGGATCTGGAAAATCTCCAGAAAAGGTATTGTAGCCCTCTCTGTTCACAATAGATGTATATAGTGTGACTTGCCCTTTATTCATAACATACTGTGCATTGTTTCTCTCATTACCTGAAGAAAAAACTTCTCCCACCTCATATTCACTATGAAATTCAACTGCAACTGCTAGGAGTCTCTTGGGCCCATCTTGTTCTTTTAACCTGGAGGTTGGGACTTTTGAGACAACAAATCAGAATACTGACTGCTACATTATTTCAAGAAAACTATGTAAACACCTTAATGGTTGAAACATGTTGGAAATTTTGTACAATGTGTTTCTTTAATAAACTTTTTCTACTTTTCAGTTTTGCCTTTGAGTGTGCAGTCACCTTTGATGTATTGAGCAAAGCCAAATGGGGTGACAGACATTACATTTACAAATAGCTCGAAAACTGTTGAAAACATTAAATGAATGTATATTGGAGAATTTCATTCATTAGGCAAAATGTTCCCCTGCTTATTCAGTGTAGTGTGGGAAAGCTTTAGCGGCCATACTTTCCAGAAATGCTGCAATTGCTTTCATTAGAGTGAAGCTCTTCTCGCCACTTTTCAGGGTCTCGTACCTGAGGCTGAAGGAATTCAGTAAGGAAGCAGTCGCTCGAATGGTCGCCAAAGCCCCTTATCTGCTGAACTTCTCAATAGAAAGACTGGATAACCGCTTGGGCTTCTTCCAAAGGGAACTGGGCCTAAGCACAGAAAAGGTAGGAATGTGGGGGGCCTTGGATTTTATTGTGTTATTTGCCATTTTAAGCAAAATCCTCTGACAGTGATGTTGGTGTCCTGGGATATAGCCATGTACTCTGCTCTAGCAGCTCCTGCAAGTGGACAATGAGATTATTGGTGGACAAATCAGTTTCTGGCCATTTAATAACAGTTCTGGTGCATTTCATGAATGACTTACTGCCATGCTGGAATGAGTTACCAGTGCAGTTTCTTATATGATTGCTCAGAATTTTAATGTCCCTTGAACATTGCCCTTAAGTGTATGCACATAAATGCACTTTCTGTTTGTTGATCCAATGTCACAGATTGTGCTTAAAGACAAGTAAATGCTCATTGGCAATATGGTAGGCACCCCCCTAGTGATTATAATTGCTCTCCTCAGCCCCTGGGCTGGTGCTGCTCTTCGCTGAAAACTCCAGTGGCCTGGGGCACTATTGTAGGAAACGTTTTGCTGCCATCTTTCTTTGGGTCCTTTCAATCCTTACTGATGCCCTGGCAGTGCCCATGCCCAACAGAGCAAAATCAGGATTTCAAAACTGAAAGCCAAAGTCTTTGCCGTATTGCGTGTGCTCCCACCACAAAGCAGCAGTAATATATTGCAGAGACTATAAGCAAGATGGCAGCACAGGGATCCCTACAATAGTACTGTATCATTCACTGAAGAAGTGCAAAGGCCCGGGGGCCTGAGCTTTGTGATCATTGCAGTGTGCATATATTCTGTGATAAAAATTAAATTTTTTTCCAAATTATTGTATCTTTCAACAGACAAGGGACCTGATTATACGCCTTCCGAGGTTGCTAACTGGAAGCCTTGAGCCTGTAAGAGAGAATCTGAAGGTAAGCCTGTTTGCTGCTGGAGAAAGACCCCCCCCCCCCCCCCTCCCATTATAGAACATAAGCTCACTAAGGTGCATAGACAGATCTAACGTTCTCAGATATAATTATAAACATACATATTTTTTTTGACCCAAACTTACATGATTCCACATATTGAAACCATTATAGTCTCTCTGTGCTTGCTTGGGCCCCACCCCCGTAAGCTCACAGTGCAATGCAGCCAAACCTTGTTCCATTGTTAAAGTGATGGCTTCTAGTTCATGAAAGACCTTTGCTTTCCATACTGGGTGGTACACAGATTCTCTACAAAGCAGAGGAACATGTCCCAGAATCCATCACTTCACAATGGAACAAGGTGGGGGTGGGTTGGATCACTTTTTGGGACTCTGTGGGAAGCACCAAGACAGACTATTGTGGGTTTTTTTTAATCCGTGGAATAAGGTCTTTCTTTTTTTTTTTTTTTTTTTAACATAAGACCAGCTGAATGAGCTTGTGTCAAGAAAAGGAGGGGGGAGGTGTACAACAAATAATAGGTGTACAACAAAATAATATTGCTTTAATTTTACTTTTAGTAGTGCGCCCCCTTCTGTTTATTACCTATTTTCAACCTATGTATAAATACCAGTTATCTGTGTGTCATTCTAGTAATGCTATATCACTTTCATTAATATTAATAATATATGTATTTACAAAACACCAACATATTTTGCAGCATTGTATAATAAATGGGTGTATGCGTTAAACATTCCAGACAATATAGGAAAACAATTAATACAAGAGGTCAAAAGGGCCCTGCCCTAAACAGGTTCTGGTTCTCGTTTTGCATGGTTTCATCATAACAATACATACTTATTTTTTATTTTGGGTTTTTTTTTTTTAGGTATGTGAAATTGAACTGGGATTCAAAAAAAATGAGATCCAGCACATTGCAATAAAAGTCCCTAAAATATTAACAGCGAACAAGAAGAAATTAATGGAAACCTTTGATTATGTGCATAATATAATGGGAATCCCCCATCATCTTATTGTTAAATTCCCACAGGTATTGTGAGCTTTTCTTGTTAATATATATTATCCAGCTCATAGGTAACACCTCGCCTTACCTAGTATTTCAGGGAAGCCTCCAAAACCTCCATGTGGACCTTATTCAAGAAACCTTAATTTTGACTTCAGAATGTATTAATTAAACAATTTTACAATTGATTCAAAGTAATTTGTAAATGTAACATGTGTCATGTGTCTGTTCCTTTCCTACCCTGCTGGTACTGAGTTTTAAAAAAGTGTAGCAGAAGACAACCCCAGCCAAGACTCCCTATTCCCACAGTGCCTTTCACTAATCTGCTAATGATGTCACTTCTGCCACGTTGTTTCAATAGTCAGAACCAGCAGTGAGTGTTGAGAATAGCAAGGTAAAGAAGATTATATTTACAGATAACTTCAAAACCTGTATATTGAAAAGTTGCTTAGACACTTCGCTTAGAGAAACGAGAGAGGTGAGAACATGGATCGTGCAGGTATATCCAGTAACCAATTTGTTTCATTTTCCCTGCAGGTATTTAATACAAAGTTGTTAAAAATGAAGGAGAGACATCTGTTCCTGGGATTTTTGGGCAGAGCTGTATATGATCCCACAAAGCCAAACTATGTCTCCTTAGACAAACTAACATCAACTCCCAATGAGATTTTCTGTGTGGAAGTTGCCAAGGCGTCGGTGCAAGATTACGAGCGGTTCCTGAAAACTCTGTGAATAACGAGCATCTGAGAGCTGTGTTTTCCATGCTGCAGTTAGGCGCCTGTATAGAATATCTTTGTGTGCATGGAGAATATTTATGTATATATTTACAATGTAATCTGTTTCTACGCATAAAAGAAAATGTTGGTCATAGGCAGTTCTGTAGCATTGTTACATATGAAGATAATATTTCTAAAGCTCCTTATGTATTTGTACATTAACGGAACAATATATAAGATTCTTTGCTTTGTATGAATAAATAATGTCCTCCTGGATAGATGTGTGGTTGTATGTATCAAGCAAGAACCTCGATACAGCTCCATACTGGCACTTAGTGTATAATTATGCAATGCCCATACTATAGCCAGCTCAGTATTATCTTTATAACCACCATTTTATCTGACTTCTAAGCCACGGAGTAAAAGTACATTTTGGGGCAGATTTATCAAAATGTGAGTTTAGAGATTAATACATAAAAACTCACCAATGTTCTATTCATTCCTATGGGATTTTTAGAAGTGTGGGTGAAAATTAGAACTCAACATTTCATAAATAGGCTTCTGAAAATCCCATAGGAATGAATAGAACATTGGGGAGTTTTTATGTATTAATCTCTAAACGCACATTTTAATAAATCTGCCCCTTTATGTCTGGGACGTTCCTTTGCTGAGGGTAGGTGCTTAGCAGAGGTTATCGCAGGGGGTGCTTTTAGCCAGCTGAGAATCAACAACAATCCTCTGCTGTCTGCTCCCTTTGACATGAATGGGAAATGCCAGTATAGGTGCTTTTTAGACTGAAAACTCTGGCATGTCTCTAGGACAGTGCTGTCCAACTGGCGGCCCGCGACCCCCCTCTGTGTGGCCCCCCACCTGTCTGGCTGCTTTGATGGCTTACCTTTGAGTAAGCTTTAAATGGTATCAGTACTGTGATTAACTGCCCCCCCCTGCATGGTTCTCACCTCCAGATTCAGGCTGTAATCAGGCTGTATTGTTTAAATATGTAATCCCCTGTGTTGTTCACACCTTTTAATCTCTGCATTGTTCACCCCCTGCAGTGTTCACACCTCAGGCTCAGGCTGTAATCACCCCCCATTGTTCCCCTGTTCACACCTCAGGAGCAGTAGAAACCCACAAATAATCCCTGCACACTACAAAAGGAACATATACTGAGGTGGTACTGCAATTAAAAAGTTTTTTAATATATAGTTATTGTGCAGACTGTAGGAGCAGTGCCAGCATTGTGTCACTGTAGGCTGCCTGTGTGTGCCATACACACAGGCATCATAGGGCAAGCAGAGTATGGCACACACAGGCAGCGTAGGGAAGGCAGAGTATGGCACACACAGGCCAAGTATGGCACAAACCAGCCAAGAATGGCAAACACAGTGAAAGTATGGCACATGCAGGCAGGGTAGGGAAGGCAGAGTATGGTACACACAGGCAGGGTAGGGCAGGCAGAGTATGGCACACACAGGCCAAGTATGGCACAAACCAGCCAAGTATGGCACACAGGCAGGGTAGGAAAGGCAGAGTATGGCACACACAGGCAGGGTAGGGAAGGCAGAGTATGGCACACACAGGCAGGGTAGGGCAGGCAGAGTATGGCAGGTTTTTGCTGTACTACAACCATTAATACGGGTATGGTCATGTAATAACATGGGTGTGGTTTCAAGTGGGTGCGGTTTCAAAAAGGGGAGTAGTCAAAACTGGCTTCCATTATCGGCCCTCCACCACGTAGGTCGGAAAAATTCCGGCCCTCAGTACAACAGAAGTTGGACAGCACTGCTCTAGGAGATACTAAAATGGAATAACAAGTTAATACATTTGTTAATAGCTCTAATTTTAGTGTAAATTGGATTTTAAATCCAGGAAAATGTGATGTAATGTCTCCAAAACAGGAAGTTCGGCTTCCCCTTACCTATTTAGTTTGCAGGTAGCACCTTTTACAGGCAAGTGTTAATATTTAGTTTGCATATTGATGGGTAAGGGGAAATTAAAAAAAAAAAAAAAAAAAAAAAAGGACTCAGTGGTGGGTGCTGGAAATTGTGTATCAAGAACCAACAAAAGGCCCCATATGGAACGTGTAAGTGCCACCTAGTTACCCTGCAATCCCTGCTGTTCCAGAAGCTATTCTCCACATTCTTGTTGTCATTTGTGCTCATCCACACATTTCCTACCTGATACTCTCACTCTGCTAAGAGAAACTATGCTGCTCAGATAAATCTTTAGTATGCACTAAACAGGCACAGCAGCCTCCTGTTGGTTGGCACATGGGGCAAGTTCTGTTTTACTGCAAAAGAACCTTCTGGTGCCTATTCTTTCACTCACTTTACACACAGCCTAAGTAAGTGGTAGTTGCACTACACCCCTTGGATATTTCCACATAGTGAAAGCCCATCTTGAATGTTTAGAGTCCTATGTACCCCCATGCTCTGAAGCCTATCTAGCTGGTCTGGTCTGTAAATACAGCCAAGTAGGGGTTACACATCACTCTGGGAGGAACCATAAGCCAGACTGGTACATACTAACACAACTCTGGTCATGCCCATTCCCACACCTTGTGTCTCAACCCTTTCTCCTTGTAGATTGTAAGCTCTTTTGGGCAGGGCTCTCTTCACCTCTTGTATCGGTTATTGATTGCTTTATATGTTACTCTGTATGTCCAATGTATGTAACCCACTTATTGTACAGCGCTGCGGAATATGTTGGCGCTTTATAAATAAATGTTAATAATAACAATAATAATACATTTATAAGTTAGTAAATGACATAGGCATTGGATATCCAATCTGCTCCTCTCAGCTGAACGTCAGCTCTCAGTTTAGCCAGCTGTCAGAGGGTTGATGAAGGGCTGCAGTGAGTCTATCTCTATGGGGGCGGGAAGCTAGTAAAAATGGCAAAGTTTTGATACTTTCTCTCATTTGGATTAACTATATAGACATTAGAAGTGGTAAAGCTGACATAGTTACAGGGAGGGATTCTATAAATCAGGGACGTCCAACAACTAGAGGCACTAGGTAGGACCTACTTGATACGTGCACCGAAATATAGTAACACTAAAAAGCAATTCGTGTCCCCTCTACAAAAAGCGACGAAAACTATAAGAGTTGCCATAACTACGAAAACATCCACTTTCATAAAGTTCAATTGACAAAGACGTGCCCTTCCCTTACTTCCTGTTACACTTCCGCCCGTACTTCAAGCTGCGCGTCGTTTGTACGCGACTCTACGTCAGACGTCATTCTCACTGGGAAAGATGGCTGCTCGGGCACCAGGTAAGGTCGAGGCAGCTTCTCCTTCACTGGCCCCTCTGGGGTCTGGGGTTACTTGTTCCCTATTATTTGGGGCCCTGTGAGGCAGAACCCTATTTATTGTGTGGGGGTGACATGGAGAGAGGAAATGCCGCCTGTGTCCTATCTGTGACCCCGTCCCCTAGCCCCTGAGCCGCCTGTATGGCCGGGTCCTGCCGGGCTGGGCTGCTCCTCAGAGGTCATGGCTTGCTGAGAGACTCCCACACTGCCTAGCAGATAAAGTGACAGCTGTGCTGCCTGCCTGGGAGTTATCCCTAATGTGTTTAATAACAGCTCCCAGGGTTTGCCCCATGTGTTACTGTAAGTGGGGCTCAGGGAAAGCTGTGGGAGATCTGGGACTTTGGGGTATATTTCTCATGCTGTGTAAAAAGTGGAGTAAAACATTACCGGTGATGTTGCTCATAGCAGCCAATCAGATGTTTTGCTTTGATTTTCTAACTGTTGAAATCTAATTGCTGATTGGTTGCCCTGGGAAACATCACAGGTAATGCTTTACTCCACTTCTTACACAGCATGATAAATATACCCCTTTGTGTGAACGTTACATCTCATGGTAATAATTGCCCTTCTGATGAACTTGGTGGGTCACATTCACTCAAACTGACATTTATATTGCAATTTTGTCCACATCTGATAGGTGGCGCTGTTGTTTCAAGTTCATTAACACAGTTAAAACTGCTATTGTCTTGAGAACTAGTACTTGGGATGATCGTCTCTGTGGCTAAAAAATACATAGACATTAGAGCAGGGTAGAGCTGGGCAGTATGACCAAAAATTTATATCACGGTGTTTTTCAAAATTATATCGGTGTCACGGTATTTGACGGTATTTTTTTTTTCCATGCATGATTAGGTGTTAACCCCATTTCCTAATAAATTAGAGAATAATTACTGCAGTATTGAAAATCAGAGTCAGGCAAGCGAAGGATCAGCAAGAGAAAGTCGTAAGGTAAATTAGGCAGGCTTAGTTTCTCAGGCAAGGCCGCAGACAACATAGCACAGGAGGAGGCGTTTGATAGCTTTAAATACTCCCCGCGCATGCGCAGAACCCGTCAGCGCGTCATGGATGTGCACGCTTTGACGCACGCGCACCTGGACAACGGGACACCGCACGGGTGAGTACCCCGACACCCCGGTATTGCGGTATCTGAAAAATGAATATAGTTTTAAAAAAAAAAAAACACCGGTATTCGGTATTAAACAGTATATCGCCCAGCCCTAGAGCAGGGGTGGGCAAGCTACGGCCCGCGGCCACATCCGGTCCATTGGTCTTTTTAATTCGACTCGCCGAGGATTGGTGTGTCTCACTTTGTCCAGACTCATCACGCGAGACTTGGCGTCAAGACTGCATGTAAGCGCTGGCCCGGCACGTCTGTCAAATTTTAAAAGTCAATGTGGCCCCTGAGCCTAAAAGTTTGCCCACCCCTGCATTAGTGGCTGTGTACATATTGTAGCAAAACCAGTTATTTCTGGAACTTTCCTTCATTTTGCTTTTCCCATGTAAAGAATAATGGGTTGTTGGTGATTTGCTTTGCTTGTAAAATGGATCATAATTCTGTTTCCATGTTATTTTGATTATGAATACAACAGAACATAATCTTTCCATTTTGTTGATACATTTACTTCCTTATGTTGCAGTTGCCGCATCAGGCCGACTCATTGACGGTTTGAGGAAATGGTACTATAATGTTGCCGGATTCAACAAACTCGGTAGGTTAATGGATACGGGTACACCAGCAATGATAAATTCGCTTCCCAAAAAAGGAGCGGGTCACCTAACTATTTATTTGCAATAGGCTTAGTCCAACTGAAATCGAAAGCTGCAGATAAAAAGAGACAGTCACCCTGGCAGCAAGAAAGTGTATTCACGGGGAAGCTAGATTGTTATTCTTGCATTTTTGTGACCTTTTCAGGGTATCGCAAAACTGGGGAACTGCTGACAATTTAAAGGCAATTTGGGGCTAAAAAGGATTATTACTTTAAAGGAGTGGTTTACTTTTGAATTAACATTTAGTATGAACATTTTGAGGCAGTTGGTCTTCATTTTTTTTTTAATTTGTTATGGTTTTTGAATTAAGCTTTTTGTTCAGCAGCTCTCCTGTTTGGAATTTTATCAGCTACTTGGTTTATAGGGTCCATTATACCCTAGCAACCAGGCATTGGCTTGAATAGGAGAGAACCTGGATAAAAAGAGAAGTAAGAGAAAGTAATAATAACATTAAAAGCAATAATATTTTTGGGAGACCACCATTTAAAAGCTGGAAAGAGACAGAATATTTCTTATTATTATTACATAGAAGCTATATAATTCCAAAACTATAAAAAATATTGGCCAATTAAAAAGATGAGTAGAATAGTCTATTCTATAACATAATAAAAGTGAACTTTTTGGTGAGCTACCCCTATTCTATTAATGGAACTCCCAAAATTTCCTCTATAATCCTTGTCTGTTACAAATGAGTATTGGGTGCATCCTCGTGATCCTTCCCCAAAGCCCAGTAGAATGTTGGTAACGAATCGCAGCTCTCCCCTTGTACAGAGATGTGCACACTGCAGTTCCTTGTCAGCCTGCCAAGCTGCTAGCTAAGCTCTATGGTCTGTATGAGGCCAGCCAATCCACACCCTTAGTGCCACCAGTATGCAGCTTGTCAGAGCCTCAGCTAAAGTGCTGCCTCTCAATCTGTCCCATTCTGTTTGGGGCGCCCCAAGTGTTGCCAGTAGGCAGAATACAGGCGCTGTGGTGACCATGTGTTTTTATTTTCTTTGGCAGGTTTAATGAGAGATGACACAATTTATGAAGATGATGACGTGAAAGAGGCAGTAAGGAGGCTGCCACCTAAAGTTTATGATGACAGAATCTTTCGAATCAAGAGGGCATTGGACCTGAACATTAGACAGCAGCACCTCCCAAAGCAACAGTGGATTAAATATGAAGAGGTATTTAGCATAATTATCTTTAATGTAAATGAGGAAACTACAGGTCCAGTTCAATGTGCAAAGTGCTTGTGACATGGGTGATGTTTTGCACCAGAGGTAATAGTACATTCCATATTACTTAAAATATCCCACATAATGGTACATGTGCTATTGCTGAGCCACAGTCAAATGTAGAGAGACTTGGAGAGCAACACAAGCACCATAAAAGTTCATGGAGGAGCCAAATAAGGGCTGTGATTGGCTATTAGGCAGCCTCTATGCACCCTATCGACTTACAGGGGCTTTATTTGGTAGGAAATCTTGTTTTTATTCAACCAAAACTTGCCCCAGGTCAGGAATTCAAAAATAACTCCCTGGTTTGGGGGCACTGAGAGCAACATCCAAGGGGTTGGTGAGCAACATGTTGTTGTAAAGACTCTGTCCGTGCTGGACATTTATTGCAAATGGAATATTTTTTCCAAAGCAATTATATTTATCTAAATGAAATAATTTAATGCCATATTTTTTTTTTTTTTTTTTTTGTAGGATGTTCACTATCTGGAACCATACCTCAAGGAAGTGATTCGTGAAAGAAAAGAAAAACAAGACTGGATGAAGAAATGATGTGCAAATGCTGTTTTCTGGGAAAGTTTATGTAAATGTCTTGTCTATTGAAACAGAGCCTGTCCCTTTGTACTTGTGGGGCTGGCCAAGAAATAAACATTCGGAATGAACATCATCTGTCTAATCACGTCATTGAGCAAATTGCACTCATACAGCCAACTGGCTGGCAACTTTTGGAAGCAGTTTTATTTTTGTTCAGGAGTTTGTCGTCTCCTGGTTCACGTATGTTTGGGCACATACAAATATTGGGTGTTCTATACATATGGGCCATCTGAATGATCAGAGATGGAAAGTGGTGTCCAGTATTCCTATCCTGTCTATGTGATTGGTCACTCTGCAAATCTGCACCTAGGCAGTAGCCCATAGCAACTGATCATTCATTTTCTTTGTTCATCCAACTGCAGTTAGAGTAAGGAAAGCAAAAATTTGGTTGCCATGGGTTGCTGGACTAGTGCAAAGTTGTGTGGTTTTAGTAACTGAGCCAGTCTGATTACCATAACTTTTTCGGTAGACCCTAAGGGACTAATGCTTTACCTTTCTAATCATCTCAAGGGGGAATTCCCTGTCTTTCCCATACTCCTTTGCTTTGTTGTGTCACTAGAACAGCACAAATGTGTGCCCTAAAAAACAAATTTGCCATTTGTGTAAATGGAAAGTGGTGGAGGAAACCTTAACAGTTCAAAACTCACTCACAGAACCATGAAGAACACAGTGTTATGTGTGCAACTTGGCAATTTTATTTCAAAATTTCTGATTCTTGGCCTGAATGGAGCTCTGGGAAGAGGGATTGCTGTAAGCTTCCAAAGTCATGCAATTAGCAAGTTCCCTTTCTGGTATTTTTAGATAATTAAATTCCATTCTTTGTTTGAAATGAAGAAGGAAATATTACAGCACTGTGTAATAGTAAATATACACATTGTAATTATTCTTTGTTTCTTAGTTATGATTCAGCGGTATAGGTGGGGCCTGTGCGCACTGAGGTTGAACGTGGGACATCCAGCACTCCGGACTCATGAAAACTGCTAAAATCCAAAGTTTATTCCTTCATGTTTAAAACAAATAAACACCTGACGCGTTTCGTGCCCTTTAGGGCACTTAATCATAGGAGATTATGATTAAGTGCCCTAAAGGGCACGAAACGCGTCAGGCGTTTATTTGTTTTAAACATGAAGGAATAAACTTTGGATTTTAGCAGTTTTCATGAGTCCGGAGTGCTGGATGTCCCACGTTCAACCTTGGAGAATTTTCCCTTTCAGCTGCGGGTTCGGGGCCTTGAGCACCCGGACCACCATCGGCTTTTGGTGAGCTACTTGGATTTCTTTGTCCGTATATTATTGAATGATCTTTTTTGAACCTTGCGTCGGGCTCGGGGTTTGAACACCCGGGCCTAGCCCGATACTGGGTACATATATATAACCTTTACTGTTTTGATGTATATTAGGGAACAAATTTTGATTCAATCATTGACTATATTCCAATTATTTTTTGAGTCAGTTAAGATAACTATTTTACTGAATTTATTTCATGAAATCCATTTGAGGTTTGTTTATTTCACATTCCTCTCCCTCTTCCCTGTGCACACTTACCCTACTGTTGCAGGTTTTCGCTTTTATGGTGAAAAAACAAATAAATTCCAGACAATCCGCTGAAGATTGCACCTTGAACCAACTTTCCCACAGGATAAACAGATGAATATTGTACGAGTGGCCATATGCTGTAAGGCAGTGATCCCCAACCAGTGGCTCAGGTACAACATTTTGCTCCCCAACCCCTTGGATGTTGCTCTCAGGGGCCTCACAGCAGGTGCTTATTTTTGAATTTCTGTTTAGTAGGCAAGTTTTGGTTGCATAAAACCCAGTGTAATTGCCAAGCAGAGCCTTCTATAGGCTTCCAGTCAACAAAGGGGCCATCAAATAGCTCTCATTGGCACCTCCTTTTTTCATGCTTGTGTTGCTCTCCAACACTTTTTCCATTTGAATGTGGCTCACGGGTATAAAAGGTTGAGGATACCTGTTGTAAGGCCACATTAAAGGGGTTGTTAACCTGCGCTTATCTGCAGGCTGGGAATCTGCCCATGTGGCATTAGCTTTAGTGAGTGGGTAAACAGGCAAAACTGCCCCATGTGCCATTAGCCTCAATTAGTTTGTACAGTAAAGAAGATGTACACAGAGTATGCACTTGTAAATAATAGTATATTAACTTCTATGAACAATAACTTCAGATCATAAATACATTATACTGTGAGGGGCAGAAGCAGCACAAATACATTAAATACAGGGAGAAGCAGTGGGATCTTCAGCCCCAAATACATTAAATACAGTGAGAGGCGATGATTTCTGACACCCCAGACCCACTTACCCTTCCAAAAAGCAGGTTTCCTGGGGGCTGGAGAAATTTTCAGTATTCGAGATCAAAACAAATTCAGAAATAATTTGCATTGCTAAATGTGCTCACATGCCCCACCTAGTGGTAGTCAGAATAGCACCCAGGCTGGAGAACCCGTGTTTCGATATTATGCGACTTGGGTCATATGGACAGTACATTGAGTAGGAGAAACAATAGGTTAGCTGAAAGCAGTTCTAATGTGTAGCGCTGGCTCCTTCTGAAAGCTCAGACTCAGGCACAATGCACTGACATGGCGCCTACACACCAATATTACAGCTAAAAAATAATTTTTTTGGTTCAAGAAATTTTAAATGGCAGAGGGAATTATTTGCAATGGATACTGGTCTACCAAGCCACTATAGCGTAGCATATCCCAAGCACCACATCATATCCAGTACTGGTCTGAGTGTCAGTGAAAGGTTGGAGGCCTGATAAGCATGCCTTTAGCCTGTCCATTTATCCTGGCATTAGATACCATCCTCCTTAGATGCCATCTTTTCTCAGATTCCAAATTTACAAAACACCCATTTTTATGCAATTTCTAATTATCTCTCTATGACAACAGCAATGCCTCTCTAATATGTATCATTACCACCAAATATGAATTATTTGCTACAGGTGTATAAATATGAGTAAATGTTTAAGTTGCCTCTGTAGATAAAATACACTTTTTGGCCAAAGGTATATTTCTATCTAGTCTGACAGTTGGGCAAATGCCTGGATAACTCTACTTGCCTGAATGCACTGTGCTGACTGTGATGTTTGCTTGAGGAGGAGCTGTTTCTATGGTTTGGGGAGACATTCTTGGCAATTCTGTGCTTCCTACTTTTGTTTGGGGAAGGTCTTTCCCTGTCTCAGCAGAATAATGCCCCCATGCAGTAGGAGAGGTACTTATAGAATGGATTTGCTGAGATGGGAATGGAATACTATGACTGGCCCAACTGAACCTCTGTGGGATGAACAGGAACCCTGACTGTGAGTCGGGCCTGATCCCCAACGTCAGTGCCCAACCTAACTAATACTCTTGTGGCTGAATAGAAACAGCTCCCACCAATCATGTTCCTACATCTAGTCGGAACCTTCCCAGAAGTGTAGGGACTGTTACAGCTCCACACTTATACCCCTGGTTTGGGAATGTTTAAGAGGCAGGTATCCAGGTACATTTTGCTTTATGGTGTTCATAGATATACAGGTATGGGAACCCTTATCCGGAAACCCGTTATCCAGAAAGTTCCAAATTACGGAAAGGCCATCTCCCATAGACTCCATTATAAGCAAATAATTCAATTTTTTAAAAATGATTCCCTTTTCTCTGTAATAATAAAACAGTACCTGTACTTGACCCCAACTAAGATATAATTACCCCTTATTGGGGGCAGAACAGCCCTATTGGGTTTATTTAATGGTTAAATCATTCCCTTTTCTCTGTAATAATAAAACAGTACCTGTACTTGATCCCAACTAAGATGTAATTACCCCTTATTGGGGGCAGAACAGTCCTATTGGGTTTATTTAATGGTTAAATCATTCCCTTTTCTCTGTAATAATAAAACAGTACCTGTACTTGATCCCAACTAAGATATAATTACCCCTTATTGGGGGCAGAACAGCCCTATTGGGTTTATTTAATGGTTAAATGATTCCCTTTTCTCTGTAATAATAAAACAGTACCTGTACTTGATCCCAACTAAGATATAATTACCCCTTATTGGAGGCAGAACAGCCCTATTGGGTTTATTTAATGGTTAAATGATTCCCTTTTCTCTGTAATAATAAAACAGTACCTGTACTTGATCCCAACTAAGATATAATTACCCCTTATTGGGGGCAGAACAGCCCTATTGGGTTTATTTAATATTTAAATGATTTTTAGCAGACTGAATATGGAGATCCAAATTGCAGAAACATCCCTTATCCGGAAAACCACAGGTCCCAAGCATTCTGGAACAGGTCCCATACCTGTATAATATTCTGGCTCTGTGTGAGATGCACCTCAAACCTGCTAATACACACCACAGTGTGAGAATCCTTATGGTAGCCATTAGCGGCAAGCCTGGACCAGTAATCTGTGGGTTCTGGCAAATGCCAGAGGGGCTGCTGTAAGATGCCATAGACAGTCACTAGACCTGATTTGTGGTTTAATACAGTGTCAAAATGTCCACAACCACCTAACAACCTCTAATGTTGTCCCTGGGAACCATGTGAAAGCGTCGGTATGGTCAGTTGGATAAAAATTTGTTGGTTTTATTCCTGTTTGCTATGGACAATGTCACAATAAAATGGGTGTTAATCTGGTGCAACGTGATTGGCTACAGTCCCAAAGCACTGAAACAAATATACTGACTCTTGTTTAATAACTATAGATCACCTGCGTTTAATCGTCCGCTATGGACACGTTACCTCATGATCTGTTTACTAAGGACTGGGTGATTAAATAAGATGTTTGATGGCTTCTCATGTGGTTCCTTGGGGCGCAATAAAGCAGAAGAGTGTTGGCTTCGGTGTGTTTGTATGGGCTGAGTTTCCAAGGAAAACCCATTCTTCCTTGCAGGCTAAAGCCATCGGGCGCCTTCTCATCCTCACAGGCCCTTGGGTGCAGTCAGAGGCTCCACAACTGAGGTCCTGCTCAGATTTAATCCCTGTTTAAACTCAGGACCCCACGACAAAAGCAGGTGCTTCCCACAAAGGTCAATAAAGAACCTGTTGATTCTCTCCGTGCTTTCCCTATGGTTTCCCTATGGCTGTGTAATCCTTTCTAATGGATGGGTCTTAGTGGCCCACTCTGGAGTCATCTGCTTCTCATCCGTCTTCTCTGCACATCTCCACCTACAATAGCAGAGGATGAGGCCGGCCGCTCATACACCGTGTCTTGTAAGGAATGATGTGCTCATTCTGTGGAGGCGGCCAGGAACCCCGTTACATATACCTCCCCTGAGAGCCAGAAAGATTCCTTAGGACACAAACAGAAATGTGTTAATCGTGCAGCATGGCGCACAGGCGCTGACAGATGCACCTCATTTTCCACTTTATATAATGGAACAAGTCCTGCTAGAGCCGACAGGAAGCACTAACAATTTCAGGCAGATCTTCCCCTAAACGTAGCTTTGTTCCCCAAATCCCCCAATGCGAGGGAACGTTGTACAATGAAATCCTTGCAGTTGCAGCCAGAAGGCATTGAGGCCAAGGGACTCCGGATTTATTCCACTTATTACTCAGCAAAAGTTCCCTTTCTGTTTGCTTATCCCCCGCAGGTGTGAAACAAAACCCACGATTATGGTGGGAATAGTTTGTTTATTCACTGTCATTGGCTTTGGTTGGTGGGAGTTGTAGTCGTAGTTCAGAAACACTGGAAATAATTGGGATTTTAAAGGGGGATCTACACAGAGAATCTGCTTTTCTTCATAATAAAAAAACAACCTTCTGATGCACATTCATTTAAACATTTATAGTGGTGCGTAAATGTAATTGCAACCAGAAGCAGTATTTGCCTGTTGCTCATATTCTGTGCACTGACTACTGAAACAATGTAGCTGATTCACAGGCCTGCCGCAGAACTGACATTTGCTTTATTGTTTTAAAAGTCAGAAGCAGAATACAGGAAGGGATATTATTATTGTTTATTTATATAGCACCAAATATCATTGCCATGAATGCGTGCTCCAGTGGAGCTTACAGCCTAAAGATGGCCATACATGTTCAGATTTTAGTCTTCTTCCAACAAACATTTGGATCTTGGTCATATGCAGGGTTGGACTGGGCCGCCGGGACACCAGGAAAAATCCCGGTGGGCCCTGGCGGCCCAGACCTGAGCCTTGCAGCATTCCCCCTGCTTGACCATTCCTCCCCTGACGCATTAAATTTACGCACGCTCGGGGAGGACGCCGGGTGGGGGCCCCTGTGGGGGGGTTAGGGGGACCCCTGAGGGGGGACTTAGGGGACGTGGCCAGTGGGGGGCAGCGCGGCAACATTTTTTGACCATGCCCACTTTGTGGCCACGCCCCAATTGTCACACCCCATTTTTAAAATAGTTAAAATAGTGCCCACGATGGCCCAATAGACAGCACCCCCATAGACAGTGCCCCCCATACACAGTGCCCCCCATACACAGAGCCCCCCCATACACAGAAGCCCTCCTTACACAGTGTCCCCCCATACACAGTGCCCCCATACACAGTGCCCCCCATACACAGTAGCCCTCCTTACACAGTGTCCCCCCATACAGTGCCCCCCATACACAGTACCCCCCCATACACAGAGCCCCCCCATAGACAGAGCCCCCCATACACAGTAGCCCTCCTTACACAGTGCCCCCCATACACAATAGCCCTACTTACACAGTGCCCCCCCATACAGTGCCCCCCCTACACAGTACCCCTCCATACACAGAGCCCCCCAATTGCCCCCATAGAGAGTACCTCCAAAAGAAAATTCCCCCATATATGGCAGCCCCCCATAGACTTCTTGCGGCTCCTGCTCCTTATTCGGCTCCTTATTCGGTGCGTACGTGTGACGTCACACGTACGCACAGGCGCAACCTTATAAAAGGACCTGTCGCCGCCGTACGAGGAGCCGAATAAGAAGCAGGAGCCGCAAGAATAGCCGGAGCGCTCCGCTGCAGCCAGCGCGTCCCGCTGGCCTGGATAGTTTGATGAATGTTCTGCATTTCCGTAACGCGGGACATTCATTGAACAATCCGGGACAGCGGGACGTGCTGTAAAAACCGGGACTGTCCCGCGAAAAGCGGGACAGTTGGGGGGTATGGGCCCTGCACCCCCCAGTCCAACCCTGGTCGTATGTTTAAATGCAACAACCTAAAACTAACATTCAGAATAAAATTGTAGGATAAAGCCCTAAAAATAATAAATAATGCTTCCATTGTAATTCCCCCAAGGATATTTGGTCCCTTAGCCTTACACTATCCATGTCTGTTTTATTCCTGTTTGCTACGGACAATGTCACAATAAAAGGGGTGTTAATCTGGTGCAACGTGATTGGCTACAGTCCCAAAGAAGTGAAACAAATATACTGACTCTTGTTTAACTATAGATCACCAGCAGTTGGATCCAGTATGGAGATCCCCTTTAACTAGGGAATTTTAACATAAAGGAGCACTGTCATTGAGATGAACATGCACCCAATCTGTAGTGGTTGAGTATTAAAGGGATACTGCCATGGGAAAACATGTTTTTTTTAAAACCCATCAGTTAATAGAGCTTCTCCTGTAGAATCCTGCATTGTAATGTTTTTCAAAAACAGATTTTTGTATATTTAATTTGAAATCTCACATGGGGCTAGCCATATTCTTCATTTCCCAGGGTGCCACAGCCATGTGCTCTGATAAACTTCAGTCACACTTTACTGCTGAGCTGCAAGTTGGAGTGGTATTCCCCCCACTCCCAGCAGCCAATCAGCAGAACAATGGGAAGGGAGCAAGATAGCAGCTCCCAGTAGGTATCAGAATAGCACTCAATAGTAAGAAATCCAAGTCCGGCTTGGGACTCCTCCAGTTACATAGGAGTAGGAGAAACAATAGGTTAGCTGAAAGCAGTTCTTTTTGTTGGTTCAAGAATAAAATGTTAAATGGCAGAGTGAATTATTATGTAAAGAGTGTAATTGAGAAATAAAAAGTACCCCATAAAAATCATGACAGCATCCCTTTAATTCTTTTGTACAAATCAGTTTTAGTTTTCCCCTCCAGTTTAGAAAATATAAACAGTATTACTGTTCTTCAAGCTAACACTTATTTCCTTCTGCAAGCAACTCAACCATGTTGTTGAGTCAATAGTGCATTGAAATGGCTGAACAGGGGAAATTTTACCTCTAGCATTAGATTGTAAGCTCCATGACCCAGGCATTTATGTGGATAATGAACAAGCACTGCAGTATATATCAGCGCTATATAAATAAAGGATGAGAAAAAAGATATTCCCAGATGACAGAGCACTTGGGCCCTCACTACTTAGATTTTTAGGAAAAACAAGAAGATAACATGTCAGTGCTGTATAGAGAATAACAATCACTGTTCTGAATTTCACACATTCCAGTTACATCAGGTCGGACACTAGGGGGCGATACAGTACTTGCACAGAAAGAATTTGCTGTCGCTATAATTTTGTTTGCTCAAATACTGCCCAACAGATTCCCAGAATCAGAATCCTACTTTGCATGTTTGAGTATAACCCCCCAAATTTGCTTTATCTGCATTAGTTGTCCAATTCCACATTACGGGGCAGACTTAAGATTTTATTGGAATTCTGTGATTCTTACCTATGGCTATGTGAGTTCAGTGGCGGCTAAAGGCAAATACTCAGGAAAGTCCAATTGAAACTAAATTTGCTGACCGTCCACAGACAACTTTCCGAATGATTTTTTATAATAATTTTCCAAGCTAATACGAATTGGTTAAGTCTTTTTGGGAGTTAGTAGGAACAGATACCACAGGCACTGGGGATTTGCCCAAATGTGAATCCTGCATAAATTACTGTGATTGGCTGAACCAAAACCTGGATTTGGTGCATCCCTATTAGAAAGCCCTATGCTGATTGGATCCCTAGAGTTACATCCATTTGTGTCAGTCTCAGTAGCTCTGTAAGATTTCACACATGACCCTATCTTGGTCCACTTTACTTGGATCAGACTTGTACACGAGTTAGTGGTGTTTATGGGGCCTTAAAGAACAACTAAAACTTAACAAAGTAGTAAGAATAGTGAAAAAATCTTTGGGAGATCCAGTGGCTGAAGTCCCTCCTTACCAGTCCCCCCCCCCCCCCCCCCCACTTGGCTTCCCACCCTCTGCGAACAAGCAAAATAAAAGTGGCAGAAGTGGCTGAGGAGGGGAACTACCATACAGCAGACCCCACTGTCAGGCCTCCCATTGTAGAGTCTGCTGTATGGTAGTTATGCCACTGGCTGGGCCAAGTAGTATTTGTGCCCTAGGCAATAGTACTTGGCCTGGCACCCAGCTATGACCCTCACCCTGTTACCTCTCTCTCCAACCCCTCTGCCCCATGCTTAGTCTCCAATGCCTGCAACTGTTACTGGGTCTCTGCTTCATTTTGTTTCCCCCTCTCACCCTGCAATTTTGCCCCCCTCTTTGTACCCGAGGCATAAGCCTCTCCTGCCTACTATAGTTCCAGCCCTGCTGGCTATTAATGCTACACATTGGGGGTTATTTATAAAGACTGGGTAAATTTGCACCTGGACAGAAACCTATAGCAACCAATTAGTCTTTTTTCATCCAGCTGCAGGTTCAGCAATGAAAGCAAAAACCTTTCCATGGGTACTGTCAGGTGCAAGTTTGCCCAGTCTTTATAAATGAACCCTATTATGTTTTGGTTTTTTCTGATAGCCGGGGGGGCCACACCCCCCAGGGAAGATCTGTGTCCCCAAAGATGCCCCAGTAGCCGCCTTTTCTGCTGATTCACTGCACATGCTTTGTGCTGCTGTCACTTACCTGAGCTTAGGGGCCCACTCACAATATACTGTATTTACAGAATGTAAATGTCACAATATAAGGCTGATTAGTAAATGCAGATTATTATTAAATGTCAGCTCAGAAACCAGTGCATTTTGCATCAGAATGTAATAATCAGCCCTGTAGCTTCAGCTTCTATGACAGGCCAACCTCATTTTTCTCCTAAGCTTAGCTTCTCATCAGCAGCCAAGAACCCACTGAGCATGGGCAGTGTCAGCGACACAAGGTCCAAGATGTTCGAGATTCTGTGCACAGCTTTTAAGGCCTGGATCTTTACTGTTATTGGGTTGCCGAACCTCTCTGCTGGTACAGTAAGTATGGAATGTACAGTACTTCTAGCAAGATTAGTTTTTAGCTTCTATGAGTAGCAGGCGCCCCTGCAGACTGGGAACCACCGGTGTAGCTTGATTCTGTTTGGTCTAATTATAACTAATTCAGAAACAATCGTTTGTGTGACCCTGCTATGTACAAGACTATTATGTGTACAAAAAACAATTCAATGATTTAATTCCTAACATGATTATTAATTGTTTATTTGGCAGAAAAAATTCTGGGAAGGAAGCCCAGGATCTCTCCTAAACTTTCTATGCTATTTCTATAGCTATGCTATATTCTATCACCTCTATTATGACTATCCCTACTAATATTCAGAGGGCCTATGTTTGCTGTTACTCCCTTTTAATTAAGAAGAGAATTCAGATGCCAAGTGGTTTAGTTGACAGAAAAGAGGATCAATTTAAGACGTTTAAGGCTGCAGTAATCTTAGGATACATGAAATGCTCATATTGTGCCTCTATAATGTGGCGGGCAGGTTCCCATGCATGGGCTAATTCACCGTGCCATTGTAAAAGGCAGCACTGCTGTCTCCTAATGAAGAAATAATAGCTGTGACCTATCTCCTTTTATGACTCTCCGGGAAGCTGGTCCATCTTTTCATGGGGCTATGGGTTATAGTTTGTACCACTTCCAGGATTAGATTCTGCTTTAATATTAGCCACAGGGGTCCATTATCTGCCGATAGCATGCAGGCTTGTGTAGGCACTGGTATTTGGGAAGATTCAACAGAAGAACAGAAGCCTTTATCCCTGGGACAGCAGGAAGACAGAAGGATGAGATTGTGCTGTTAATTTGCTTCTGTCACAGTGGCCGACCCCCTTCCAAACACACACAATGTACAACTGACTGAGAATGTACCACCTTGCCCTTCTTCATCCCTCTTAGTAACTATGTTGCACATTGAACCTTGTTGTGGACATCACCTACCACTTTTATTTATAAAGGGCTAATATGTTCTGCAGAGGGCAGATAGATCGAAACTACAAATACTAATCGATACAGAAGATAACGTGGTCTCTGCTACAATCTGAAAGTTGAAGTTGGGTTTGATACACAAGGTGTAGATATTTCTGGAGTTGTGGTTGAGTGTCTGATACACCAATGTATTCCCATATCTGCGACTGCTGTGAGCCAAGGGGTAGGCAATGGCAAGATGTGAGACCATAAATGGGAACCATAACAGAACAATCTATGATTTAGATTAAGCAGTGAATTCTCTTCTCACTACACAGAATGGCTATTTCCAAATCAACATGTTTTTATTATAGAGTGTCTTCCCCATAATTTCAGTGTTGTGAGCTGAGTCTGCTGCAATTGCACCAGATGCATGAACATGGATTAAATTGTACTTTCCCTAAATGACAGAGCTAGTTCCATTTAACATTTTCAGAGCGTAGGTTACGTCACATCAGGAACGAATGTTCAAAATGGCATCCGAATCACTGGGCACAAGTCTGGTGTGCATATTGGCACAACCTACTGTGGGAACCCTGGAGCTACCACTAGGTCAGGGATGGCAGGATTTGCCCATAACCAAAAGTGTGCACTATTCATCAGAAGAGGGGGGACCAAAACATTGGCAACCATGTGCAAAAGTATGTTTGAATGCAATGAATTGCGTCAGTGTGTGCGTCAGCCTTGTGGATGTGTTGACCGATGACTCCTTGTGTTATAGATAAAAAAATTTTAGAAAAAAAAAACTAAAGCCCTGTAATAAAGGAAACTGTGTGCACAATGATCATCAAAATAGTCCCTGGCATTTTAAGTACACAAAGGCCCAAACAGCCCCCACCAGCCCAATAAATAGTGACTGTGTGGCATCTTACAGCAGCCCCTCTGGCATTTGCCAGAACCCACAGATTGCCAGTCCAGGGCTGATTAGTACTAATACCAAAAAAGGCAAATAAATTCCTATGGAAGGGCTTGTCCCGTAGTTCTGTTATTTAGCAGCAGAGGGAAGTATGTTCTCATACTGTGAAATACAGTCAGGAATGCCTTCCCTTTCCTCATAGGTAACCCTCCTTGCCCCCCTGCGTTTTTCAGAATGACAACACCTCAGAGGTTTATTGCTACCAAGAGAATTTACCACTAAGTCCTGTACTGATGTAATGAAATGTAATATATGCTGTGTAATGAATTATGAGATGTTATTTGGTTTCAGGATTTTATTACTCCAATCAGTTATGACCATATTTCCCTTTATATGAGAACTCACACTTTAAACATACCAGATGACTTGACGTTGGAGAGAAACACCTAATGATGTGCGGAGCTGCCCAAGCAAGCTGAAAAAAAACGTCAGTTTTATAATTCGGGGCTGTCAGTATGTTTTAAGCCAGTAAACTGTAAAAGATTAGGACCAAAATATTTCCAGCATCACTGGAGACAATACAAATGTCCATTATTATTAATAATAATAATAATAATAATTATCAAAATAACTAGTGTTGCCACCCAGCAGGTACTTTAACAGGCTAGCTGGTTAAATTCTTGACAAAGTGGGGGTCAGTATTATAAATTTCCAGCAATTTAGTTTAATTTGTAATACCCTAAAGTTCAGTCCCCGTCCAGTCCCATTAAGCCCCCAATCCACCCCCTTAAGCCCCCAATCCATAGCTCCACCCATTTTGGTTATCACCCTGCTACCCCTTTTGTTGCTGCCCCCCGCAGGATGGTAACTTCACTCTAAGAAGGTGGCAACCCTAAGAATAACGCATACAGGGGGTGAAGGCCATGTATATGAAACTGAGAGTAATAGACTCTTAACACATAGTAGATAACCATAAATATTTTACAGGTTACCTTAGGTCTGAGACAAGTTGCTTTCAATGGAAAGGCGGGTTCAGAATTCAGTGGCTGAGCAGCATGCATCTGCAAGTCATTTACAGTTCTTTGTAGTTATGCATGCCCAAGTGAGCAATTCTGAGTGATCCCGGCCTGATGTGTCAGCATCTGCCATGGTAAGAGACTTACTTCAATGCAGTGACTGCAGGCTGGAGTCAGATCCAGAGTGGGATTCAAAATAGGCCCTGGCATTTCAAGTACACCGAGGCCAAAACAGCCTCCAGCAGCTTTTTTGTGATGAAGATATGCACCTGACGGGCACCTGAGGCATTAAAAATGTTCTACTTATACTGTATATATAGTTTCCATAAACACAAGCTCTGCACCATGATGCTACCAGTAGCAGTTTGTAATACTGTAATATTGGATTTGTGACCTTCTCCATAACCCAGCTCCCAAGTCAGTGTAAATCAGCAGGAGCCAGGATTCATCAACGCCAATATTTTTGCTCCAAAGCCAAAAAGGTCACCTGTTGGCCCAGAGCGGCCCCTGCTTCATGCAACTTATCACCCAAGCTGTGCCTTCCCATGTGGATCTTCTACTGAGTGCTGCGCATTTGTTGATCCACTTAATTAATAAGCACTATTTGAGGACTGGCCTGCCATTGGCTGTATGTGTTTTGAGCCATGGACCATACCAAGTACACGCAAGGCAAGATTTTAAAAAGATATATCTTGTCAAATTAAAAGCAACTTGTCTGACTACAACTGATCATCACATTTTTGTCTTAATCTATGTCTTAGTGGTCTTATAAGAATTCTCATTATAACCGTCAACCCCCACCTTTCTTGCTTGCCCCAGGGATATCCAAATGAAAGGCTGCAGCCAAGGTGTAAGCCCAGTAACTACTCTACAGATCCCTTCAAATAACTTTAATTTAATATGATACCTTACCAAAACCTGGTGTAGTGCATATCTGTTCCATTATATAGTGAACAGAGTACATTTTATTGTAAAATATAAGGATATTATAAGTCACAGATGAGTTCCATGACCATATACAGGTCACGGAGCTCCAAAGTGACTTCTGATATCCTTATATTTTTCAACAGATTCAACAGAGGGTAATTTATGTTTTATAATGTACGAGTTTCATTAAGTCATGTGATCGAAATTACATCCATAATCTCTGATTTTAACTAATGACATCATTAATCATTGTTTATAAGGATAATATTTAAAGGATATTTATGGCTCTTGTGTATTATATAGAAAATATTTAGGACAGAGCACATCTACTGAGTGAAGTGGATATAATAGGTGAAATCTATCAGGGATCATAGCTTCCACCAGCATTTACCTGGATGAAGGAAAGCGCAGGCACGCCTAATGTTATATTCTCACAATCTAAATGTACTGTACTCCTATACATTTCATAGTGATCCTGCCAACATAGAATTTTTCATCTGCAAATAAAAAATAAATAAATAACCTACCTTATACAATTAATTTATTTCCTCAGATGATGAAAAGGGTTAAAACGCCACATTTTTCTAAAGGAATCCCTGTAATGTTATTTTCACCTATTTTTTCAATGAAAAAAGAAAATCACAGGACAATATCACGATGACATGAATGCTACAAAAGGAGGTTCTGTGGAACAAGAAGGTAATTAAGGCTTATTGTGATCTGATGCTCCAATCCGGAAAAGAAACAGCCATCTTTATTATCTAGGTCAAGCGATTTTATCTGGATCTGCCATGCAAACATTCTGGCCTACAATCTTGTCTGTATCCCCTTTCACTTAATACCCACAATTATCTCCTTTGTGTATCACAATGCACAACATACATTGATGCTCCGTGTCTGAGAACTGTACATAGAAAAGGTTTTTCTTCTGACATTTTGTAGAGGTAACATGCTTCCTAAGGCAAGATCCTGCCACTGCCACCCCCTCCGATGTTAACTGTATCAGGGCCTTGAACAGAGGAGTTTTTAATGAGGTTTAAAATGACAGTGTTATCTCCTTAAATGCTTATTGATATTGCCGGTAGAGAAGACCAGTTTTAGGTTGGGTATTAAGAGCATTAGCTCTGGTCCCCAGTATCAGATAGGAGCTTCTTGAAAACCTTAAGAGGAAAAGCTGAAGTTTTGCAGAAATTCTTATGGAAACATCTTCAAAATGCCTTGGTCTCTGTTGTTGAACCCTTCCAATTAATGTCCACTGTGAAGACGTATGCTTGATGTATGAAGCAACTATAGAAAGGAACCAATGAAATAAATACCCCCAACACAATTACTAGGCTGAGGGACATGTAATAAACAAAGAAATGAAGGGCCAATGTTGGGTATTCCCACCCTATATCCTACTTAGTGGGCATGCTACTCCCCAATAGCTTTGCTTCTGATGAATGACCCTTGCCACAAAACTCATTGAGCTTTCACATAAGAAATGATTCTCTGATTCTTGGGTTGCTTCAGATGGTGCAAGATTTGCCCACCATGTAGAACCTCAACTAACTGCTTCTGTCTTTTTCCCTGCAATAAAAATGATATATAGCTCGCTCTTATCTACCATGGACTTAATGCCTTAAATAACATGTGCAGTTCATTTGTACACCCGTGGCATATTTATGTAAGGGAGTGTTTGCAGTGTCATATAACCTGCACAACCTTTGTGATATTTTAACTTTGGCACTGTTCATACCAGCCATTAATATAACCATAAAGAGGCATTTTTGGCAAGGGAAGTGTTGATTTTGAAAATCTATTGTTCAGCTGGTCTAGTAAACATATGATTGTTTTTTTGTCTTATTTTCATCAAAAACTGGTATTGTGAGTTTTCCTTCTACAAAATACTTACCGGTAAACTTTTTTCTTTGTAAATAGAAGTATAAATAACATATTCAGTTTTCACAATATCTATATCACTTTTAAGCGAGGTCATCAAACAATGGATCTTAATCTGATTTGACCACTAATGCACTTGGCAAAAATGGGAAAATCTGTTCATTTGGCTCCCAGGCCTCTTGTTGGATCAGTTAGGCCATCAGGATTCCCCCATACACAGGCCTATGTGCTACTAACTGTGGGGCCAAGTTGGAAACGTTTATCAGCCCATATATGGCCTCCTTATGAGAGATGTGTTGTGGCTTCTATGAGACATAAAAATGATGACCCTAAAATGGCCATACACTGCAAGATCCATTTGTTGTGTGGGTCACCAAACAAGCTGATCTGGGCCTGATTCGGCCACCAACATGCTGGGCAGAATTGGCTTGCTCCAATCATGGGCCTATGGAGGGGCCTGTAGGCCTGTCAGATGAAGACTGCATTAACATTCTGGAAGGGCCAAGTAATAAAAAAGATACCTTTGCCCAGGTGCAGTCACCCATAACAACCAATAAAGTGTTTTAAACAGATGATCAATAAATGATACCTGCTGATTGGTTGCTATTGGATACTGCACCTGGGCAAACATAGACTGTTTATTACATACGCCACAATGGGAAGTAATGTAATAAAAGTCAGAACGCATGCCCTGGGTTTAGTGATCACCTCTTTAAAAGCAACCTTTTAATTGGTTGTTGTGGGTTACTAAGGCAGATGGGTTGTTATGGGATACAAGTTAATACTAATGGTTAATGGCTAATGGATTTCTTTGGATGATATTCATACTCCCATACACCAATCACATAAAATGCAGCTGGTACTTGAATGCATTCTTCAGTGATGAACAAGGCTGACTTGTAAGCAGTTGCTCCACATAGTTTATTTAGAAGATGAAATACATAAGCTTTCAGGGTGGTTTCCTTCCTCAGGTGAAATATTCCACTGCTGAACAAAATATGTAGGCTGTTTGCCACAAGTCAGTCAGCGTGTCCTGCTTATTACTGAAGAGTTGCTTCTGATGATGCTTAGGCACATCTCTACTGCTGCAGGTACCTATAGGTCCAATCAGAGAGGTACTTTCAGTATTCTATCAGTTGAAGACTGATCAAAGCTGATATGGGTTATGGTAAGTGCACTGGAGTTTGTTTGGACAGATCTTTCCTTGATTGTCTACACTTATCTGGCCATCCATGAATCCACGTTATCAGAGATTTGGGTGATATGACTGCCCAACCTTTGCTGCACCTATGGCCCCCTTAAGAGGCAGCTTTGGCAGTCTAGGGTACAGCTGATCCGTCTAGTCTGCCAAAACCTATTATCTGCAATGTGGTACAAAATTTTATAGCTGCAGTTTCCCTCCCAACCCTGTTTTTCAAATAAGTAGGTCAGTGCAATATGACTATCTATGTGGATGGCTACACTGCATCCAAATGTTTTGGCAAAACTCCAGCATAGCCCCATGTACTGTGCCCAAATCTAAACAACAAGGAAAATAAAGCCATCACATGGTCAGAACATTCAGGAGACAAGACAAATATGGAGGTTATTTACTCAATATTAAAATAAGGTACAGTAGAAACCAGTACAGAGGTCCCACTAGGGATATATAGATGTGAGCAAAGCAGATAAACCATTTTTTCAAGCTAATGAATTAACACCATGACTTTTAAGGGCTATAGCAGATGTTGGTTTTGACCAGGTACTGAGAGCTGCTCATTCTGAATACAACATATATGTCCATATATATATATTGCCTTGACCTGAATTTCCAGCAAATTATCTGACTGACCATACACTGCCATCTTGCCCTCAATATAAACTGACCTTACAGATCACTACGTCTCTTCTAATATCAGTAATAGGGAAGTATATGTTGGGCATCAAGGCCCTAGATGAGGGACCACAAAAGATGCTGGGAATGTAGAGCAAAGTGCCTAAGAATCCATACCACCAGCATGGGTAATATAGAGAACATGTAAGTGCTAGTGTTTGGCAGCTCTCCCAAGCATTCTGTCTTTAGAAAATGCATTAGAAGAAGGTAAAGGCAGATGACAGGTAGATAATTCCAGCCCATTGCATATTCCTTATTAAATGACACAGCCTGTTACAGTAAGCCAGTGGTTCCTATACTATTTATAAATGTTACATACAATTCTAGTACCAAGTCCCCAAAATGCTTCATAAACCTTTTATTGAACATAAATTCAGACCAATGCAGGACTTCCTCCCCTGTACAAAGGTAACCACGAAACTGAGCAAAAATGAACTCCAAAACTGTTCTTGCTTTGGCCACATAAATAAAATATAAACTTATCATCACCAACATCAATGTTCTACCAGAAACAGAAACAAAAAGCAGAATGGCAACACCCACAGTCTAAGCATCTGCACTTAATTGAATACAGATGTTGTTACACCAGTTAACATAAAGTGCTGCGCTAACACTGATTCTATATTTATTGTGGCATGGACACAAATTCCATTTATTAGAACAGAATCACACCCATGATCTCCTTTTACACACTTGATATTTAATAAAAGATTTTGTAATTCTAGAGATCGATATACATAACCCTGTCCTATATGTATTCCAAGGTCACGTCATGCTTAGCATACAGCGTGCATAGTTAACATGGTTTCCAGTAAAGGTTGGATGGACCTTTGCAAAAATGCTATAGCTTCATAATCCTTTTCTTTTGTGAAGAAGTTCACAATTGCAGCAATATGAATTGTATGACTAGCAGTCTGTGTGAGGGCCCCTAAACCAGCAAAAGGAGCACAAAATTCCTGGCTGAATGTTCTATTGTTGATGGAAGATTTCAAAGCTGGTTACACCCAAAGGTATCAAAGCAGGAACTAGAAGAACTGTCACCCTATTTGGTCAAGAAGGAGGACCCCCCAACAGACAGACATAGAAACATACCAGATTATATGATAATTTAACTAATACCTAATTCCTTTCTGATATCCAAATATACCATGGTATATTTGCTCTTGGTTACAAAAAATCCAAACCATATTATATAGGCCACCAATGAATCACAAATCATGCACAATATCAAGGATTTACTGCATGTAGAGGTTTCCAAACGGTGGGACTGCCCCACTATGAAGGCTCAAGCAGTGAATAGGGATCTCAGTCTGAAGTACAAGTGGGGTGACATATTGGGTGCATGCTTATCTGCTCTTTTGGACATGACTAGAAGCTAGGCATTAGGCCAGTTAAAGAATGGTTTGGTATATCTAGAAGTAACAAAACCAGGGCCCCAAAACCTTGGTAAAGATGGTCAGTTTCACAAACATTTAGGGCTCATACTGGCGAGTGTTCCTTCCTTCATTCCACCACAGGGGAACGCAGGAAGAAATGCTCGTCAGCACGAGCCCTTAATCTCCATTTGTGGTTTAATTTGCGGTGTTATTCAATCCCTGCACTGCTGCTCCCCCTACTGCCCCTAGTGAGAACACACTGACAGTTATTTATACCTGTAGCCTTGTTATAAGGTGGGGTTGGCTTTCCCCAGATGTTGGTCCACCAAGAAAAGTTTGACTCCATAACATCTAAAAACCCTTGATATACAGTAAAGGAATCTAATAAGCTAAACAAACTTGGATCCAGCCCCATTCGATTTACTGTATATTCATCTTTTAACCACAGTTGATGAATTTCTATATTTTATTATAAAAATAACAACATCAGATAATGCTGCCTTTTCTTAATGTGCAGCCATAATTAGGTTTTGCAATTTTTAACCCCCCTATTGATTTTTTCAATATCAATGCACTGATTTTCAGGACTAAACCATTTAGTGGGGTGTTAGAGCTCAGGGCTGCTTCTGAGTTCTTACACCCTGTGGCACAGAATGGAGCGTGACTACTCTGTGCAAGTTTTACACATTCTGACAATGTGAAATGTTGATCAAAGCTTTAATATGTCTCACTTTTCAAGAACATATCAATATTTTGATGAAATTCAGTCTGTTAAAAAGCCATCGGGATTTCTGGCCTACTCTTATAGTGTAGAAAAATGACCATTAAATGTCATATGGTAGTTGTAGCCCATTATTCCAGCTTTTATCTTCATATGTTAATAACTATGCCTTAAATAGATCTCTTTAACTGGGTACTGAACATGCTCTCTCCAGGTTCTCATTGTACCCATGGTACACAGAAATCGCCCTACGGGCAGTGCCTCAGTGGGGGTTCATTTTATTACTTTCCTCTGGATGAGTATATATGGCATTTGTGTCAGGCTAAATTCCAGGTTTCAGGTATCCATGCTTCCCATATAGAGTTGCCACCTTTTTTTCTTTTGAATAACGGTCTACAAGTTTGGGGGTGGGCAGTCATATCACTTGGGGGCAGGTGATGATGTCCCAGGGTGGGGAAATGGGTGGGCTAGGTGGGGGAATGGGAATGTGGGGGTGGAGAAATGGGCAGGTAGGAGAGGGAAATGGGTGGGACAGAGGCTGTCTCTGTTTTAGGGTGCTGACTGGCCACAGAGAGAATCAGGGAAGGGAGGCATTTATAGCTAGGGTTGTCAGCCTTACAGATTTAACGGCAGGTATATTGCCATTTAATTTATAATACAGGCACCGGCCCTAACTGGCGATTACCACCAAATATCCATAAAGATATACAGTAAATTGATCAATTATTACACCAAATATAATCCCTTTTACTATATGTATCTCCCCAACATGAAGAATAATAGGGGCCACTGCTCATTATTTTCAGCTACAATCCTATTATCTGGGAGAGTAGAATGAAATATATTCCTTCTGCAACACATGGTTAGAACTTTCTTAAAAAATATAAATATTTTTCCAACAATGAACCTTGTTCTAGATAGAACCTGATATTTTGTTAGAATGCCTTATAGTAATATGATAGAATCTCGTTAAATAGATGAGTTTAAGGAGTGGGTTTTTAGTGTATTGAATCAGTACTAAAATAATACAGGTAAGGGTGAAGACACACAGAGCTATTAGTAGCAGCTACCTTTCACGGCTACTAAAATAGACAATGCTGATCATTTATTGATAATGTGATGATGTGTTTTAACAGTGGCAATTCTCAGTATTGTCTATGGCAGGGTATTATCTGGGGTTTAGTAGCTCTGACAAGTAGCTGCTACTTAGTAGCTCCATGTGTCTTCACCCTTACCTGTATTATTTCAGTACTGATTCAATACACTAAAACCCACTCCTTAATGGTCACTATTGTGTCTCTGTGGTCAGTATGCTCTGCTAGTATTTGAGATAATTATGTTTTTATAGGCTGATTGCAGCTGCCATTATCATGTTATTGGACTTCAGTTTAGCGTCACTCCTGGTACAACACAAAACTTGGAGGTCAAGGCAAGCAGATGACCACATTACAGTGAGAGCTGTGAGGTTCTGGAATTCCCTCCCCGAATCAGTCGTGCTGGCTGATACATTATATAACTTTAAGAAGGGGCTGGATGGATTCTTAGCAAGTGAGGGAATACAGGGGTAGGGGAGATAGCTCTTAGTACAAGTTGATCCAGGGACTGGTCCGATTGCCATCTTGGAGTCAGGAAGGAATTTTTTCCCCTCTGTGGCAAATTAGAGAGGCTTCAGATTGGGTTTTTGCCTTCCTCTGGATCAACTAGCAGTTAGGCAGGTTATATATAGGCATTATGGTTGAACTTGATGGACGTATGTCTTTTTTCAACCCAACTTACTATGTTACTATGTTACTATGTAAGAAGTCAATGCACTCATTGCTCAAAAAGGATTTTTAAACCTGCCAAGAGATATCTGCATAATTTTTTGGCCAGATATCTCTTGGGTAGGAAGTGAGGGAGGCCCCATACATGGGCACAGAAGCTGCCAGCTTTAATCTACCATTGTATAGCCATCTTTAGGCAGTAGTTGTCAAAGGTTTTCCAAAGGGCCTCTTTGAAGGTCCAAACTTTGGTCAGATATAGAAAATATTAACCATTTCTAAGAATATAGGGACAGCGAATACAAATTCTGTATAGGTCATTTACTAATTCAACATACAGTTCCAAGGGCAACATTGTCCTTTAAATTGTGTCCATCTGAATGCTAAAAACTCAATTGATACTCACTCAGTTGATATTGGAGCAAGCAGAAACAGGAACTCCTACGTGGCATACAGTACATGTAAACTGCAAAAGCTGCGTGCGTGGGCTTCCTAATCAGGTTGAGATTTTGGTAAATAAATAATAACATGATTTTGTACCTTGCACGTAGTAATTGCTCCATAAATGAGCCTTCTTATGTCTATGGTCACATGATGTGTGCATCTTGGAGGGGTGCTGCATTGCCAGGTCTGTTGTTGCTTGAACCTAACATTTAAGACCTGTATTGATGCCATAGTAATAATAAGTATTTGTATTTGTATAGTTTAGGGAGGTATTTAAATGTAGGGAAGAAAATGTAAAAAATGAATAAAAAAGGTAAAAATAAACATGGAATTATAGTAACCTTTATGGATTTTGCTATAAGCGTATGACTAAATGTAGGTGGAATGAAAGATTATCCCATTTGCAACTAGAAAAACTGATTATATATGTGTATACCAGTCATCCCAACCAATGGCTCACCAACCCCTTGGATGTTGCTCCCAATGGCCTTAAAGGAGGTCCTTCTTTTTGAATTCCTGGCATGGGAGCAAATTTTGGTTGCTTAAAAACAGGTGTTCTGCCAAATAGAACCTCCTGTAGGCTGCCAGTCCACATAGGAGCTACCAAATAGCCAATTACAGCCCTTGCTGGATGCCCCATAGGAACTTTTATCATGCTTATGTAGTCTTCCAAATCTTCTTATAGTTGAATGAGACTCATGGGTAAAAGAGTTTGGGGACCCCTTGTGTGTACAGTTTCAGCACCTACTTATTTAACTAAGCATTGCACATTGGTTTCAGGAAGCACAGGTGTTTATTATGCCATTAAATACCTTTAAAGAGCAAAACTACCCCAGCTCCATGTTTTTCTTGGGTAGATTTACCTAATCCTGAATTCATAGCATGTGACTTTTGAACTGTTATCTGATTCCTGTCTTCCTTTGACCATTGCCTTTTTCCCCAGATCCTGGTATCAATGATCATTGACATCTGCCATTGATTTCTACATGATCTCGACAAGTTTTAGATGGTGTATTTTGTTATTCGGAATTGTCACAGTTTTGTTGCATAGTAAATCTTGGCAAAAATTGGACTTTTTTTTGCCAACTTTTAGGACTAAAAAAGAAAAATCCCATAGGAATGAATAGAACAGGTTAGTTTTTATGTATTAAAGGAACAGTAACACCAAAAAATAAAAGAGCTTTAAAGTAATACAAATATAATGCACTGTTGCCCTGCACTGGTAAAACTGGTGTGTTTGCTACAGTAACACTACTATAATTTATATAATAAGCTGCTGTGTAGCCACGGGGGCAGCCATTCAAGCTGGAAAAAAGGAGAAAAGGCACAGGTTACATAGCAGATAACAGATAAACTCTGTAGAATACAAAAGTGTTTTATCTGTTATCTGCTAAGTGCCTTTTCTCCTTTGAATGGCTGCCTCCATGGCTACACAGCAGCTTATTTATATAAATTATAGTAGACTTTCTGAAGTAAACACACAACTTTTACCAGTGCAGGGCAGCAGCACATTATATTTTAGTTACTTTTATACACTTTCATTTTTTGGTGTTACTGTTCCTTTAAGCTCCAAACTGACATTTTGATTAATCTGCCCCTGAACTCCCCTAAGAGTAGGGGAAACACCTCAGATGTAAGTGAGGGCCAACCTGTCTTACTTCAGATGTGTTGCCCATTGACTGCTGGAAGTCAAAGCTTAACAACAGTATTGGGGGGCATGGGTGACCCAACAAAAAAAGGCCCAAAAATAAAAACTACAAATGTGCTTGTATCCATCATGTTGAGTTCATAAGATCCCTTAGATCTGTGTAGCTGTTTTTTTTGCACTCTTGGCATCCTTCCTTTGGATAATGTCAGAAATGCTATTACAAAAATGTGTCACCTAGCCCTAAGAATTGCCGTATTAATTGGGAACATCAGAGTTATTACTTTTAAGTATAAACAATGGAAATAAAGGGAGAATCTGGCACTCAATCTCTGTTTGGAATCTCTAAAAGAAAAATTATATTTTCGGTTTCTTGATATTTCAGTATTTAGTTTGAGCCGGGTGGCCAGTGTGCTTTGGAACCCTTCCCAACCAAACAAAATTGAGATTCCTATCAGCTAAAGCGTAAGGAGGGAATAATGACCTAAGAGGCTCGTGTTTATCGTAAGATTTGTGGCCAAAGCTATCTGTCTCGAGAAAAGCAAAGTTCAAACAAATTTTTTATTTGGCCAAAATGTACGCGAATAAAGAGAAATGCCGCCTTATTGTTGTGAGCTGCCACCAGTTTAATGTATGGCACTTACAAAGTAGTTGCTCGTGAATGAAGATATATTGCAAGCACATGGCTGCGTTTTCTATGAATTTCTCCAGCCCTCTCACTGGCCTCTTGCTGCTGAGTATGGACAATATATTAACAGAAGAACTTATGCTCATAGCCCAACATTCTAAATTGCCTTAAACCGCTTTTTTTTTGGTAACTGGTCACATTTAGAGACTTAGGGAGTTTATGGTTTCATTGTGCAGTCATGTTCTGGGAATGGCTGGAACGTTTCTGCTGAATACAGTGCATATGTTTATTGACAAAACATGGTCATTTCAGTTCAGCTTTTACTTAGGGAGGTTTGTCAGACCCAAAGCCCCGCTCTAAGTAGGCATTCATTTGTTAAATACGCACATTGTCAGTGTGTGATTGTTGTTCTCCTTCGAATAAACTCACATTTTAAAAAAACTCGAATGTTTGCTTATTTCTTAAAAAAAACAAATACGAAAAACTTGATTGAATAAAAAAACTTGAATACCTTGAATTTGTGAGTTGCCTAGGACAACTCCCATTTACTAATACATAAACTTGCCAGCTTTTGGATGCCAAAGTGTTACAGTTTAGCTGTGAATACCTGTATCGGCAGTACAACAACTTGACAAGAATACTAGTGGCACTGAATATAAATGGATGCTTCTCTCACTTTGCCAAACAGAAGCTCTTCATTGTCCCATAACAAAGAGATGTATGTTGGCCGGCCAGAGCCAGGGCCGTATTTATATATAGGCACCCAAGGGCCTGTGCCTAGGGCGGTTGTCTATATAATCAATAAAGTTTAAAGAAATTAAATAAATAAAACCCTCCCCAGCTGCTGCCAGACTTACTGGTGGAGCTGAGGGGGGGAGCTGAGAGGTCCGGGGCACTTTTTCCCTAATCACCGTACTTAGGTTGGGTGACTAGGGTTGAACCCGACCTAAATACTTCTCTGGCCAGAGGTAGGGAAATACTTTTAGTGCTATTTTGTTCAAAGGGGAAGGTAGAAGCAGGGCAATGCAAGAAGGAAAGGTAAAAGTTGTGTCAGAGTTTTAATAAAGTGAGACATTTGTGTCAATGTTTTCTCAACAGTAAAGTTAGAAAAATTGCAATTGTAATTCTACCTGACTGTTGAGCAGCTATGAACTGTACAACTTACAAGAGCTGCTGGACTGTAAACTATGGTACAGGTATATCTGGAATACTCGGGACCTGGGGTTTTCCAGATAAGGGATCTTTCCATAACTTGGATCTCCATACCTTACGTCTGCTAAATACCATTTAAATATTTTTTTTTATAATTTTTATTTTTTAACAAGGTAAGGTTCTAACCATGTTATGGATATTAAATCAAAATATCAAAATATACAATTATATAAAGCAAAGGTATATAATTTGTTCAGCTGTTAATAATAAAGTGCACTGTCTACAGTCCGCAGTCCTGTTAGTATTAGCTGGGGTGTGGTTGGGACCATTTTTTAATAGTGGGGGGGGGAAGGAGAATATCAGATGGTGGGGAGAATCAGTACCTCTTTGTTAAGTGCAAAGAAAAAAGCAATGTTAGTAGTATATATCATAATCTACACATATTTACACCATAGGCATTGACATTATTTCCAAGTTAAAGTGGTCATTGTATAAAAGAGCCGCTAATCTATGCTAAGGATGTGGTTTGACCAAGGCTGTATACGATAGTTCTTATACAGAATAGGCTGATGTTCCAGGTTCTTAATGCTGGTTTTGCAGGAATTGTAGCTAGGGACACCAAGTTGTCTGGTGCAATATCATTTAAATACTAAATAATCCCAAGAGGATGTTTTACTGCCAATACGGATTCATGCAGCTTAGTCACCATCAAGTACAGGTAGGGGATCTGTTTTCCAGAATGCTTGGGACCTGGCGTTTTCTGGATAATGGGCCTTTCCGTAATTTAGATCTCCATACTATAATTCTATCAAAATCATTTTAACTCAATAATAAACCCAATAGGACTATTTTGCCTCCAGTAAGGTTTTTTTTCTAAGTTCAGATCAAGTATAAGGTACTGTTTTATTATTACAGAGAAAAGGGAATCATTTAACCATTAAATAAACCCAATAGGGCTGTTCTGCCCCCAATAAGGGGTAATTAAATCTTAGTTGGGATCAAGTACAGGTACTGTTTTATTATTACAGAGAAAAGGGAATCATTTAACCATTAAATAAACCCAATAGGGCTGTTCTGCCCCCAATAAGGGGTAATTATATCTTAGTTGGGATCAAGTACAGGTACTGTTTTATTATTACAGAGAAATGAGAAATCCTATTTAAAAAATCGAATTATTTGAAAATAATGGAGTCTATAGGAGATGGCTTTCTTGTAATTCGTAGCTTTCTGGATAACAGATCCTTTACCTGTGCTGTTTTACTGTTATATAGAAAAAGAAAATCGACATTGACATTGACTTGACATTGTTCACCCCTCCTTCTTTCTATATTTAAAAATCTTTTGGATGTCAATAATGAAGAAAACATATTATTAATGATTAAAAGGCCGGGGAACAATATATGTACAGGGCTAGAACACCTGAATGTGTGAAAGTCTACAAACCCTTTAAATGCGAATCATGTGGAGGAGAAAGGAAGCTGATGTCATGGCGGTGTAGAGCGCGCACGCTGTGCAGGCACTATGGCAAGTGTTGGGTGAAGAGTTCAGCCCATTCCCAGGAGTGTTTTATGTCAATATTCCTTCACAAATGTCTTTTCTGATTAGAAGGCGATTTACGCCACTAGTGATTTCAGAGTACACATGACTTAGCAAACATTTGGTGCCCTTTAACTCTCTACAGGTGTGTTAAGCTCTTGTAATTTAACAGTTTGACTCGCAGAACCCATATTGTAGTAAATACTTCAGAAAACACAATGACCTCTTATGTTTTCACCTTCACGAAAGGGAAAGGGGGGTATAGAGCCCAGAATGCCGGCCCGGACCAAGGGAAAGCCGAATTTCTTTTTTATTTGCCTCATTTTTGAGGGCGCATACAATTAGCCGCCCCAAATAGCTCGCCGACATGTTTGCTTTTGTCAATTTGAGTTTTCAATATTTAATTAGCAATTACGGCTGCTGACAGTTTTCGGCTGCTGTGCAAATATACTTGATGTTATTTTGTGTATTTAAACTCCGTAACAGCAATTTTAGCCCCCGCTGACTGACAACGCTGCAAATGCATTGTGGGCGTAGGGATAGCGCTTTGTTCCAAGCCGTTACGCTGGTTTTCTCTTGTCGCCGTTATTGTTCTTGCTCAGCAGAATCACCGCTAATGTCTAATAGCAATAATAATATGGCTTCTTCCATTCAACTGAGCATGAAGTAGTATAGACTTTATAAACCCCATTATTGTAGTTAAAGGGGTGGTTCACCTTTAGATTAACTTTAAGGGGCACATTCATCAAAGTACAAACTCCAAGTACGATTAGCGAAAATTTGCATTAAATACTAAAATTTCTGATGTGATTTTGCGAAAAGTCGTGTCGTGCTTGTCCGAAAATATCGTGGTATGATCTGAAAGTTACGCAATGTTCATATCCAAACGATCGTAAACGGCCGGAAAACCTTTCTGACTTTGATCCTTCAATGCATTATTTTGGAAGCCTCCCATAGGGCTCAATGGCACTCTGCAGCTCCAACCCGACCCAAGGAAAGCCTCCCATAGGGCTCAATGGCACTCTGCAGCTCCAACCCGGCCCAAGGAAAGTCTCCCATAGGGCTCAATGGCACTCTGCAGCTCCAACCCGGCCCAAGGAAAGTCTCCCATAGGGCTCAATGGCACTCTGCAGCTCCAACCCGGCCCAAGGAAAGTCTCCCATAGGGCTCAATGACACTCTGCAGCTCCAACCTGGCCCAAGGAAAGTCTCCCATAGGGCTCAATGGCACTCTGCAGCTCCAACCCGGCCCAAGGAAAGTCTCCCATAGGGCTCAATGGCACTCTGCAGCTCCAACCTGACCCAAGGAAAGTCTCCCATAGGGCTCAATGGCACTCTGCAGCTCCAACCTGGCCCAAGGAAAGTCTCCCATAGGGCTCAATGGCACTCTGCAGCTCCAACCCGGCCCAAGGAAAGTCTCCCATAGGGCTCAATGGCACTCTGCTGCTCCAACCCGGCCCAAGGAAAGTCTCCCATAGGACTCAATGACACTCTGCAGCTCCAACCTGGCCCAAGGAAAGTCTCCCATAGGGCTCAATGGCACTCTGCAGCTCCAACCCGGCCCAAGGAAAGTCTCCCATAGGGCTCAATGGCACTCTGCAGCTCCAACCCGGCCCAAGGAAAGTCTCCCATAGGGCTCAATGGCACTCTGCAGCTCCAACCTGACCCAAGGAAAGTCTCCCATAGGGCTCAATGGCACTCTGCAGCTCCAACCTGGCCCAAGGAAAGTCTCCCATAGGGCTCAATGGCACTCTGCAGCTCCAACCCGGCCCAAGGAAAGTCTCCCATAGGGCTCAATGGCACTCTGCAGCTCCAACCCGGCCCAAGGAAAGTCTCCCATAGGGCTCAATGGCACTCTGCAGCTCCAACCCGGCCCAAGGAAAGTCTCCCATAGGGCTCAATGGCACTCTGCTGCTCCAACCTGGCCCAAGGAAAGTCACGATACGGAAGCTTGAAAAACTTTCATACTCATTTCATCAAATATGATTTTGTCGCACAAATTGCCGCAAAGTAAGAAAAAGTTGCGCAAATTAACGAAAATATCGCTGAAAATATGCAAAAGTTGTAAACTTTAGAAAAAATACAAATTTTTTGTAATTGGACCTGTGGTACTTTGATAAATTTGCCCCTTAGTGTGTTATAGAATGTTTTTTTAATAGTTTTTGAATCATGTGTCTTCTTCTTCTGACTCTTTCCAACATTCAAATTAGGGTCACTAACCCGGCAAACTATCGCTCTGTGAGGCTATAATTTTATTGTTATTGTTACTTTTTATTGCTTATTTTTCTATTCATTTCCTCTCCTATAAAATACCAGTCTCTTATTCAAAACACTGCCTGGTTGCTAAGGTAATTTAAACCATAGCAACTGTATAACTGGTGAAATTCCTAACTGGACAGCGGCATTTCAGCAGCTATCTGGTTGCTAGGGTCTTGTTTATCTTAGCAACCAGGCATTGGTTTGAATGTGAATAAGAAAAGTAAGGAATAAAAATAACAATAATATTGTAGCCTGATAGAGCAATAGTTTTTTTGGCTGCTGGGATCACTGACCCCCTCTTGAATGCTGGAAAGATGTAGAAGAGGAAGGCAAATAATTCAAAAAGTATAAAAAAATAAATAATGATGGCCAATTGTTGGAACATGCTATAACATATTAAAGTCAATTTAAAGGTGAACCTCCCCTTTAAAAAAATCAAGTATTAAAAAATGAAGACTAATTGCAAATTGTCTCACAGTATTACTCATTACATCATACTAAAAGTTAACTCAGAGGTGAACAACCCCTTTACGGGACTGAAGAACTTGAAGAGTTAGCAAAGCAGAAGTTTACGTTTCCTCGGTGGGATCTGAGATTGCTTTTGGAGATGTTAGTTGATTGTCCAAAGCGTGAGGGCCAATTATGGCTGGAATGCTCAGGAGTTAATGAATAGGGAGCCACATGCACTGAAGAAGAAAAAAAAATACAATTATATAATATATTTGTCTATGTGGCTTTCATCCAAGCCAAGATATACAGTGGGGGGCATAAACTGTATTTTGCACAGTACATTAGTTCCTGAAGGTTTCTCTTTATTCAGCCCAATATATATATATATAGTGGAGGTAATGCGCCAGGCAGGGTGCAAAATGCAAAAAAACAGGCACAATCTGCCTTATTTTTTTTTTCTCTTTATGGCCTGCCTTGCACATAGAATAAATGCTACGACAGAGATCTGTGATTGCCCCATAAATACAGTGCTCCCTGTGTTTGGCATTTAGTCCCTTCTGCCACTTCCCTCCCCCAATGTATGTGCCATTCTGATGCGCAAGTTAGTGGCAACAGTGGAGCATTAATCCTTACTGTCTCCTTTATGGTAGGTGGTAAGGACAGGGCCCCTCAGTTGTCATGCACTTGCATTCAGCATTAAAGGGAAACTCCACCCAAACACAACTTAAGCTTTTTGAAAAGAAAACATAATTTCAAGCAACTTTACAATCAGTTGAAAACATGCATCCTTTTCCTGATTTTTAATGCAATAATATGGTTTGGAACAGTTCCATAAGCCCCGCCCCCTGTTCTCCTGCTGATCTGGCCGACTACTTTGAGACACAAATAAAATGTAACAGTAGTCGCCTGTCCTCTGCTTCCCTCCAGCCTGCATCCTCCCAATCCCACAATTCCCTGCACACATGCTGTCAATAAAGGATCCATCATGGTGAAATGCATTGTGGGTTATGTAGTTCCTGCATACTGTCTGTGAGCTGCGGAGAAGTTGGTACAATTTGTAACATCAGTTTTGGTTCCTTCTCCCCTGCCAGGATTTCAAATGATGCAGAAAGAAAATAACTGTTTTGCAGCTGGATTTCAGCATATAAAAATGGTATTTATTTATAATTTTTGAAAGAACAGATTACAGTGATAGGTATATTAGGGGTTTCTGTGTTGTGTGGGGCTCTTATTTTGGTTTGGAAGCTGGAGTTCCCTTGAAAGCAAATGGCCTCTGGTATCTAGTTATAATACCTCACCGCCAGTATCAGTGCTGAGTTTGAAAGATTACTCAACAAGCTCAGTGGCCTTAGCCTACTAGATACTGGTGGAACATTTGCAACTTTTTCACACTAAGAAAAAAAATACTTCATAATAAAAATAGATGCATACTTGAATTTCATGTTAAGGTTCCAAACCAGATGTCAGACCGCTTACAGCGCTTCGACCAAAGCTAGGGATTGTGAGCTGTGACATTGACGTGAGCCTGTGCAGAGGGGTTGCTGTAACACAGCTTGTCATGGATGAATCTGGCAGCAGTTCAGAGGCAGAAAGCCCATTCAGGCAGGTGGCGTAACCCAACCAAACTCATTAGAGAGCAGGTCTTAGCAAAACTGCACTTCAGTGTGTTTATTTGGGGGGGAGGTGACCATGCAAAAGGGACCAATGGAAAGGGGTGAGACACCATTACTTTTCATGTGCTTATCACAGTCTGTGTGTATGTTTGTTTGTTTACTTTATTTAGATATACAAGAGAGTATTTATTAATATCAGGGCCACTTGGAGGAATGTATAAAAGACATATTATTTTGTGCTACAGTTGATATTTTCAGTAAACATCAGGAATGGCCAACCTTCAGGAAGACTGGAACTCATAGCATGGAACTCATAGCATGAAGGTGGCCCAAGAATCTCTCTTGAATACTACTGAACTATTCTTATTGCTCTTCCCACCATCTTTTATTACCCAGACTGCATGGCAAGCTCTGAGAGAGAGTAGAGGTATGTAGCCTGTGCTGTTGGTGGCTTTATGTTGGTGGTGCCACTGCTTTTCTTTTTCATTCAGTCCAACCCTAGCTATGTTTATTATACAAAGAGACTATAATTCCTTTAGGCCATTTATGTATAGAATTTGGAGTCATACTGGTTTGAGGTGGCTGTACTGATGCAATTTGCAGGGAAAAAATGAGGGGGGGTAGCATTTGGGGACCAATTACCATTACATTTACTTTAAATTAAGAAGCTTGCCACTGTATTAAATTAAAGATTCTATAGCAAAGTACCTTCAAGTGCCTCCCAACCACATATCATTATGACTTCAAATTGGCCTCTAATCGGGTTCCTTGCACTCTATGCTGTGCGTAGTTCCTCACTACATGCATGGGGCTTTGCTCGCTCCTGCTGAGGATTACACCACAGACATCAAGAGGACCACAACACTAAGTGGACAAAATACATTGTGCTTTTCTTTTGTGGTCCATTGAGACAAACCAGCAATGCGTTTCCTCATGGGGTGCTGTTTAAATAAACAGTTCTTCATCCTTGCCTGATTCGCTGAGCCTCTGTAACAATAAGACAATGCTTCGCCAGTGATGTTTACTAACCCAGAATAAATCTATGGTGATGGCAAAACAATTGGTTTATTTCATTCTTAATTGTGTTTTAATGGATTGTAGGCATGGTGCTCAGAATTATAGAACCCTTATATGAAAACCCCCCAGGTACCAAGCATTCTGGATGTCAGATTCCATACCTGTTTTACTAAAAATACATTGTTTTATTAGATTCTGCATTGGCTTGAGGGCAGTGAGTAGAACATTCTGACAATCCCATTACTGGTCAGATTGAGTGTGCCTAACCCAGAACTGGGAGGAACAGCGGTGTATTAGCTTCAAACCATCTCTTGTCATCAATCACCGGCGATGCCTCCCACTGGCTGAGCAGTTGGGGGCGGTGTTATCTTTTTCAGCTCTGTGTTTTTCATTTCCTGATCTTGGGATCTTGGAAACTGCCTTTACCCCCTATCTACTGCTAATCTATTATCATGGAAATGTATTGGTCACTGTGTGACTTCTTGCCTACACCATCTTATGTTGGGATTGAATACAGTGACCTCATCCTGAAAAACTAAATTTACTGGAAAACATCTTAAAAATGCATGTTTAAGGAAAAAAAAAGAATAATCAAAGCAGAAAAAATAATTTCAACTCCTTATATGACAACACAAAATGCTATACAGGTATGGGATCTGTTATCTGGAAACCCATTATCCAGAATTCTCAGAATTACAGGAAGGCCATTTCCCTTAGACACCATTTTAATCAAATAATTAAAATGTTTAAAAATTATTCCCTTTTCTCTGTAATAATAAAACAGTACCTGTACTTGATCCCAACTAAGATATAATTACCCCTTATTGGGGGCAGAACAGCCCTATTGGGTTTATAAAGGGGGGGGGGGGGTTATAATTTCCATGAATGGCATGAATGACTTTTTTGTCAAAAACCGCGATGTTATCATATTGTTGCAGAAAAGCCAGCACCAAAAAAACCCAACCCCCCCAGGGACATTTGCCATTGGCTTCTACATGATCTTGAAAAGTTTCAGCTGGCGTAATTTTGCATTCGGAATTGTCGTGTTTTTGTCGTGTTGTTTTGTTGCATAGTTAAAAGGGACAAAACTCAAACCAAAAAAAACTGAGCAATAGTAAACGCCCCCTTAATGTTCAAATATTTTTTAGCAGGCTCAAGGTAGGGAGATCCAAATTATGAAAAGACCCCCTTAATCAGAAAATCCCAGGTCCCAAACATTCTGGATAACAGGTCCCATCCCATACTTCTACTCCTGTATAGGCAGTATTATGAGTGAAATTAGGACTGATTTGCGAATGCAGCATTGTTAAAATGCTGCAACTTCTCATTGACACCATTCCTTGTGCTTCCATATAGTGGGCCATCCTGCCTCTTTGAATTGGGTGCAATTGTGCATGTTGACACAGGGGAACCACAGTTCAGCAAATAGGAAGATTCTTACCATCATTTTATGGTGACAATATTAGTGTTTAACATCAATACTGGCAATATTATTCAGCATAGCACATCTTTGTGGGGCCCAAAATAAAGTATATTTATGAATTCTTTGGCCAGGCTGGACTATAAAACACTCAAAGAGCAGGATCTAGCCCAAGGGCATCGACTTGGACATCCTACTCCCTACTGATTAAGTCTTTTTAAGGCATAAGTCGGTGTGAAACTTGCAAATAGGCATTGTACTTAACATCATACACATGAACAAGAGCAAAGCCAGTGCCTTTTGCATTGCACGCATTTAACAGCATTTCCATACAATCCCTGATTAACATTTATTGCTATAATCTTACTACATTCAGTTAAATGGTTGGTTTTGGTGACTGTGAGTGTTTTCAGGAGACTCAAACATCTAGAATTCTGACTGGAGTAAAGTGAAGTAGTTGGTATAACATCAAACTTATGAATGCCTGTGGAAGGTTGAGAATAATTACAGCTGCCCCAAGTAACCTCCAAGCCAGATATAGATGATATGGAAGCTTCTGGCTATATCATACTAAACCAAAAAAAACTTTAGTTTCAGCCAATAAATATTTTGCCTTTTTTTTATCATACAGTAAGCCCTGTGAGTGCAGACTCCTTACCTATCTGTGGAACGTTTATTAAATATATATATATATGTTTCTTCGTCACGATTATAGAATAAGAATCCACTCATGAAAATTCTGTGGTTTCTCCTCTTGTAGAATTTCTCTTCTGGTCCTGATGGTGCTGGTTGCCTGAGTGAGCAATAGCAAGTCTACATGTTGCTTCCTTACAGTTGGTCTATAAGTAACCATAAGTCTATAGTACCCCCTCTGAAGCATTATCCAGGGTCACAATTCCAGGAATTTCTACTATCTCTTCCTTGCTCACAACTATAAATGTCCTGATCTTATTGGTTGCTGATCATGCTAGCCAAACAGCCTTCTCTGTTATATATAATATCAAACAAAAAGGTTCTGGTCCTGCTCAGCCAATTAGAGATAAGCAAGCCCTATTTAAACCTTTCCTGGCCTGCGCATTGGCCTCTGAATGCTTGAACAATGAGGCATGTCCCTAGTTCTTGCTCCTTTGCTCCTTTGCTGTTCCTGCTCTAGTCCTAGTTCTGGTCCTGTTGCTACTCCAGTCCCTGTCTCTTCACCTGTCCCGTCCTACATCCTGATCCTTTCTATATTGTTCCTGACCCTCAGCCTCTCTATTTTCATTCTTGTCTTGTTTGTGATTAGTCAAAATAACCCGTCCTCTCCTGAAGGACTCACCACCTATCAAAATCTCTTACAATTCTACAATCTAGAAGGTATAGCACCCAATATAATTCTATCCCTCTAATAGAGATGCTAATCTCTAACTGTATTTCATGTACATTGCAATATTTCAAATAAATGAATCAAATAAATAAGCACTTAAATTCTACATTAAAGTGCAAAAGTTAGATCCTGCGTAGCACTGGACACAAAAACTGGTGGTCAAGATATTGACAAAAACAGATACAAATCTAATAACAAGGATCTCCTAAACCTAGACAGATGGCAGATGTTTCTTACACTTACACACTTCATTACACTATGGGACAGATTTATCAAAATGCAAGTTTAGAGCTTAATACAAATAAACTCACCAAAGTTGTATTTATTCTTATGGAAATTTTTAGAAGCGCATTTATCAAAGGGTGAGTTCTGATTTTCACTCACTAATAAATATGCTTCTAAAAATCCCATAGGAGTGAATAGAACTTGGGTGAGTTTTTATGTATAAAGCTCTAAAGTCACATTTCTGGCCCATAAGTCCTAGAACAAATCCTCCTCAGTATCTCCAGGTTCTTTCCCACTGCTTCAGCAGAATGCCCTCCAAACAGACCTCCATTCCCTCTGCGAATCTGCACCATGTATAATACAGGAGCAAAACAAATAGTAATCTTTAAACAGTCTTTCATTGGAAAGATACCATTATCTATACCCATGGTTGTTCTCTAAATAAACCACAAAACTTTAAACTGTTTAGCAAATGTATTTCTATTACCTACAGTTTCTAGCACATCACTATCCTTCCCCTTCCTTCCTCAGAATTTGTACAGCATTTTTAAGGAAACATGAAGTATTCCCAGGCAATTTCCACTTACTTTGTCTGATAGTAAATTCTTGGGAAAATGGCTAGGAATGCAATAAGGCATGCGTGCTATCTCCAGAAACAGCATGAGTGATTACTTCAGCAGAAATTCCATAAAAACAAAGGAAACTGAGTAATAATTGTGTTTTCTCAACAAGCAGCACAGAGTGAAATAGACTCAATTAGGAAAGAGCAGTTTTAATATTTTCAAAACACAAACCCAAGATGGAAAGAGAGCTAAGTGCATTGAGGAGACATGGTATAACATTGTGCAGTGATTCTTTAGATAATATGTGCAGTTCCTACTCTTCATATACAGAAATATAGTTCATTTTTTATGTTCTTTTTTTATTTTCTGGGAGCATCATTGTTTTTAACTCCAATTAATTTCCCCAGCAGCACAATTGTGCATTAGATCTAATTTCCAAGTGTCCATATAGGGATGAGCCTGCAGCCCTGGCATTAGTACTTAGTAACCATACTTTACTCTTGGGTGGGAATCTTCTAGACAGACATCCCTACTTTGTAAGCCCCCTATGCATTTACCAATAGAGTTAGTGCTTCACTGGGATAAAAGTACAGGAGATCTAGGCTAGTACATGTATGGGATCTGTTATATAGAAACTCATTATACAGAATGCTCTGAATTACAGGAATGCCAGTTCCTATGGAGTTCACTTTAATGAAATCATTCTAATTTCTTAACATTACTATTACCTTGTACTGGATTTTAAATGACGCAGAAAAAGAAGAACTGTTTTGCAGCTGGATTTCAGTATATAAAAATGGTATTTATTCATACTTTTGAAGGAATAGATTACAGGGATAGGTATATAAGGGGTTTCTGTGTTGTGTGGGGCTCTTTAACACATTTTCCTTCAGAAGTCAAAGTTCTCATTTAATCTTTGTTAGAGGCAAAATCTATTGGGTTTATTTAATGTATAAATGATTTCTTAGTAGACTTATAGAGATAGAAATCAAAATTATGAAACCTCAGGTAACAACAAGCATTGTAGATAACTGGTCTTATACCTGTATAATAATAATTATGTACAGGTATATTGAGTCACTGGGGGAGAAGGATATGCAAGAAAGTTTAAGGAGCAAAAGAGAGTCAAAGCTGACCTTTTCTACACCTTGTTAGGCACTGGGGCTTATTTAAAAGAAACATAAAGCTTTATGACCTCACCTTGTCTGTTGTCTGGTGCAATTGTGACAAGTAGCTGTGCATTCTTCTGCAAATCTGTGGTGGCAGATTTTTTTCAATACAAACAGAACAACTGTCACGTGTTTTTTACTCCAAACTTCCTCTCCTAAGCTCAGCTTAACCATTACAATGCTCAATCCAAGCAGGCCTTTTCATCAGAGTAAGTTCTGCCTGCGTAAGCCTGCATTCTTCATTGCATGATCTTTAGAGTACACTGGTGCTGTTTGCAGATATAAATGCCACTTATGATGGCAGAAGGAAAATGGCAGCTGGGTGGAAGCTGCTACTTGTTTTAGGAAAGTGTGATGGCACTGGTGAATGAAGGGGATGTTTGCAGTACAAATGATGCAGTCTAGGTGGGGGAGATGTGCCCAGCTTCTACACATGGTAGGAAAATGTAGGATTTACATGTTGTTTAAGAGCTGAACTTCATCTTTTTGAAAGCTACCCCCTCTGTTCTAGGGTATATTGGGCAGTATGGCTGATGGGGCAGGCAGGTCAGGTAGTGAGGGGCGATGGTGAGCATTCCAGTCAAGGGCTGGAATGTGGCTCTGTTCTGCTAAAGTAAGAAATGGTTGGCATACGAGCATTAGGTCATTGATCAAAGCTTCCATAAAAGGACCATTTTCTGATTTTTTTCTTTGATTACGAATTCTTCATTGCACAATATACTGCATTGCACTCTTATTCTGGCACGGCTTTTAGGCCGGTAGTCCATCTGTTCTCCAGTACATTGGCTGGCTGATTCCCTCTGTTGTTTGCAATTTATTCCAGTACTATTAATTCATTAAGACATGTTTAAATTTACTAGTAATGTGATATTTATATTAAACATCTGCATACGTTTTTTGCTCAGAGTCTGTGATGAAAGTGCACTGAGAAGTCATTGTTTTGTGCCTTTTTTTCCTTCTTCGGGGAAAACAGGAAAAAGAACTGTAAAAAGAAACAGCTTATTTATTCTGTAGAGAAGGGTAGGCTTCACCATACTCCTAAATCCTCATGCATAAAGCTGAAGGAGCAATGGGACAAATGTCACCAAAATAGTCTCATTTTGTCACATGTAGATCAGATCATTCAAAGCAGGATCGGGTGGCCTACAGCCTTGGAAAACACATTGAAAGGCAAAGTGCATGGTATAAAGTTGCCCATACCTGAGATAATCCAGTTATCTGTGGCAAAGCCAAGGGGACAACATGACTACATTATATTTTGGGGTTGCTCAGATAGAGTAGCATTGGCCAGATGGAGCCACCCATGCAAGTTTTATCACCACAGCCTTGACAAGGCTTCCATAGACCTTTGTATCAATCATCTGTTTTGGAATGATTTCTTATAATAAACATGTTTTAGATGAATCATGTGATATATGACATCACTAACCACTGGTTATTACTGGTGATATAACTATCACTACTAAGATTTTATTTTACATGTGATTTGTGTAATATACTCTGTTCGTAATACAGATATGGGACCTGTTATCTAGAATGCTTGGGATGCTTGGGATCTTTCCGTAGTCTACTAAAAAATAGGTTGCCAAGTAAGCACCTACTGGTGGGCAGTATCGGGCTAATTTGATCGTTTGGCCCTAGGGGCTCTAGGCTTAAAATGGAGCATATGGGAGATGACCTTCCATAATTCAGAACTTTGTGGATAAGAGGTTTCCAGATAATGGATCCCATATTTGTTCAGAGTAGTAGTTCCAGTACTTAAGGCTGGGGGGCAGGGTGCAAGGGTAGGGGGCTTAACCCCAAAGCCAGTTAGGGTGGGAACATGGAAAAATGGCCATTAACTCTCCTTTCCCCCCACCCCCTGTCATGTCACAGTGCATGCACGCGCTTGGGGGGAGGTAAGGACGCAGGGACGAGGAAACTAGCCGGGTTGCCTAGGCCTGTCCCTGCACCCTGACCAAAGGTTGGATCTTTAATGGGGCCTTAAACGGAAAAAAATGTCTGTACTACAAAATACATAGGATTAGTTCTATTAATTTTGGTGACATAGGCAGGCAGAGTCAGGGTGTCCTGCTAGAGTACCATCAAAAGTCATTCCCATCATCCCTTTCATATTTCTACCATAAGACACAGAAACTACATAACATTACAATGGAACCCCCATTTAAAGTTGTTCAGTGGGCCAGAAAAAATGATGCCAAATCCAAAAAAAGGGCAATGTATTAAATTGAAAGGACAGTAAAGGAAAACTATACCCCCAGAATGAATACTTAACCAACAGATAGTTTATATCATATTAAGTGGTCTATTAAAGAATCTTGCCAGACTGAAGATATATATATATCAGTAAATATTGCCCTTTTACATCCTTTCCCTTGAACCCCCATTTAGTGATGGGCTGTGTGCTCCCTCAGGGATCAGCTGACAGGAAATAATGCAGCTCTAACTGTAACAGGAAGTAGTGTGGGAGTAAACAGCAGAACTCTGTCCATTAATTGGCTGATGGGGCCTAGCATGTACAGTATGTGTGCCTTGGCTTGTTTGTGTGCACTGTGAATCCTATGATCCCAGGAGGGGACCCTTAATTCTTAACATGGAATTTTTTTAATTTAGGATTACCCAATGGCACATACTACTAAAAAATTATGTTTTTATGAAAATGGTTTATTTAGATGAAGCAGGGTTTTACATATGAGCTTGTTTATGCAATATATTTTTATAGAGACCTACATTGTTTGAGGCTATAGTTTTCATTTAAACTGTGAGATGAAATATGCAGAGCACAGCCTACCACAACATTGGAATTATTTGGAGGAAAATGCTGCACTTGTGTGGAAATTAGAACTTTGCACACTGCACACGCTTTTGTAAATTCCCTCTATAGTTGCAGGTATTCCCCACAGCAATAAATGTATTTGAAAACAAAACAAAACAAAACCATAATATCTGTGCTTTTCCCCCCTTTTAGCAAAAGAAATTGGAAATTTGAAGACACTTGACTAGTCTTAAATTGAGAGCTGGCTAGGACTTAGTCATATCAGTGGGCCTTGGCTTAGTTCCAGAGAAGCCCTGCAACTGGAAACTCTTTTTAATGAGTATGCAGTCTTGGATAATGAAGGAACTGCTAATGCTAAGCTTGGGGAATATTCAACCTGCTTGCACTGGTGGTAAAAAGTCAATTAAAATGGCCTCCCTCTGAGGTAAGGAACACAGCTTGATGTGTCAAGCTCACCATGTGCTGAAAGCCGTGAAGCCATAGTGTACTGATCAATCAAACTCATTAGCTTTTGTGTGGTGTAATACCAATAAAATCGAAAAAGAATGTAAGGACTCTCCCAGAGGGCAAATTAGCCTAAACCTCAAGAGTCAGAATAAAAAGGCACGGTACCACGGTAGACTGAAAACTACGACACACTATATAATGAGATTAACTAGTAAGCTTATGAGAATGGAACTTTGTATGTCAAAATATACCCAAAAGCATGGACTAGATATTTGTCTATTTAAAAGAAAGTGTGTGCGCAGTATAGAAGCATTAATATCTATGAATACATGCTGCTGCATTGCTTTACCTTACTAGGTATTACAGTTAGTTAAGGTATATATAAATATTTAATATACCAAATGGATATGACTGACTAGGGGTACATGTTTGTGGAGACCTAAGGGTTAATACATGTTGGTGGAGACCTAATGGCTAATACTTCCATTAAAGCATGTGTTATAAATGAAAACACACTGAGCCCTGAAGAAGCAAGAGAGAAATATAGTGCATTAACCATATAGTGGTGCCTAATTGGTATCTGCAACTGCAGTGAGCAAAGTGCATTTCTTTTCCCATAATGCAGTAGTTTTCCCCCAGAATTGATGAGCTAGAGTTGCGCCTGCCGCAATAGTAGCGGATGCGTTCAAATAAGGACAATTGTGTTCACAATGGCGAAATGCTTCAGCCCCAATGAGTTGAGAAGAGACAATGGCAGATCAACTTCTTAATCTGGACAGACTAGCTACAGTCTACTACTACCGTATATACTCGAGTATAAGCCGATCCGAATATAAGCCGAGGTACCTAATTTTACCTAAGAAAACTGGAAAAACGTATTGACTCGAGTATAAGCCTAGGGTGGGAAATGCAGCCGCTACTGCTAAGTTTCAATAATAAAATTATTTAATAAAAGGACACTCACAAGTGCTTACATGACTACCATATTAATAAACACAAGGTATGGGCTGGAAAATGAGGCGCATCCAACATAAGATAACCACATGCAAGGTTGTACAGGTTAATATCTCATTTAATTTTTGTAGTGTCTAGGTAATGATAGTCCTGCACAGTTTTGCCCTGTTAGGATATGTTGCCATAACTGTATGTTATGCCATACCCGCTGGAGTAATAATGCTGCAGAATGCATATGCTACTGTAGCTGCAGATTGCTGCTCTGTTATTTGCACACATTGTTCTGATTCTCTGTGGCTGCAGCAAGTTGTTGTAGAGCTATAGCGTGCTACAGTTCACCTCAGAAGGTTATAGTAGCAAGAGTACCTCTTACTTGCAGGGTTAACCTTAATGTGCTCAGTCTACACACACAACTGACTTGCACCAAACGGAATAAACTCACTAGGAAGGTATAAATCAGGAATAATCTGTCATCCTTATTTTTCTAATACATCTTTCTATACAGACTGCAATTTGACTTGCCTTCCCTGCCATTTTACTGCCTTGCTTGCTTCCCTGCCATTTCACTACAATTATTTGGCTCTCTGAGCTACAGGCCCAATATGCAATCAGATTGCAATGGCCCAGTATGCCCCTCCATTTGACAGTCTATTCACAGTTCTAGTTTTAGTTGTCAAAAGCCTGTACTTACATCCACTACTGAAAAATATTTTTGTTCGATGGTTTATATGTGATTTCATTTAGTGTGCAGATGGTCACAACTGTGTTTAGCTCCCTAAAATCCAAGCATTGATCTTCTATCAGGCCTTCAAAATCTATATGGGATCTATGTAAATGGCTTCCTAACTGAAGCTCACAAGTAGAAAGGTGGGGTCCAGATGCACATGCATCAGGCCTATAATTTATCTCCAGAAGCAGTTCTAAGCAAGCACGAACAAAGGTCGCGCTGCGCGCCGAGAAAGTAAGTCTTAAATAAGTATGTCTTATGGGGTACCTGCACATCCATCGGCAAGCACGAAAGGTGACACTGGGGGGGTGCGCGCCCCGACCTTCGGTCCTGCTTGGCGCACAGCGTGACCCCCGTGTGTGCGTGCAGCGTGACCTTTGTTCGTGCTTGCCGATGGATGTGCAGGTACCCCCTAAAACAGACTTACTTTCTCGGCGCGCAGCACGACCCGCCGTGTGGGCTCGGGTGCCGCAGGGGGGAAGGGTTGAGCGTCACCTTTGTTCGTGCTTGCCGATGAATGTGCAGTTACCCCCTAAGACTGACTTATTTAAGACTTACTTTCTCGGCGAGCAGCGCAACCCGCCGTGTGCCGCAGCGCTACCTTTGTTTATGCTTTGCCGAGGGATGTGCAGGTAGGACAAGTAATCCAGCTTGCCTCGAGTATAAGCCGAGGATTGCTTTTTTAGCACATTTTGAGTGCTGGAAAACTCGGCTTATACTCGAGTATAAACGGTAGTCTATTAGTAAAAACTTTCTATGGTTAGAACTTGTAGCTGAATCCATGTATGGATTTCAGGCTTTCATTCACTCCTGCTAGCCAAACACTTTACAGCCCCAAGACTTTATAGCACTATTTACTTCAGGGGAAGCTGAGCACCTGAGGGAGGGGGACCCCCGTGAAAGCCTGTGCATCCAGACTCTCAGCAATAAATATGGCAGGACTATGTGGCCCACCTATCATTGACTGTGTGTCTCACCCTTATTAATTGATTTAGTATGCAACTGCCAAGAAAACCACATAGGAAATGTTTCTGTAAAGGGTTTTTTTTAAGACCGAAGAGGGTTCTTGGAGAGTTCTGAGAGAGCTTCTTATGTGGCTTTGTATCCCTTTGAGTCCCTTTAGAAGTGCAGTTAAGGCTGCTGTAAGATACAATTGGTGACTGAACCAATCACCTAGCCAAGTCTGCAGAGTTAGGGACAGGAGGGCTTTAAATTCTGTCCTGCCAAGCATTTAAAGGAATATACCAGGAAATCTCTACACATTAAAACTAAGAAGGGATCTGTGGCCACTACTTTTGCTGGAATAAACAAGTCAGATTATTAGTACAAATGATGGCAAAATGGGGGAATGGGGTCTAGACAGGACTCCAATGAACAAAATCTATATAAACTGCTTACCGGGACTGCCACCCATACCAATACTAATAGCTTTCCCTAATACATAAGGGATGTTTCAGGTTTCACCACTGTATCAAGAGCTTCAAAAAGCTTTATTTGTAAATCTATTACAAAATTCCATTGTTTCCACTTAGGACTCTCAGTTGTCCATCTCATAGATGTTAGGGTCTACACAGGAGGGTAGGAGGTAGTAGAAGTTACAGCTAAACAAAAGCCATCCTTATTGTCACCAATTATTGAAGTCACTGAAATACAATTATTATAAAAATATGTCAGTTCTTCACTCCCCACCCCCTTTCCTTTTATACTGGGGGCTCAAGGCTAATTCCCTTTCTGTCCTGCCATAAAACTGTCCTTAGTCTCCTGTAGTATATTTCTACTGTACTGTAAGGGGTTAATAATACTTCTGTGTCAAATTCATTTAGTACTGCTCTGGGGAAAATGAGAAAATTACTCCGGAGTTACTTTGCTGAAGCAAAAACCAGACCTACAGATGTTTGTAATAAGGAAGAGAGGGCCTGAAATATTCCTTTTATCTTCTCTTGATGCACATTTAAATAGAATGGTTACACTCTGTTTGATAAGTCTGCTCATTTGATTTCTTGCATATATCAAACAGCCTTTGGACTGGGTGCTCTGATATATCAGCACCTTTAATGTCTATGTCTACTGACTGCACAAAAGCAGATTAAATGTTTGGGCCTTGTGCATGAGTTTGCCTGCTATTAGCTGTAATGGGGAACAAGTTCTTCGTAACCAAACAGTAGAGCTGGGGAATTCTTTCCCAGGAGAACTCCCAGAATATTCAAATAAAAATTGGAGAATATTGGAATAAAAGGTTTCTTAGCTGGAGATAATAGCACTGGGCACTGTCCCACAGTTTTTAAGGACAGGGGACAGTCTATAACTTTGCCCCAAATTAAGAAAGTGTTTACTAAAAAAGAATATTATACTGACTTTTTATGGATTTAGAAAATAGTACATGTTTTGCAGAACCATTTTGCAGAGAAACATTTTTCACTTTGTGGTCTCAAAAGAAAAGTAACTCCTTCACAGAGCACCATAAGCAATTAACTATTTTGTGAGGACTTTTCCTGCAGAGGTTACAGTAAAACTGTACATTACAGCCGAACAACATAGCAGGAAGAGGTAATTGCAGTTTGAAACTCTCTTCATTGGGCTGAAAACAGTTCAACACAGGTGTAGGTAGCCCTTTTAAAATGTGCACCAATTCCACCTATCTACCATCTGCCCCATGTATTACTAAATACTCTGGTGTCCTTCCCTGATGAGATCATAGGTACAAACTGATCTATACACAGCAGAATTCCCAGTGGGAACCTGGCACCACACTGAGCATAGGAGATTAGCTATAGATGAATGTTAGGTTGGGAAACTGAGTTTGAGAACATAAAGCTGGCCATACATGGGCAGATTTTAGTTGCCTATTTGTCTCCTTCAGTCAAATTTAGCAGTTTAGCTGCCTGTGTATGGGCCACTCCAATGGGCCTACCTGACCAACATCTGGCTGAAAAACGTTCATATATTGTTTGGATGGGTTTAAAAATCTTGTTGGAGTGATGGCTGCATTGGTTTGCTGACGTGGCCCTTGTTCTTATGGCCTCTATCCCTGTCATTGGGACAAACAATCAAATCAGTCTGATACTGCCCATCATTTGGGACAAATTTGCTTGTTTGGCAACCTTGCCAGATGAGTGGATCTTTCAATGTATGGCCAGCTTAAGTAAGTGGTCTTTTAGGTGCTTTAGTTCTCCTTTAACCTATGGCTCACCAACAGGGGAGGCAGATGAAATTTGTATATGGGGAGGCTACCAATAAATGCTAATCTATCCTAAACCACCATTATTCCTTGCCTATACTCCCCAACTCCTACATTATATGACCTTCCAATTGCTCTAGCTCCAAATTTATATTAACATTTTATAAGAACAAATGTACCTAGGGGATCTTTCTAATAAAAAGCTGGTATCTTTATTGGAGATTAATTTTTTCTTGTGGTTCCCCATGTACAAGTAAGGTGTGAGGTTCTGCTTGAAGCACTGAGGACACAATGAGGAGACCCCCTCCTTCTTTATAGCCTGCCTTAATTAAATTCCCCTTCATCATACCAACCTTTACTCACCAGTACCATAAAACGGTCTGGGGACTTTGTTTCATCTATAGTGATACCCCTGTTTGATACCACAAAGAAAGAGATGCACATAAAAGGAATCCGTTTCTAAGCTAACTCTAAGAAAAGTCCATGCAACATAAATCACACTCAGGACCTAGACAGCCTATAAACAGTTAAACGTTACTTTCTAGTAAAGTGAGAAATAAGAAATGTGCTGTAATGAACAATTAAAGCCGATTCCAGAAAAATGTGTAATGGAACACTTTGCTGTGATGTGTTATGATGTGACCTGTATTTGTCTGCTTCAGATGAGCGCATGTTTCCAAGGGCATTCCACATGCCCAAGAAGTGATGAAAAGCAAATTAGAAAAATAAACCAAAACAAACATCGACCTGAAACAAGTGGGAATGCAGCTTCACGCAGATGTGTAACACTGCTGACACAAACGCAGCTAAAAGGTGGATACGTTATACTACAGACACTACAGTAACACTGCTCAGTTCCAGCAGCGCTTTCTCTCATAATAAGGGACACATTCGTGAAAATGATTCTTGAGTTTTTTATGCCAATTTTGATAATGATAAATTTGCTCTGTTTCTATAGCAACAAATCTCTGATTGCTTTAAACAGTAGCCCAGAAAATAAATGCTGCCTACCAATTGGTTGCTATGGGTTGCTAACACCAGAATAAAGTTTGTTTCAGATATTACAATGCACCATTGTCGCATAATGGGTTGAGGAAAAAAAGTCACATTTCAACTGCTAAAAAATCCCGAAATTTGATCCAAAAATCAGAACAAGGCAAAACAAACAGCCCAGAAGGTCAAATGCCAATTTATCCACTCTCAAAAATGTCTTTCTTAACTGCTTGGTCAACAACCCATCTCAGGAGAGGGAATGATCTGTTCCAGACTCCATTTATATTTCTAAAAATGCACCAGCATCTGTGAATGAGAATTCCATAACTCCATGTTGTTTTTGGAATATCTGGGTTTAAGCCCAATTCAAGCTCCAACATATGGTAGATCCCCTGATTAATCATTTATTCAAGATATCTAGGGCAGCATGTGTTCACCCCAAATCTTACCGTAATTGGCCTTAAAGTTAGGATTCCAAGACAAACTTGTCAACTGCTGAGGGCCCTCATTTGGGTCCAGGTTGTAAACTAATGTGATTAACCCGTTTCCTTTCATTGTTATATTACCAATCTAGGATATTAAACCAGAGATGCCAACCTGCATTGGAACTGATCTGGTCTCAGCCTGCCATACTCTCACCATGCCCCTGATTCTTCCCTACCATGCCCCAGTTTTAAGGATTTTAGGTGACGTTTCTATGCATTTCAGTGGAGCTTGTAAGGATTAGGCCAATTACTGATAAAGGGTAAGGGGCCTGTTACTGCAGATGACTGGGGAGTTGAGGTTAAATTAGGGTGACTCCTGAAACATGCGGATGAGTTGACATGTCTGGTAGCAAGAACTGCTTGCTAGATAGCCTCTCTATCTCATTTTCCTATGAATCTTCCCTTGCCTGGCTATTCTTCTCCCAACTTGTGGTTTGCCGGAGGCTTCCTGCATTGAAGTCTTCACTTTAATTCCAGCCTATCCTTCTGATATGTATCTTGCCCCTTCCTAAGAGAAAAAAACCTCCATCCTGGCCCTTTATAGCACCTATTGTAGCCACCAGACACCTGTGTACCACCTGCAGTGTATGGCATCACCTGCTGAGGCTATATTAGCCACCCAACCAGCTCTTGCTCTTTTCTGCCAAGGGGCATTATACTCTAGGGCAGTGGTTGTCTGCCCTTTGCAGCTGAAGCACCCCTTGGAGGTTGAACATTTCAGGGTGCCCCCCCTTACAGCATATCAATGTTAAAGGTGTATTAAAACATTGCTGTATAGGGTTGCTACCTGTTTATTTTTTACCTGGACAATACAGATTTTGGAGGGGCTGTCCTGGTCAAAACTGCCTGCCTGGTTTTCCAAATGAGGAGATCTGGACAGGACTCTCTATTAATGAAGCGACAATCACCCAATTGGGATTGTGCATCACAGCCCTGCCCCTGAAGACACAGCCCCTCCCTGCCCAGAGCCAAAAGGTTGCAACCCTATTGCTGCATCATCCAATTAGGCATAGTTCAAACTATATATAGGACAGCAATTTAATGCTCGCTCCCCAAAACCCACTCTTATTTGACCTCCATCCTAAGCTTCTAGGAGTACCTACAACAGCAAACAGACATTCTCCCCAAATCTTGCCCTACCCAGTCAAGCCCCATATCCACTGTTTTAGGCCCCCCATGGCAAGCAAGCCTCACACTTTGGCAACTACTTCTCTAGGGGTATTAAATGCCAGAGGGATTCCCTTTCACTTTTCTCTTACATGATCTATAGAGACAAAATGCTGGCACAATGCAAGGCAACATAAAAGACTTCAGCCTGGTAGAAGATAGGTAATGCAATCAATTTGCTCTTTATTATTCTATTAATAGAGGCAGTATTATATAATTTTTTCCTGTAAAGTAAAACTAATTTCATCTAAGCATTTATTTAGTACCACAAGTCTTTGGATAATATTTAATAATAAAATGAACACCATTTATACTCTATTATATGTATAGTAAGTAATCTCTAGATGGCGCTATGAACCTGAACATGTAACACAACCTAGAGCATTCCGCTATTTTGCTATATTTTGTTTGTTATTGTCCTAATCATTATACAAATAATCCATTTATTGAGGTTTGTTTTTTGCATTATGGGACAAAAAGGAATCAAGATCGATAATCTTGATTTGAAAATATAAAGGAAGATTAAAGTAAAGGGAAACTACAATTAAAGAAAGTAACATAAAAATTTAATTTTGAATATAATTCCAAGTAAAGAGGAATGGTTAAAAGAAAGCTTCCCTTTATAGTCACTTTTGTACATGTATGAGGACCTATAATTTTGCAAGGGCCGTGGCAGAAGGGGAGATTAGTCGCCTGCAACAAATCTCCCTTGTCGCGGGTGACTAATCTCCTCGATATGCCATCCCACCGACTTGAATGTAAATCGCTGGTTGGATGGCATATAAGGCGCCGTGATTTCCCGAAATTGTGAAAGTTGCCTTGAGAGGAGGCGCCACATATGCCATCCCACCGACGATTTACATTCAAGTCTGCCACGGCCCTAAAGGTTCTTTCCTTTCTCTTACAAAGCAACAGTTCTCTCCTGCTTTATGGCTGATATTCTAGCTATCAACAGACTAGAAAGACCAAAATGATTCAGGATCCTGAGGATAGATAAGATAAAACCTGAGCATAAATAATATGGATACATGAATGGATGTCACTGCAGCCGGCAGTGAGACCCTGGAATCACTCCCAGCTTGAAAGTGGCGGCAACACTAGGGTTCCCTTAAATCAATAGGTGCGCTTCTGTTTAATTTGGAAAGGGAGGCGGGACAGATGCAATGGTGCTGAACACAACTATAAGTTACAGCATTGTAGCATTTGTGGCTACAAATAGGGTCCGACTGGGGTGTCTGAGGCCCCCCGGGGCTGCCACCGCAAGGTAGCCAACTGTCCAGTTTTGACCCGGACAGCATGGTTTTCAGAAGGGCTTTCCGGGTCAAAACCTCCTGCCTGCTTTTCCAAATTAGAAAAACCGGCAGGACTCACCTGATCACCACATCATAGCCACGCATCCATGGCTATATCTTAGTTGGGATCAAGTACAAGGTACTGTTTTATTATTACAGAGAAAAGGGAATCATTTAACCATTAAATAAACCCAATAGGACTGTTCTGCCCCCAATAAGGGGTAATTATATCTTAGTTGGGATCAAGTACAGGTACTGTTTTATTATTACAGAGAAAAGGGAATCATTTAACCATTAAATAAACCCAATAGGGCTGTTCTGCCCCCAATAAGGGGTAATTATATCTTAGTTGGGATCAAGTACAAGGTACTGTTTTATTACAGAGAAAAATTTAAAATGTGAATAATTTAATTAAAATGGAGTCTATGGGAGATGCGCTTCCCAAAATTTTGAATTTTCTGGATTATGGGTTTTTGGTTAACACATCCTATACCTATACTGACTTCTTGTTATTAAAGATAAAAAGAAAATCATTAAACATAGTAAGTGTGCTTTATTTCAATAGGATTGTGTGGGAAACAACATATTTCAGAGTTTTCTGGATGACAGAACTAGGGGTAGACACTTGCCTTGGGTGCAAGGGTGGTGGGGCAAGGTGGTTTGAACGGCTTGGCTTGCCTCTGCCTGTACTGCTGCTCGGCTGGCTGGGAGAGGGACTTCTCTAAAATCCATTAATAACATGCCTTCCAGACTTGTGACTGGAGCTGTCAGCCTTCCCTACCACATGTCTGGGAAGCTTTCTGGACATCTCCTGGCCACAGAAGATTTGAAAAATAACCCTTTCATTGCATGTGCATCTATAATCAGCTGTATATAAAGATATATATATATATATATATACATATATATACATATGAAATGAATTTATAATAAGAGCTCAGGGAGTCTTGGGACTTGCCCAACAATACAAGGATTTAACACAGGAATAGAAACAGTAAGCTTGTGTTAGAAACCAGAACCACTTGTCCTGCCAGCTTTGTATTGCGCTTCAAGCCTCCGGAAGAGCCACAAACTCATGGGGCCAGATGGCAACATTAAATCCAAGTAATGGCTTCTAGCATTGTATTGTATTGTATGGAGGAGTGTGCGTGTGTATATGAAATGCAGATATATAATGAATGGGTGTAGCATCATTTTATATTCCCAGGCATATTAGTGCTTAAACATAAAGCAGAGAGCCGTTCAATGGAAAAACTTTTCTTGCCCATAGTTAGAAGGAATTTCTCCTCTATGTCTATTTATAGGATACAGAGAGATTTGTGGGTGAATTTAGTGCTGCTTATATGGAGTTACATAAATTTCAAGTTCTAGATGACATGGTGGATTGTGGCAGTGTGCATTTTCCCACTGTGGGAAATCCCTATTTTCACGCTATTAGTACATACTTTTAATAACTAGAGCGATCATCACATTCTGTAAATCTCAGGGCCCTAGTAAAAAAACTCCTAATCACAGCCATGGCATTTAATGTTCTTTTAAACCTTCCACTGAGGATCCTTCTCTTCTTCTTCTTCTTCTTCATCTCCAGCTTCCTACTTTCACAGAGATATTAAATTCCTGAGGTCTTGGAATGCCCTCCTCTTGTGACCACTATGACCTCTATTTAAGTTGACATTTCTCATGTGAACCTAGTGTACAGCCTCCTCCTATGAGTGATGCCAGGGTGCCAAGGGTTATACTATTCCTATGGTGATTCAGATGGTGGATGTGAGAATTCTAACAGCATCTCCATGAGAATGCAAGTAGAATGAAGTCTGAAGAGCTGGAAGAAAGTCTCTTCCATTCTCATTTTCAGTATTAGCTTGAGTTTGTGCCTTGCCTTTCATCAGCCAGAGAGAGAATTAAAACAGACTGATCATTAATGTGACTAGTGGTCAGATATGACTACACATGCCCACATCTAAGGTAGAGCTAAATATGCTGTAGTTGGGGAAGGACTAGATGCTATGCATACTTTCACCTTGGGAAAGTCTGTTATCCCTCCTTCCTTAATTTAACAGCCTGTAGAGATGTCTTCAGAGGTCCACAAAGGGTTGGGCTGCTACCATTCTGGAAACTAAATACAGGCCTTCCTACCTCTGTTATGGTTTTCCCTGTTTATAACATGAGCATTAAGTTAGTTTGTCGTGGCAGTGTGAAACTGGGGAGTGCATGGCCAACTGGGGCTTCTGCCTCAGGTGCCCATGCACCCCCCAATGTCCCCCACCGACTTCATGCACCCCCCCCGCAGGAGCCCCCACCACTATCCGACCCCCTCCCCCAAGCGCAAGTACCTGCAGCGCATTGGAGGAGGGAGACCGGTGGATCAGTGAAACACCCTGCTGGGATCAAGTATGGAGACCAGGGTTTTTCCCGATACTCCGTTGGCCCAGTCTGACCCTGTGTGGTGGCTACATGAAAATAGGGTTGCTTGCACCATGCCCTGCAGTTTGGCTCTGTGGGGTCTTGGGCAGGCAAATGAAAACATGTGGACCTGCCCTAGGCCCCGTAAAGCACAGTTGGTTGTGGGAGGAGCACAAACAAGAGACAGTAGGCAAGATGGTGACTGCATGGTAAGATAGCAACACTAACCCAAACTGCAGCCCTTCAGGGGATACAAATAATCAAAGTCAAAGTTTTTTCAATGTAACATAGGAATAAAACATTTCAAGGCTAAAGTTCCATAAATAAAGTCTAGCATTAGCAGAGTGGGGCAGATAACATGTTCATAGACTCACAGACATAGACAGATGGTGCTAAGGTGTAAGCTCTTGGGAGCCCATATTTTATTGCATTGGTTGATATTTTTTAAGAAGGTATTTCTTAAGTTGATATTCTTGAAACATTATGCCTTAAAGCAGTGCTGTCCAACTGGCGGCCCGCGGCCCCCCTCTGTGTGGCCCCCCACCTGTCTGGCTGCTTTGATGGCTTACTCTTGTGTAAGCTTTAAATGGTATCAGTACTGTGATTAACTGCCCCCCCTGCATGGTTCTCACCTCAGATTCAGGCCTTATTGTTTAAATATGTAATCCCCTGTGTTGTTCACACCTTTTAATCTCTGCATTGTTCACCCCCTGCAGTGTTCACACCTCAGGCTCAGGCTGTAATCATCCCCATTGTTCCCCTGTTCACACCTCAGGAGCAGTAGAAACCCACAAATAATCCCTGCATACTACAAAAAGAACATATACTGAGGTGGTACTTCAATTAAAAAGTTTTTTAATATATAGTTATTGTGCAGACTGTAGGAGCAGTGCCAGCATTGTGTCACTGTAGGCTGCCTGTGTGTGCCATACAAGCAGAGTATGGCACACACAGGCAGGGTAGGGAAGGCAGAGTATGGCACACACAGGCCAAGTTTGGCACAAACCAGCCAAGAATGGCACACACAGTGAAAGTATGGCACACGCAGGCAGGGTAGGGAAGGCAGAGTATGGCACACACAAAGGCAGGGTAGGGCAGGCAGAGTATGGCACACAGGCAGGGTAGGGCAGGCAGAGTATGGCAGGTTTTTGCTGTACTACAACCATTAATATGGGTATGGTCATGTGATAACATGGGTGTGGTTTCAAGTGGGTGCGGTTTCAAAAAGGGGAGTGGTCAAAACTGGCTTCCATTATCGGCCCTCCACCACATAGGTCGGAAAAATTCCGGCCCTCGGTACAACAGAAGTTGGACAGCACTGCCTTAAAGAATAGGAAATTTAGACCTTTTGTGAATCTGGGCCATAGCCTCCTGGTGCCTCACTATATCTCAGAGCCTCATTATCCCTACATAGAGCCCATTATGCTACCAAAAGTGCCCAACTCACAATATTTCTTCAGAATGCGGGAACAGCATGCTTACACAGTGTACGTGCATGAAAATGTATTCCCCCCAAAGCCTACATACAACTTTGAAAGCCTTGCCACAATGTGGGGGCATATGAGTATGATTTCCAGTTCAAAGTTTACATCTATGGATATTTCCTCCTGGAATGGGGCAGCACCTCACTCAAAGTAGAAGGCTTTTATTCTGAAGACTCCCTGCCAATTATGGCTGGAGAGGCTAAATGCATGTGGTGGATGTGCACTGGTTGTAAGGATATCCCTGCCGACCACAGGCATTTTAATCTAAATAAAGGAGCTGGTGATTATCTCTCCAGTGTTTACACAGGGAAATACTTAAATTGGAGGTTCCTTGTGGGCATGATGAAAGGACTGGGAAACTCCAGTATAATCAGACAATCAGTTCCATAAAGGGCCAGTAACACAATAAAATGAAAGGGTTTTGTAGCCCTTTAAATATAATGTACCATTACCATAAACTGGCAAAAAGTGTTCTTCAGAAGTTTTTATACAGTGCTGATAAATAAGCTACTTTAAAGCCATGGGGGCGCATTTACCTCTGGTACAGGCAGCACAAAAATGCACTCGTCCCAAACACTGAGGGCCCTTTTTATTATGCTGAGTAAAAAAACAATTTTTATGGGTTTTTCCTTCTGGTGGAACTTTCGTAAAATAACGCTGTTCAGATGGTGAAATTTGCCATTTATTTTACACAATTTTTTCAACAAATTCTATCTTACACAGCATATAAATAGGCCCCAAAATAGGTGACCCATGCAAATCCCAGGGGGGCGAGGCAAGGTGATGAGCCTTATACTGTTTAGGGTTCAGTGGATTTAGTACTTAGGAACACACAGGGCATTTTCTCTGCCAGTATATTTTATCTGGAAGAGCAGAACCCACTTTTGCTCCTGCTACCACCCATTCACTGAAATAAGAAGTCAGACTGGTGCTGCTTTTCCACCCAGAAATGCTCACTCACAGAGTGCTTGTGGTAAGTATAGGGCTCTCTGGGGCACAGAGCATGGCACAAGGGTGCAGAGAACAGGAGTTGCACCAGGTACAACCACTGTATGAATTTTGAAATTTTCCACCAGTTAGCATAGTGCATTTCTTACATTGCTCTGTAATGTTCACCAAAGAATTACCACCAGTGATGCCAGTGTGTTAATCCAATGATGCCACAGGGGCTGCCCGTCCCACCATACACTTCTCCTCCCCAGCCAAATAAGCAGAACAAAGTAGCAGTTATGGACATAATTCTTGGAATTGGATACATAAGTCCTGTCCATAATTTTCAACACAGGAGACACTTTATCATGCAAGGACATTATTGACTATTTTATGATTTCTGCTTTCTTTCAACAGTTTGGGAAAGGCCATTTCATATTTCAGCAGGATAATAACCCCATGCACAAAGTAAGGTCTGTACGGAATTGGTTGCAGAGATGGGAGTGGAAGAACTTGACTGACCTGCAAGGTCCCTGACCTCAACCAAACTGAACACTTGTAGGATAAACTGGAACCATGACCAGGACTGATCCCAACTAGTAACTAGTGGAAAGCCTTCCCTGAAGAGTAGAGGGTAAGGGCTGTTTAAGAAGCAAAGAGAGGTCCAACTTCGTATTAATAGCCTTGGTTTTGAGATGTTGGGCATTCAGGGGCCCACATAGTTTCCTTGAATGCAGCCCCCTAGCAACATACAAATAAAATCAATTTAAAAACCAAGATCTTAGGAAGTTTATGACTTGAATACAGAACATTGACTGCAATGAAAGCTCCTGGCCCTGCTCTCAGAGTGTTAAACACGCAGCTGTGAAGCAGTGGCCTCCGTATTACACAAGTCACTTAAAGGACATGAAAGTGATTAATTCCCGCTAAACCCAGCTGCTTGTGCAACACGCAGATTGTAAACATTTTGTCAGCCTGCACATTTTACAGACAATGTTTAAGGAAACATTAGCTTGTTAACACACCTAGTTAAGTAAGCTCTGCCTTTGCTATGGCAATATTTACAGTATGGAAGCCACACAGAGTTTAATCTGATGGACTTAGTGATAACAAATTAATATGTGCTTAAACCATTCATTAAAGAGCGAAAATCCCACAGGCAGCTGAGAACCCGTGCATCCCATCTGTCTAACATGGGCTTCTCTCTCTCTATGTATCTGGTAGCAAGGCTTTCCTTCAGAATGTAAACAAGCAAGCACTGTAATGTTTCTCTTTCAAGCCACTGTTTGTGTTCCATATAACGGATAGTTTTCATAATGCTTTTCCAACATCAACATTCTGAACCTGGTGCTCTTTGGCCCCTTTGCTAAATGGCTGTGTTATCATTAGTCCTTGGAAGAAGTGAATGTCATCACTAAAAAAAAAATGGAGGGGCTTATAGCAAGAACATAAATATCTGGTAGAAAGTAATGGTGCACTCAGGGATACAATACAGACTCTTGGCTCAGATGAAGACAGGATCTTTCCATGTTAAAATGGCCACACACAGGCTGATTTTTGGGTTTTACAACTGATCGGCCCACCAAAGGCGTTCTAGCAAAAGGTCCAATGCCAGATTCGGTGCAGGCCCCTCTTTATTTGTATGGTATAACACCTATGTAACATGGACAAGCAGATAGCGGCACAGGTCGAGTGCAAAAGCTAGGTAAGGAGAAAGAAAACAAACAAAAAGGAAAGATAAATGGTGGATATCATATCTGTACTCTAAGATTACTTACTGCAAGTTGATTAAAATAGGAAAGGACAATTATCATTAATAGAATAGAAAAGAGCACTGATGATAAAAAAAAATGCAGTTCAAATAAATCTACCCTATATTTATTTGTCTATAATTTTGCAGCTATTTTTGCAGCAAAGGATATTGAACTAGGATACCATGTACAACCTTATATCTGCCATGTGTTGATTTATAAACCCATACCCATACCCATTGGGCAGCTGCTTTGGGGGAAAAGATGGCTAGAGGGTTGGAGGAGGTTTTAAACTAGGAGTGGGGGGGGGAGGGTGCAGCGGGTAATTCTGTGGTAGACAGGATAGATGAGGTAGTGGGCATAGTAAGGGAAAATGGGGGAGCAGACTTGCTTCGGGATACTGATAATGGCAGGGAGGCCCATAAGTTGTTTACACGTCATTCTCACACTGGTACCAGTATTAAATGTATGTTTACCAATGCAAGGAGTCTGACTGGTAAAATGGGAGAGCTGGAGGTACTGGCACTGGAGTGGAAAGATTGGCATTGCTGAAACTTGGTTGAATGAGTCTCATGACTGGGCAGTTAATATTGGGGGGTATACATTGTTTCGGAGGGACAGGGGCAATAGAAAAGGAGGAGGAGTGTGTCTGTTCATTAAGCAGGAATTAAAAGCAAATATTAAAGAGGAAGTGATGGGGGGAACAGAGCTTCTCACAGATAGTAAAGAATCTACCAAACTAATTGTAGGGGTATGCTATAGACCCCCTAATGTAAGTGAGGAGGAGGAGGCTCAGCTCCTGTTGCAAATAGAAAAGGCTTCTAGTTTGGGGCAAGTGATAATAATTACCCTGATATTGACTGGGGCAATAGTACTGCCAGGACAGTAAATGGGAACAAGTTTATAAACTTGCTGCATGACAACTTTATGGCACAGGTTGTTGAGGAGCCAACCAGAAACCATGCTATATTGGATCTAGTGATCTCTAATGACCCAGAACGTATAGCAAATGTGCAAGTGGTTGAACCCCTGGGTAATAGTGATCATAATGTTATTTCATTTGATGTTTGGTGCAGGAAACAAATTTACACTGGGGCAACAAAGACAATGCATTTTAGGAAGGCAAATTTTAGCTCAGGGCATAGATTGGGGCAGCGCTTCAGGGCATAGATTGGGGCATTAGGTTTTCTGTTAAAAACACAGAGCAGAAATGGTTGTCATTTAAAATGATATTAAATCATTACTGTTCTCAATTTATTCCATTAATAAGAAAAAGTAGAAGTGTTAAGAATCACCCTATGTGGCTTAACTCTGAGGTAAAGAAGTTAATAGGGGAAAAAAGGAAAGCTTTTAAGAAATATAAGTCAGAGGGGACAGTAGCTGCGTTTAATGAATATAAACACTATAACAAGTGTTGTAAAACAGCAATCCGGAAGGCAAAGATAGAAAATGAGGAGCGCATCGCGGCCGAGGCCAAGACTAACCCCAAAAAGTTTTTTAAGTATATTAATAGTAAAAAGATGCAGGTTGAGGGTGTGGCCCCATTGAGTTATAATAACAATATGGTTACAGCGGATACAGAAAAGGCAGATGTGCTTAACCAGTTCTTTTCTTCTGTGTATACAGTAGAGGAGCCAGAGGGCCAAGTCCCACCCAATAGCTGCACTATTGCCTCAGCTCCAACTAAAGGGTTACACAAGATAAATGTAAACAAGGCACCTGGGCCAGATGGAATACACCCTCGGGTACTGAGAGAGCTAGGGGCAGAATTACAGTGGCCATTGTTTCTGATATTCTCAGACTCTCTTTCATCAGGTATGGTACCTAGGGATTGGAAGAAGGCGAATGTCATTCCTATATTTAAAAAGGGAGTAAGATCTCAGCCTGGCAATTAATTTAGGCCAAAGCATTTGATACCGTTCCCCACAAACGACTGCTTTCTAAACTAAGGTCTACTGGTCTTAGTGAAGTCGTTTGCACATGGATAGAAAACTGGCTACAGGATCGGGTGCAGAGGGTGGTTGTTAATGGTACATTCTCTACTTGGAGTAAGGTTCTCAGTGGGGTCCCTCAGGGTTCTGTACTGGGTCCACTTTTGTTTAACTTGTTCATAAATGACTTAGGGGAGGGTATTATGAGTAATGTATCAGTGTTTGCAGATGACACAAAACTCTGCAGACCAGTCAATTCTATACAGGATGTTGCATCCTTGCAGCAGGATCTTGACCTACTGGCAATCTGGGCGGCTAAGTGGCAGATGAGATTTAATGTGGATAAATGTAAGGTCATGCACCTGGGATGTAAAAATATGCAAGCCCCGTATACCCTTAATGGGACTGCACTAGGCAAATCCATAATGGAGAAGGACCTTGGAGTCCTTGTAGATAATAAACTTGGCTGTAGCAAGCAATTCCAGGCAGCAGCTGCAAGGGCAAACAAGGTTTTGTGCTGTATTAAAAGGGGTATAGATTCACGGGAGGAGGGGGTTATTCTTCCCCTTTACAGAGCACTGGTAAGGCCCCATCTAGAATATGCTGTTCAGTTCTGGTCTGGACATGATTGAGTTAGAGAGGGTCCAGAGAAGGGCAACTAAGCTGGTAAAGGGTAGAGAGGGTCCAGAGAAGGGCAACTAAGCTGGTAAAGGGTATGGAAAGTCTCAGTTATAAAGAAAGACTGGCCAAGTTGGGTCTGTTTACACTGGAGAAGAGGCGCTTAATAGGTGACATGATAACTATGTATAAGTATATAATAACCTCTCTAATGTTTTATTTACCAGTAGGTCCTTCCAACGGACACGAGGGCACCCACTCCGTTTAGAAGAAGGGAGGTTCAGTTTAAATATTCGGAAAGGATTTTTTACTGTGAGAGCTGTGAAGTTGTGGAATTCCCTCCCTGAATCAGTCGTACTGGCTGATACATTATATAGCTTTAAGAAGGGGCTGGATGGATTCTTAGCAAGTGAGGGAATACAGGGGTATGGGAGATAGCTCTCAGTACAAGTGAGGGAATACAGGGGTAGGGGGGATAGCTCTCAGTACAAGTGAGGGAATACAGGGGTATGGGAGATAGCTCTCAGTACAAGTGAGGGAATACAGGGGTATGGGAGATAGCTCTCAGTACAAGTGAGGGAATACAGGGTTATAGGAGATAGCTCTCAGTACAAGTGAGGGAATACAGGGGTAGGGGAGATAGCTCTCAGTACAAGTGAGGGAATACAGGGGTAGGGGAGATAGCTCTCAGTACAAGTGAGGGAATACAGGGTTATAGGAGATAGCTCTCAGTACAAGTGAGGGAATACAGGGTTATAGGAGATAGCTCTCAGTACAAGTGAGGGAATACAGGGGTAGGGGAGATAGCTCTCAATACAAGTGAGGGAATACAGGGGTATGGGAGATAGCTCTCAGTACAAGTGAGGGAATACAGGGTTAGGGGAGATAGCTCTCAGTACAAGTGAGGGAATACAGGGTTATGGGAGATAGCTCTCAGTACAAGTGAGGGAATACAGGGTTATGGGAGATAGCTCTCAGTACAAGTGAGGGAATACAGGGGTAGGGGAGATAGCTCTCAGTACAAGTGAGGGAATACAGGGGTAGGGGAGATAGCTCTCAGTACAAGTGAGGGAATACAGGGGTATGGGAGATAGCTCTCAGTACAAGTGAGGGAATACAGGGTTATGGGAGATCCAGGGACTGGTCCGATTGCTATCTTGGAGTCAGGAAGGAATTTTTTCCCCTCTGCGGCAAATTAGAGAGGCTTCAGATGGGGTTCCTCTGGATCAACTAGAAGTTAGGCAGGTTATATATAGGCATTATGGTTGAACGTGATGGACGTATGTCTTTTTTCAACCCAACTTACTATGTTACTATGTTACTATGTTACCTAGGCAGTGCAGTATTAACGTACTGTATGTTCCATTCTAAGTGCCATTTATTATATTTTACCACACCAAATCAGAATAAGCTCCAAACGCAGGCATACTCTAGATCAGGGGTCTCCAACCTTTCCTAAGCTGGCCATACACGGGCAGATCCGCTCGCTTGACGGTGTCGCCAAGCGAACGGATCTTCACCCGATATCCCCACCTACGGGTGGGCGATACCGGAGTGGCATGTAGGCGAATTCGATCGTTTGGCCCTGGGGTCAAACGATCGAATTCTAGTCCCGGCAATGGGGCAGTCGGTTCGGGGACCGCATCAACGAACCGATGCGGTCCCCGATCCGACTGGATTTTCTAACCTGGCCGACTAATATCTGCCCAATTTCAGGCCAGATATGGTTGGCCAAGCCCCTCGGTTCTGCCCCTACATGGCCCGATAAGCTGCTGAATCGGTCCAAGGGACCGATATCGGCAGCTATAATCAGCCGGTTAATGGGGACCTTTACTCGTGTGCCACAGTCAAATGTAAAAAGACTTGGAGAGCAAAACAAGCACCATAAAAGTTCATGGAGGTGCCAAATAAGGGCTAAGATTGACTATTAGGCAGCCTCTATGCACACAGCTTACAGGGGGGCTTTATTTGGTAGTAAACCTTGTTTTTATTCAACAAAAACTTGTCACCAAGTCAGGAATTCAAAAATAACTACCTGGTTTGTGGGCACTGAGAGCAACATCCAAGGGGTTGGGGAGCAACACCAGCCACTGGTTGGGGATCACTGCTCTAGATCATAACTTTCCAGGCATAGGTCTATTGGCTAGACATGGCTCCATTTGATTTTTAGGGCCTCCAGCCTGCTCAACCTGTGATAGATCTCTGCTATCAAGGTTGGCAAACCGCTTTAAAAAGTCTTTCCAGAGGCAACAATGCACAGTATATTTATTCAAAAATACCTGTAGCTTATATTTGCAGGACTTTTGGGGACAGGTATGTAAGTCTTCATTGAGCTCAACTGAGTATCAATAAGATGGCTGAACCCATCAGACATTATAGCACACTCACTGCAAAAGAGTCACTCTTTCTTTAAAGAAAGGATTTTATTTCTAATAAATAACTGAAATGAATCGCTGTGGTTCTAACAAGCACCTCCCTGCTTGGATCCGTTATCTTGGGAAAGATTTCTCCCAACCAAAACATTGATCCTAAAGGTTGATCCTCCTTTGGGATGGATTTAGTAGTGATACAGCCACATGAAAATTGTGCCTGCCATTCTGCAGAATATTGTGCTAAAATGCAAAACCCAAGGGTATTTTTTGTTGCACTTTTTGGCTAATTTTAAATAACTGCTAAAAATACACAAGGAAATGATCAATGCACATTTCCAAGCCCTATCTGTAAGCGTGCATGTCCTACACTAAGCCACTTAAGTAAATGCACCCCACATTTTATGCTAGAAAATGTATGCCAAACTCCACGATGCCAATACCACACCCCCTGTTCTGTCTGAACCCCTGCCAAATTAGGTATGTTCCATCCCTATTCCACCTGAATAAGGGCAATTGGGAACCCAGGAATACAAAGGAACTCATTAGTTATGCTGCTGTAATTGTAAAGCCATCCAGTATCTCATTGGTTGCAGGCAGATCCAGAGTAAACAAAAGTGTCCAGACATGGCCAAAACCCAGTGTAGGAAGGGAAAGTTACATGAATCAGCATGAAAAGCTGGAAGGCCATAGTATAATATGACCTACTTTTATCTAAGTTTTTCCCTTTTAGGGGCCATTAGGGTGAAGACAAACTGAGCTAAGTAGTAGCAGCTACTTTTCATGGTTATTAAGCAAGAAAATACAATGCCATAGATAACACTGAGAATTGCTTCTGCTACAAGACATGTAAAGACAATTATCAGTAAATGATCAGGATTGTCTATTTTAGTAGCCATGACAAGTAGCTGCTACTAGTAGCTCCATGTGTTTTCACCCTTATGATACAAGGGTTCCATGGCAAATGCCCATGCTAGACTAGTCTAGTTCTGTACTGGGATTCAAAATAGGCCCTGGCATCTCAAATACACAAAGGCCAAAATAGCCTCCCATTAGTTCACTAAATAGCGACTGTCTATGGCATCTTACAACAGCCCTTCAGGCAGTTGTCAGAATCCACAGATTACCAGGCCGGACCTGTAGGCTACCCATAAACTGGCCCTGGTTGTAGAGTTGTACTGCACTGGGGAAATCTATGCTAAGAAATAAACCTCCCCAGGGCATACAGAATATTGCTCTTGGCAACAGCTTTTAAAATAACCGGTCAAGTTGTTAATAATTTTCTGGAGCGTCCTGCGGCTGGCTGGCATCAATCCAAGTGAGCAGAGAGGTGGAAGCGAGGAGTTATTCTTAGCACTCCCTGCAGCCCGCTGCTCGGTACATGCTGTTTGTGATCCTGCGGTGTATGACATGGCCCACGCCTGCCCCTCAACTGTTGTGCACACCTGTATACACAGGTGCTCATAAATAATCAGGAGTTTATCAAATGAAATATGATAAAGAAGCAGCGGGGGCAAGAACAGCTTTGAAACTGGAGTGGAAGGAGTAAGACCCACCCTTAAAACTGCAGGGGGCAGTGTATGTGTTAAGAGATATACCAAGGAAAGCACCAGTGTATGCCAACCACAGTAAACACAGCCACCCTAGAAGAACAATCATGAAGAAAGAAGTAATCTAAAACATAACCTTGATTAAATTATTTAAAAAAGCATAACATTTAAAAATGTTAAAAATATATCCATCATCTACCCAGTGGCAGTGATGAAAGATATTGCCTTAAAATCCACATTATAGGTGGCCCATTCAGAATTAAAATTACCAGTGTGCCAAAACAGCCAAAGTGCCCATTAAGGTGGCTGCCATATTCCCCCATAATTAGTATCCATGCTTGCCAGGAATGCAGCCTCAGAACACCCAAGCCCTCCCTATGTCTGGCACAGCGGAACACAGGTTCATCAGGGAAATAAGTCCCGTCCCCAATTCAGGATGGCAGTTCTTTAAGACTAGCATTGCTCCCATGTAGCATACATCCCCAGTAGCCCTGACAACTGAATAGCATAGAGGATACTGTATAGCAGTGGTGCCCAACCAGTGGCTCTGGGGCAACATGTTGCTCAGCACCCCTTTGATGTTGCTCCCAATGGCCTCAAAGTAGGTGCCCATTTTTACATTTCAGGCTTGGAGGCAAGTTTTGGAAGCCCAGAGACACAGTTTTACTCCAGCAGGGCCTCCTGACAGCTAGCAGTCCTCATGGGGCTACCAAATAGCCAATCACAGCCCTTATTTGGCATACCCCATTTTTCATACATGTGTGGCTCACCAACACATTTTATATTTGAGTGTGGTTCATGAATAAAAAATGTTGGGGATCCCTACTGTATAGCAATGGTACCTGTGGGTCTGGCCTCTTCAGTCAGGCCCTGGAAACAGTGTGTACTGTATGTGAAGTGGATAGCTCAGCTGGAAGTCTTAATTACACTTATAACACTGTTAAGGCCTGTTTAGCTAAACATATTTTTAAAGACAATAAACAAGCAAGGCCTGATGCCACCTTGACCCTCACCAAGATACCAGTTTTTACTTATGATACCTACAAAAAGCCTGCTCCACTAACACAATGATGGAGAGTTTAACCTACCGTTAGTTAATTTGTGGTAGTGCCAGGTACTGATCCGGAATATCCCTCTAAAGGTTAATACTTGAACAAAAGAAAAGAATTCAGTAGCACTCCAGTGATTGCTTAGTGAAATACTTTATTTAGCTCATATACATATGCACAAAGGGTATCGGTTTGGGGCCCTCCGGGCTTGATAATGGGCCTGGAGGGGCCCGAAATATTGCCCTTTGTGCGTAAGTATAAGGGCTGAATAAAGCCACCTATTTAACTATGCAATCACTGGAGTGCTACTGGTTTCTTTTCTGTTGCGCCACTAACCCTGTGCTGCCCTATTGGAAAGACACTTTCAGTGGGTGCAGGCTAAATGATAATTAGGGTAGAATTTGGGGTGATTAGTGCCTTCTCTTATAGTTAAACATTCTTATCTGTCTTTAAAATTGTTATGAGCTAAAGGGTTCACAAAAGTGGGCAGAAACCCAACCTCCACCCCCCTGCGTTAATGAAACACTAATCATCACCAGTGGAGAAACGTCTTTACAAATGCTCCTAATTTCCCAACTGTCAGTGCATGGACCAAGACGATTTGCCAATGTATAATGCAGCAGTTCCAAGTTGTGGTTGTCGTGTCGCAGCACAGTGGCTCATTGTAACTCTCTTCCTGTTTGCTAATAGGACTCCTCATTGCTTGCACCGCGTCAAAACCTAATGAGTCACATTTAATAAGACACAACGATAGATCTTTAACTACTGTACTGCTATTTTCCTGCTCTTGCTATAATTCAAAGGCCAAAGGGGCTCCGAGTGACACAGTTTATGACTTAAAGCTCTCTTAGAATGTGGAAATATAATACAGGCAACGTTGTTTTCATTAGAAAATGTCTCCTGCTAAGAGGAACAAGCTTGGTGGCAAGAATGCAAAATACCTCAAACACCATAAAACAATTAAATATGATACAATATTTGCAACAGCTGGGATTGTGCTTTTTTGTGTGAGTGTCTCTGGAGCTCACACAAGAAATCATTATTGTCTTTTTCCATCCAGTGTGATTGGTTGCATTGCTCTTTTAAGAGCCAGGGCCCCACATGTGTTTCCTTCACTCTTATACAATAGTTTCTAAAGGGTTTCTAGAGAGCAGGCCTTCGCTTTGCAGCTCTGCTCCCTGGCTACTGTTTTCTGTGTGTTCTAGGACCTTCTTCTAATTATTTCCAAGTAGTATCTCAGGGGAGATGCCTTAGTTTTAGGGTGCATAACATCAAATATTTTCATCATTTATTGATGATGTATTCAATACACTGTGTAGTGCTATACAATTAGAAACACATGAAGATACAATTTAAACTTGACGGAGAACAAAGGCTTCTGTAGCCCTATTTAACAAATATGTTTTTTTAAATCAAATATATCATTATAAAGTGAGCCTAAAAGAAGAGCATGACTAAACCTTCCTATACATTGTATGCCATACACTGGCTGATTATTTGACCAGCCCATTGACCAAAGGCATAAATACTATACTAGCAGTCATACTTGGTGTGGCCATCTTTCCATTGTTCTGTTTGTTTGGGCCCAAAAAATACTAAACACCACAGAGTAAAGAAGAGATATCAGCAGATAATGTTTTTCAACATATCTTTTATACAAATATGAATTTGTAGCTTTATGGAAGGGGGATAAAATGTCCCAAATTACTCCCCCCCATTTAAGCCTAACAGCTCCTGCAGCAGTGCCAATGTGCCTGTCCAACCTGTCCCGATGAATTAACAAGTGTATATGCTGACACAAGAGAACCCTGATTTTTTTTTTACCAGGGTTCCACAAACAACTTGCATTAATAGGTAAAACTGACTTGCCACAATCGTACACTTACCCTGTTATTGCTGCCAAGTGCTAACTAACCAGTGTTTTGGTGCCAGCTAAGATGGCCAAAGGTTCTCTGTCCCTGTCCTGTGAGGAAGTCGAATTAAAACCAGTGAAAAATGTAGACCTTGCAACATAATCCACCCTGAAATAAAGCCTACAAGTAAAACATCCCGAACCATAAAGCTGTCACTTTTATTTCCTCTAATAACAGACTGCACGATGACTCTATAAATTAAACAAATCAAAGATAAATGCAATTTTATTGCATCCAGTTGTTCTCCATGAAAGCCTCTGATCCCAAACAGAGTAAGCTAAGGCTGACACATTATTGAATGTTCATGTAGAGATTAAGTTCACATTATTACTTCTCTACATTATTTATGTATTTGTTTTTGGGGTTTTTTTTGCCCAACAATACTCTGTATTTTTGTTTTTTAGGCTTTAATAGGTAGGCCTGAAATATAAGATATGTGGGCTTATTTATGATTGTGCATGTATAGCGTATAAATGTGAGCTAAAGGCTGTTCATAAATACATGGGTGCAAGGCAGCACTGGTATTAACACCTACCCTGAGCAGGTATGTTGCACTGGCACACACAAATAAAGTTGGCCATACAGGAACCAATACCTCCAGATTAAGTCGCAAGCTTATTAGACCATGAATGGGGCCCTTAGGTGGCCCAGACAAATATCTGACCAAACGTGCAAACTGTTATGTTTTAATTTTGTATCCCCTCACACTGTAAAGCACTGTGCTAGGCAATGGCACTATATAATAATATGTTTATAAGGCCTGTAGGTAGATGCACAATTCTCAATAACACAATAGGGATGCTAAGGGGGATATTCCCTCATCACCACAGAACTGCTTGTGCTTCTCTTTCTTGCCTGTGATAGGTATATAGGTAGGTACACTAGTTTCATATATATAAACCCTGAAGAATATATTTTCTAATATTATGTGTCATTGCATAATCCCACATTGAAGTCTGTCCCTCTGGTTGGTATGAGACACTGTACTCACACACAAACTAAGGCCACAAATACATGCTAGGTTACATCAGCCAACGAATGGTCAGTGCCAAATCTTTTACTCCCACACTCTCGTCCTGTTACAGTCAGAGCTGCATCTTTTCCTGTCAGGTGATCTCTGAGAGACAACACAAAATGGTGGCTCAAGGGAAAAGATGTAAAAGTTTAATAGTTATTGGGAGATTTTTATTTATAGGTCACTTATTAGGATGAGACATTTGTTATTAAAATTCTTTTTCACAACATTTAGATATCTATCTAACCTATGGTACATGGCAACTAACTTGCTTAGCTCCTTATATCAGATCATCTGCTCATCTAATACAGGTAATACAGTAATGAAGCTTGTAAATAATCTTTTAGTTTGAGACACAGGAGTTTAAGGGATCATACAATGTAAAATGACATCCCTCGTGCCTAAAGGTGGCCGATTGTAGCTGCTTATATCAAGGGGCGATTCTGAACATATCGCCGCCTGAGGCGGCTCCTGGATGCCGCCCCCCCCCCCCGCTCCCCAGCGCTTACCTTCCGATCTCACCGGGGGCGGTGAGATCGCTAGTGCAGAGAGCGCAATTGCGCTCTCTGCACTAGAAGAGCCGAATTTCCGGTTCTGCCGCCTGAGGCGAGTTTCTCAACTCGCCTAATGGTAGAAGCGCCCCTGCTTATATCGATCCCTTAGATCGATTTGGCAGCTTACATCTGGCTTGAAATCAGGCAGATATTGATCGGGCAGGTTAAATTTTGTCGGATCGGGACCGCACTGGCTTGTTGATGCAGTCCCCGAACCGACTACACTTATTACTGGCGTTCTAATTCGATTGTTTGGCCCCAGGGTCAAACGACTGAATTAACCTAAATTCACCCGATATCGCCCACCCGTAGGTGGGGATATCGGTAGAAGATCTGCTCGCTTGGTGACACAATGGTTCTGTGTGCAGGCAAAGAAGAAAGCTAATGTCAGTGTTGGGGCTGATTCTTGGCCTGGGCATCTGTGCAGGCTGAGATCAGCCCCCGTGTGGCATTAACCTTAGAATTCTTTCACACCAAGCAAATATTGTGTGAGACAATAAAGGCGTAAAGAGGGCATCAATACTTTTACATTGGTTTGGAAAACTAAGTGTATTTTTCTATAATAACCACATCAAATATTTGCTACTAATAATAAAGATGGCTTGCTTTTGTGTTGTTTTTAAAAAAAAGTTTTCAATTGAGATTGATTGTGATAAATATTATTTGTTCAGTGATAAAAGGTCTTTTTTTAAAAAAAAAAATTCTTAATAATTACAGCACAGAACAAACATCATATTTCGGCTATTGTCATGCTCAGTTGAAAAAAAATTGCCCGTGGGAAAAGAAACAGAAAAAAAGGGAAATATTTTACCATTTTACAACAGAAACCTGCCCAAACGGTAAGTATAAGGAATTGCAGATGATAGATAAAAAAAAATTTAACGTGTAAGAAGATTGAATACATTACATGATTGGAAATTGTATAGAACCTTCTTGTTTGTTTGTTTGCTGGTTTGTTATGATCCTCACCTCACTAATTTATCTGTTGATTGCTACACGTATTTAACAGTGAATGCAGTGCAATTTCTCCCGTGTTTAGAGCATGTATACATGCGAATGTGAGGAATTAGTAGCGGATAATGATGTATTATCAGATGTAAATATGTACCATAGATAAGACAAGAGGTTGCTAGATTTTGTGAGGTAATAAATGAATTCTGAGAGCAAACATCTCGAAATAAAAGTTAAAACTGGTCACATATTTGTGCATCAATAGTTTGTTGACATTTCCAAGCTGATCTTGTTTGACGTTATTTAAAATTAGGAGTCATATCTACAAAAATACAGCCTTTTCTTCAAATGGTCTGGCCTCACAGTTTGAAGAACGGTTCAGAGACCTAGAACTAGTGCCTATCAATACAGAAATAGGCACTTGTGTTTTTGCTGATTTCCTTTTTCTCTAATTATAAAAAAGTATCTTGTACTTGATCACAGCTAAGATATAATTACCCCTTATTGGGGGCAGAACAGCCCTATTGGGTTTATTTAATGGTTAAATGATTCCCTTTTCTCTGTAATAATAAAACATTACCTGTACTTGATCCCAACTAAGATATAATTAATCCTTATTGGGGGCAGAACAGCCCTATTGGGTTTATTTAATGGTTAAATGATTCCCTTTTCTCTGTAATAATAAAACAGTACCTGTACTTGATCCCAACTAAGATATAATTACCCCTTATTGGGGGCAGAACAGCCCTATTGGGTTTATTTAATGGTTAAATGATTCCCTTTTCTCTGTAATAATAAAACAGTACCTGTACTTGATCCCAACTAAGATATAATTACCCCTTATTGGGGCAGAACAGCCCTATTGGGTTTATTTAATGGTTAAATGATTCACTTTTCTTTGTAATAATAAAACAGTATCTTGTACTTTATCACAGCTAAGATATAATTAATCCTTATAAAGGCAAAACAAGCCTATGATTTTTAGCAGATTTAAGCTATGAAGATCCAAATTATGGAAAGATTCCTTATCCGGAAAACCCCAGGTTTGAGCACTCTGAATAACAGGTCCTGTACTTTACATAAAAATCAACTTTAGGGTCATGCAATGTGTCTCCACGGACAGCATCATTACTGCCCTACAATGCCATAACCATAAAGAGTCAGCATTATACGAAGGGTTTATTTACAGCCAAAACATCAGTTGTGGTCGCTCTGGGTAAAATGCATTCCGAGTAAAAATTGAATTGTGTCAAAAGTGACACTTTGTACACTGTACTTGTACTCAAAATAACCCTTCTCAAGTTAAATGACAAATAGGGGATGTATTAAGAGCTGCAATATTTGCTCCAGTTGCAGTAACCAAAAGCAACCAATCAAATGTTTGTTTACTGGAATAGAACAGTAAATGGCCTGTGAGTTGCCAGCTCTAAGCAAACCTTGCCATGAGATTACCGTTAGTGAGTTAGCCCTCAGAAACTAACAAATAAAGCAGTATTTGTGGGACTTTTCAGTCCAAGCCTCTCTTGCAGATCCAACCATTGGTCATGGCCCTCCATAGCTTGCAACAAGGTTACAGATACAGGAAGATTATAGATACATAATATATTGGTATATCAGTCATTCAACCATAGTTTCAATAATATATAGCACAGCAAATCCATATTCACCCCAAATCAAGAGATACTGACATCAGAAATTAAACCTGTCTTTGCATATTTTGAATAGTTTTGCCATTAAAGTATTTGCCCAATGTTTTTACCATACTTATCTGATCCCCCGAGTTCTTCTATGAGGGGGCTGCCATTTTTGTGCAGCAGTAGGCTGTTAGCATTAGAAGCTATAACTGACAGACTGAGAAATGGCAGTCAGGTTGGCAAAACAGTCAGGTTTGGGAACAATTACTTATAAAAGCAGCCCTATCAGCGAAAAATGATCAGCATGATCTATAGGGAAGTTTTAATGTGCATTAATATTTCGAAGAGTTGTTTTTCAGCGTCAGTATCAGGGCTGGAACTGATGAGTGTTTCTCTGCGCTTTCCTGTGTTGCTTTCTCCTGCATTCCATTACAGAGAAGCGCAGCAACAAACGCATCCTATTCTTCCTAATGCACAGATGCATGTAAGCGCCAAATGCAGGTGGAATGCAACATGCTGCATCCCACCTGCTTTCGGTGCTTACATGAACCTGTGTGAATACAGGCGCAGTAGAAAGAATAGGATGCGTTCCTGCCTGTGCTCCTCTGAGGCGGAAAGCAGGAGATCACAGCTCAGGGGAATGCTCTTTAGTACAAGCCCTTAAGCTGGGCTTTCAGGTGTATCTATAAGAACAAAATACCATTCGCCCCAAATCTCTCCCTAACTAGCCTTTAGGCACAATGAACATCTGCTTCTTTTGTATGCTAACCAAGAATAATCTGGTAGTTCTTTTTTTGTGCTACAGGAGGCACAGTTGGAGGCCCAAATTTGTCCATTTCTGCTCTCCCTTAAGAAGTATCAATATAACTGGCTGTCAGTATAAAAACTAGTAAGTTGCTGATCACTTGCAAACCTTTGTACGGAAATCTCAGTTGCCTCATGTTGGGTGTTTTTCTCTAAGCACCCTGTTTGGAGGGGAAGTTGGAAAGAATATGCCACCTCTGTAGCTACAAAGAATACACAATGACCCTGCATTTTATTTTTTACAAACCAGTGATTAACATATGCCCAATAACAATGAAAGTGCATTCATTGTATCATCTTATATATATTATATAATTTTTTAAAAAATATTTGTTACTTTTTCATATTAAAAGTTTTGGAAGGAAACAATCTGAAGACAATTCAATATTTTAATCAAATCCGCATAAATGTATAAAGATTTGTGCCCTTTAGCCAAGTGTACCTCTCCACATCCCACTCCTCGTAGAAACAAAGAAACAAAACCCCTACGTGGCCCAGCACAATATAAAGCACAGAGCCAGGTAAAACAAAAGTAGATTTATTAACGTGATTATGGGACATTATGTGAAGCTTTGCATTCAGTGTAGGTCATTTTAGGAGAGGCTGCACCTTTAACGAACACTTCATTGCAAGCACATGCTCATATTAGAAAGATTAACCTTTCTAAAACTCTGGCTAATATGTAACATCTGCTCACGCTATACATTTTGACTCCCTATGGACCCTTTTTATTATTATTGAAAGTTTACATTCGGTTATAGCATGAGTTATTGCAGTTTCTTTCTAAAGAGCCTGTGTTTCTAGCTTGCAAATGTGCTACACTGGATGCCGGACGCTTGTATGACTAACTGGCATACCAGTTTTTGGGAGCCAAAGTGATGCCATATTTAGATGTGCCACTGTGTAGACCTAAAAATAAGATTTGCACCACTTTTCTGACATGAATATATGGAAATATTAAATTTTTATAAGCAGGGAAATAAAAATTTCCTTTTCTTAAATATATAGTAAATAAATATCTAGAGGGTTTTTGAAACCATGACTAAACTTATTTCCAGGAATGTCAGTCATTTATCAAAATGGAAAAAACGGAAAGACCACAACTTAATCAATTGTTGCATAAAAACTGTGACTTTTTTGTATTGTTGCACAAATGCAAACATCAAAAAAACCCCTGAAAACCTCTAAAACCATGAAGCAAAGAAAGATCTTCTAATTGTAAAAGGGATACCTGCGATTGACTTCTACATGATCTTGACAGGTTTTAGAAGGCATATCTTTCGATTTGGATTTGTTCCGGTTTTGTCACATAATAAATTGCTACAAAATCATGGGATTTTTTTTGCAACAAAATCTGGTTTTGGCATTAAAAAACCCAAACCGAAAAAAATCATTTCCTAATGTTGGCTTAGACTGAAAATAATCTGTCAAAAAAAAAAAGATGGCATCTTCTTCTTATGACTGCTATTAGTGCTACTGCTCTCATTGTAATTACAATAGCTAAGCTACTTTAAATTGTCACGTACAAGGAGCCTGATTAATAGTAGAATGGATATTTACTCCGTATGTGTTTTCTCACAATCATAACTAATTACTAGGGGGTGGGACAATTTTTTGTAGCTGGTTTCATTTTCTGCCAACAATCAAATGTTTTTTTCAAAACCCATCAGTTAATAGAACTGCTGCATTGTAATCTGTCAAAAGCGCAAACAGATTTTTTTATATTTAATTTCTTCATTTCCCAGAGTGCCACAGCCATGTGACCTGTGCTCTGATAAACTTCAGTCACACTTTACTGCTGAGCTGCAAGTTGGAGTGATATCACCCCCCCCCCTCCCTCCCAGCAGCCGATCAGCAGAACAATGGAAAGGCAGCAAGATAGCTGCTCCCAGAAGGTATCAGAATAGCACTCAATAGTAAGAAATCCAAGTCCGGCTTGGGACTCCTCCAGTTAGATGGGAGTAGGAGAAACAATAGGTTACCTGAAAGCAGGGCCGCCATCAGAAATCTCGGGGCCCCTCACAAAAAATTTTTTCTGGGCCCCCCTCCCACAAATACAAAGGACTCACAGACATGAGACATTGGTAGCCAGCAGGGCCCCCCCTAGTACATTGGTAGCCAGCAGTGCCCCCCCTAGTACATTGGTAGCCAGCAGTGCCCCCCACAGTACATTGGTAGCCAGCAGGGCCTCCCTAGCACATTGGTAGCCAGCAGGGCCCCCCTAGTACATTGGTTGCCAGCAGTGCCCCCCTAGTACATTGGTAGCCAGCAAACCCCCCTAGTACATTGGTAGCCAGCAAACCCCCCTAGTACATTGGTAGCCAGCAAACCCCCCTAGTACATTGGTAGCCAGCAGTGCCCCCCACAGTACATTGGTAGCCAGCAGGGCCTCCCTAGTACATTGGTAGCCAGCAGGGCCCCCCTAGTACATTGGTAGCCAGCAAACCCCCCTAGTACATTGGTAGCCAGCAAACCCCCCTAGTACATTGGTAGCCAGCACAGCACAGCCCCCCTTGTCTTGTGCGGCTCCTCCGGCTGCGGCTCCTCCGGCGGCGAGGTTCTTCGTTCCCGACAGCACTGCACTTCTGAGTGCCGAAACACGCCAGGCCCTTTTATAAGGTTGCGCCCCGTGCTTACTGACGTGCATGTACTCACGGGGCGCGACCAATAGGATTACCGCTGACCACCAATGACAGGGGCCCGGAATAGATTAAAGGGGGCCCGAGCTAAGAAAACTGTAGCACCGCTGGGCCCCCTTTTAAAGTTAAAATCGTCCGGGCCCGGGACGACTGTCCCCCCTGTGCCCCCCTGATGGCGGCCTGCCTGAAAGCAGTTCTAATGTGTAGCGCTGGCTCCTTCTGAAAGCTCAGACTCAGGCACAATGCACTGAGATGGCGCCTACACACCAATATTACAGCTAATAAAATACATTTGTTGGTTCAAGAATAAAAGTTTAAATGGTAGAGTGAATTATTTGCGATGTAAACAGTAATTTAGAAATAAAAAGTACACCATAAAAATCATGACAGTACCCCTTTAAAGAGGAGGTATCATGAACTTTTGCTATAAGCGTCATCTTATGGAAGTCAAAAACTATATAAATATTATCATTTATAAATTTGGTACCATTTTAAAATAATCATTTACATTCACTATCCCCCTCTCAGCCATTTGTCTCTCTTCATGCAGCAGCCAGATTCAGATTTTGATTGACAATTATTGTGTGTGAATTGTATTGTATTGGTGAGTACTCTTTTTGCCTAGACATTGTACTAGAGCTAACTGTCCTTTTTCTCTGTAATGATAATTAAGTTCATTGTACTTGATCCCAACTATGATCTAATTAATTCTTATTGGAAGTAGAACAATCCTATTGGGCTTTAAAATACAGGTGTGGGATCCATTATTTAGAAAGCTCCAAATTACAGGAAGGCTGTCTCCCATAGAATCCATTTTAAACAAATTATTCAAGTTTTTGAAAAATATTTCCTTTTTCTCTGTAATAATAAAGCAGTTTATTGTACTTAATTCCTGCTATGATACAAACAATCCTGGAGAAAGAGCAATCCTATTGGGTTTAATTAATGTTTAAGGCTAGTGGCACACCTGGCTGATTTGGAAAAATGCAGATCGCAACACTGGCACCTTGCCTGCGCCACCCAGGCACAGATGTGGTAGATAACGAAATGCAAAGTTATGCACAGGCCCGGAATTGTGGCAAGGCCACAAAGGCCCGGGCCTAAGGCGGCACAAATTTAGGGGTGGCACGCCGCCCAGCCGCGCCTGAACTTTAGCCACATACAAAGCACTGGGGACAGGACAAGCAGAAAACTTCAGTGCGTCCTGTCCCCAGAGCTCCGTATGTGAGATAAATAGATGCACATGAATGCAATCCAGAGTGAGGCAAGGGGGGCGGGGATGGGGGCAGCCTCTGGGTGCTGTAATTATATATCCGGCGTTGCTCATGCAATGGTCCCATACCTGTAACAGACTTCGACACAAAGCTGCATAAAGAGAGAAAGATAGCTGAGAGGGGAATATTAACGAGTAACTTCATCATTTCAAAAATGGTACAAAATTTGTAACTAATTTTATTTAGAACTTTTCTAATTTCCATGAAATAAAGCTCATGTTTAATTTTTATTTTCATGATAGTTCCACTTTAATAATATTACTACAAACCCAGATGTTACTTGGACCACAAACTCATCACCATTGCATGCTCAATTCAAGAAGCTCGCTCTAAATATTAGCTTCTTGGCAACACCAATAATCGTTCCCATATTCAACAGGATCCTACACAACAACAGACAATTTAAAAATTTTACATTTGTCCAATAATATTTTCTCTGCTCTTTGTTTTTATGGACATACTATAAGTTCAAAGCTTCTGTGCTTTCTCATCCCCACTACAGCCTTCCAAATGTCTGGCTGCGGCTACAAAGAATACACTTTAACAGACGGGCAAAAGCAGGGTTTATTCCAAGCAAGACACAAGGAAGAAGTCTTGTCAATTATTCCCTTTTAATGTTAAATGTAGTAAAAGTCCGCAAAATTAAAAAAGACACGCCTGCATATTCTTTACCTACTTTCCAAAGCAGCTTTTTGTCCCTTTGCACTTGTGCAGGTTTTCTTTCCCTTAAGATGACAAACTAAATTGTAATCATTAGCACTTAGCTAATAAAGATTTGATTCATACCATTTGCATTATGATGCCATATGTTTCCTTTACATAAGCACTCTGTTATGCATTGCATTTTACTTGTGGTTTGGGAAAACAGAGGATCTCATTTACAACATGTGTTTGTACACAGTGCCACATAGTCAGTCGTTTTATTCCCCCCTTTTGCTTACCAGGGAAGGAAACATGGCTGCTAATAGAATCAAGAGAGTGAATCATAGCAGTGCACTGGAATATTATAGTTACGTGTTTATATGTATATGTAATCTGTGGGCTGCTATGTAGACCTTTCTCATTGCTTTTTAGTAGATAAAAACATTCTTAAAGTTCCACACATACAACTAAACAACGACAGAAAAAGAGATTTTAAGACTTATAAATAATTAATAATAATTCTTTATATACTTTTCCTTTCTAAAACAGCAAAAAAGTATGCAGCCATTTATTCATTAAAGGACAATGAATGGTTAATACAAATTAAAAGTAAGTCTAAAGGCATTCTTTTTAAGTACTTACTGCATATCTAAATTCCCAGATCCCTGCTTGCTTCTCTGAGATATGGTGCTGGCAGCCTACAGCAGTGTGAAGCCTACAGTGACATCACTGAAATCTCTCTCCCCTTCCTGTAGGTGCCAGCGGCAGCCTTCCTATTCTCTGAGCATGTGTGTAACTTGATCCTGTCTCCTGTTCTGAGCTACACATGCCCACCAGCCAATCAGAAGTGGATCTGGCAGGGGGGGGAGGGAATGAAACACATGTGCAGTATGAAGCAAGGAGGGAAAGGAAGGGAGAATACCTTTTTAGAGATGGCTGCCTGTTCTAGAAAATGTGAAGTAAGTGTGAGTGAGTAAATATTTGATTAGGTGAGCCAAAAGTGTGGTGTTTTTACTAAACAATAGGAGGACTATTGGGCAGTATGCTTTTTACATTTTGACTTGCATTCTCCTTTAAGAAGATGATGTGTAGGAATGGTACAATCTCTGAGAGATGGTTTGTTCCATAGACAGATTGGCCAGTTTGTCTACACAAATCACGGTTAGGCTGGGTAGAATTATTTACAAACACCATTGTGGTAATCCTCCAGGCTGAACTCCACCGGAGATTTTGAAGGATGGTGTCGGATCGATAAAATGCAACCTACAAGTCGGATTTAGCCGCGTGGATCAAAATATAATAGGACTGATAGAAAAATCTTATGTGTAAACTTCATGAAAGGATAGCCATCCAACACAACATGCCTGTGGGAAGGGAAAGCAGAATGCTGCATATTCATCTGACAAGATAAAATCTGATGGTGTCTGACGTTGTCTCATTGAAATACATTGACTGTCGGATGTAGATGCATGAACACACCATTCAACCTTTACTGATCTGATTTTACATTACAGAAGTGGGGATCAGATTTTGTAGGATCCTACAAAATCTTGTGCTGTTGTGTGGTATTGCATGACAAAATCAGATAAAATCTGACCCACAAAATCTGATCAAAATTTCCCATGAAGTTTAGCCCTTACCAGACTGTCCCGTTGATACCTGTAAAGTGGCAACACAATGGACAGCCCATCAGTGTATCTGACCAATCAGTTTGTAGAATGAATGGATGGATATTGTAAAACTGACCATACATGTGGATGACCATATTTTATGGTTGACTTCCTCATCTGCACTATATACCCACCAACTCTGTGCATCAGTAGATTACATTTTCTGTTTAGGTTAAACAACTGCTATCTGACAGAATCAGTGTGACCTGTCTAAATTATACATGAAGGTAATATACAGGCCCAGACGACCAGGCAGTATATTAGAAACTAGTTAACAGCCAACAGAATCAAGGTATGTATGGCCAGCTGTAGACATCTATGTGGTGAGTATATGGTGCAGATAAGGAAGTCAAAACACAACTTTCTTCACATCCTACAGATAATTTTTTTATCTGTGGTCTCAAAAGAATGGAACAAGAGAATATGGTCATCCACATGTATAATCAATTATTCAGTATCCATCCATTCAGCCTACAGACTGATTGGCCAGATACACTGTCCATTGGGACAGTCTGGTTAGGTTGTAGGCTTATCTCAATAGTGTTTGTAAATAACCATCATCTGAATAGCTTCCCTGCCAAAAGGTGGTCATACACAGGTCAATAAAAGCTGCCTACGGATAGAGTTGGCAGCTTATCGGACCAAGTATGGGGCCCTCACTCAGGTCTGCCCAACTGATATCAGGGCAAAAATTAATCATATGTCAATTGGTCAGGTTTAAAAACCCCATGTGGTCCTTGTCTTGACGGCCTGTATCCCAAGGGCCAAGGGCCAATATTGCCTCCCTCAGGGTGGGCATTTCGGGGAAAGATCCTCTCATTTGGTGACCTTGACAAATGAGCAGATCTGTCAATGTTTAGCCAGGTTTACCCTAATTTGTGTAGATAAACAGACCAATCAGTCTATGGAACAAACCATCTCTCAGATATTGGTATATCATCAAGGAAAACCTTGCACATCGTCTTCTTAATAAGTCCATTTGATAGGAAATTACTTATTTTGAAGCCAACAGAATTATATTTTTAATTACTTTCTTTGAAACTGGCAACTTTACCTGCCCCATTGTACAGTATTTATCTCAAGAAATGACAAGATTAAATTGGTATCAATAATGACACGTTCGACTATATTTTCATTGTCTTCTGCATTATAAAAGTGCCACATAGCATCTTTCCAACTGTAATAATATTTCCCCTGTAAGCCCCAAATAAGTAGCTTTCCAGATATTACATTCTTAACACTTTAAGGCAAAAAATTTAGGCTTGACACATCGGCCCATAATTAAAACCATTTTATAACGAGTAATTGTATTCTGCACAGACCCCTTGAGTAAGATTTGCTTAAGGAAACAGAAATATGTTTTGAATCCATCTAATTTCAGCTCATACAGCTTCTATGAATATCTGGGGATAACCAAGACCACCTTCTTCAGAGGGAGACTTGTTTCTTATGAGAAAAAATTGAAAAGCATCCAAATGCAAACAGATGAATCCGCGTCTTATTGCTGGCCACCCAAAGCACATGGCTGAGAGCAAGTGCTATGTTAGAGTGCGAGGAATGCTTATTTGATCAAGACTGAAACATGAGTCTGCAGTTTGAATAACGATTCTAAGTGACACACCTCATAGGAGGCAAGGAAAAGAGAAACACAATCACATGGCCTGTCTGATCATTGTATCCTCAAGACATTCAGAGTAGTACAGAGGCCAAGTCACAGAAAATTGCAAGCTCTTTAATTCTTCACCTACATTTTAATAAAAATCCTAAGTAATATTATCAAACAGGGAGTAGCCGTTTTTCATAAATCTGTTTTCCCTGATGGGCAGGGAAGATAAAGACAAGCTGAAGTATGGTATTGTTTTAAAAATTGATGGCAAATGGCCATTTCTATATTGAATTTATTGCCAAAAATATAATGCTGGAGCAACATGTGATTCAGCCAGGAACACCCTGCCTATCAAAAGGGCATAAATATTGGTCTGTACAGTTAGAACGAGCATGCCTTTACACAACCTAAATAAACATATTCATTTCATGTATGCTTATATATTCACAGTGATGGATGGAAGTGTAACTTCAAGGTCAGATTCTTGGACAAGTCAGAAAGAACCCTGAGCCCATAAAACTTGAAACTAATTTTAACTCTTACGCTGGCTTATTTATAAGAACATATATCTACGGGTATTGCATTTGGAAGGAGTTTCTTCACCTTGCAGTGATCAAGCAATGATCATTGTTTTGGTAAGGACTTACTCTGCATGCACAGGAATAGGTGCTGACTACTGATAGACTGGCCCCATGTTCCTTGCTGCACCCTGAACCCATTGAATATACTGTTGTGCAAATATTGTTCAATTAATAATGAATGCCAGATATGTCTTGTACATAAAGTTATATTACTGGCAGCAGGATTGGACTGGGCCAGTGGGACACCAGGAGAAAACCCAGTGGACCCCAACCAAAGCTCGCTGGGGCTCTTGCGGGCCCACCAACCTAGACTAGATCCCTGCTCCACCCCCCACACCCAGATCTTGGCTGCAAGGAGGAGGTAAAGGGTATGGCATGGAGGGGGGGGGGGTTGGAGGCAGGAGGTTTGACACATGGAGGTAAGAGTTTGACTGGGGTGGGGGGTCTCTAAGTTGGCAGCCCCGGTGGGCACCGGACACGCCAGCCAGACACTGACTGCCAGGTATTACCTGATGCGACATACTTTTCAAGCTTTGTATTATATTCTTAGTAACTTTAACACAGGGAATGAAAGGTAGGTAAATACAATTAAGTGGAAATCCGGCTTCCATACCAAAGATACTATACAGCAACCCCTAATATACCTATCACAGAAATCTAGCTGCAAAACAGGTCTTCTCTTTCTGCATCATTTAAAATGCTGACAGGGGAGGAGGGACTAAAATGTTTATGTTACAAATTGTAACAATTTCTCCACAGCTTACAGACAGCATGCAGGAACTACATAACCCACAATGCATTGCACTGTGATGTTCCTTTCCTTATTGACATCACATGTGCAGAGGATTGTGGGATTGGGAGGATACAGGCTGAAGGCTGAGGACAGGCGACTACTGTTACATGTTTTTTGAGTCTTAAAGTAGTCAGCCAGATGAGCAGGTGAACATTACATTAAAAATCATGAAAAGGCTGCATATTTTTTTTAGGCATATTGCAAAGTTGTTAGAAATTATGTTTACTTTTCGAAGAGCTTAAGTTGTGTTTGGCTGGAGTTCCCCTTTATTATGTGGAATACAGAGTTTAATTGTGAGACTTTTTTCTATTATGGGTATGTGATTAGGGATGTAGCGAACTTTGCGAACCCCATAGACTTCAATGGGAAGGCGAACTTTAAAACCTTTAAAGTTGTTTAAAGGGTGCCACGACCTGGACAGTGGCATGCAGGAGGGGGATCAAGGGCAAAAATTTCTCTGAAAAATACTTTGTTGATACAGCGTTGCGTAAAACCGCAAAGGCAGCTGGCAGACCTAGCGGAAATACGCGACGTTTTTTGCTATTTCGCACTATTAGCACCATGGAAACAGAATTTGCTGAAAAACGCCATGTGTGGCTTGTGCGGCGTTTTTAGGCCGAGAAAAAACGCAGCGGAAAAACGCCACGCGAACCCAAATTGCGAACATACGTGAAAAGTTTGCGAACTTGCGAACTCGCGAACACCCGATGTTCGCGCGAATTAGTTCGCCGGCGAACAGTTCGCTACATCTCTATATGTGATACCCATTGTCTAGAAAAGGCCTGTCCAGCTAGATATTAGATAGAGCATTGGTTACACTTGGCTCTAACACACAGGATAAGCCTTCGCTATGTGGAAGGATCAAGGAGGAAATGTTGCAACTACAACTCATTTGTACTGTGTGCTAAAATAAGAAGGTTTTTGCAGCAAACTCAAACAAAACTAGTTTAACTAGTTTTAGATAAATCCAACAGGGATGCATATGCTCACAGATCCACAGGCAAACTTGCCTATCAGGGCTAGTATCAGGGCAGTCAAAGACAAGACTTTGACACCTTGTGAAGACAGCTTAGGAAAGTTTAAGGTTCATCCCTAGGGTTTTAATCCCTTTGGTCTGGATCCGGATCCCATATAGCAGACATGGATGAGGGAGAAAACTATGCCTGATTCCCTCGTCGGTACTGTGGTCCCTTCATTTAGGCAAGCAGAGCCTAGGTGAGAGATACACCCTGCAATCAATCCTTGTTGGAGCACAGGATGCTCTTAATAGCCAAATCTATCTTATTTTGCTTGAAAGTGCTATTAGATCAATTAACCTGTCACTGTTTGGGGGGTTCCTGCTTCCCAACTTTACTAGAGGTGGTGTCCCTCTAGGGTAGCACAGATTTACTGCTGATCCCAGGATCAGTGAACACCCACCTGATTCAACAGACAGGCCAAAGAGAAAGGAGCAACTAAAAAAATAGTGTAGGGATAAAGTGTAGGACATTTAAAGCCATAGGGAATGTTAACCCTATGGGTCCCTACACATATATGGCTTCAATTCCTAAATTATTTGTTATGTATTTATTACAATGGACTATATTAAAACTTTTGGTTTACTAGTTGGATGCGATTTAGATGCAGGCATGTAGTCTATGATATAAGTCTTAATGAAATGTGGGCTTCATAACAAATGTAACACTTTCCTTAAGCCACTTGCCACTTTGTTTTTATGACAGAGAGCAATCATTTTATGTTCTAGGGCAGGGGTGGCCAAAACATAGATCGCAGTCCACCAGTCGATCCCCTGTGGACTTCTGGTGGACTGCGACGACGCATGCAGATGTGGAAGTGCGGCGTGAATGCGGAAATACATTGATTTTATGGGATATGCGTACATACCCTGCATCGCGTACGGAGGGGCCAAACGTCGACCGTGGGGAGAAAAAGTCTGGGCACCCCTGTTCTAGGGCAATAAGAGAAATAGGAGATGAATGAAGGAATAAAGAAGTTAAGAGTGAATGTTACATAAGATATTGGGAATAGGGTTGCAAAATAATAGGTATTTTACCAGCACAACAATCGCATTTGGTATTCAGACTTGTGTTTATATGAGTAACCTAAATGTGTATTCAGATTCATGCTTTAGAGTGCTTCTCTGCAATGCAGCTGGGGAGGGGTTTGCTTATTCTCTCTGTAAATGATATGAGCCATAACTAGGTAATTCTCTAAACGATAAGCCAAAGCATAAATCCCCTTTAGGCAAAGTTCAGATTCCTTGATTTGTTTCCCTTTCTAGAGCCAACTATTAGTACTCCTTTGTCACATAATAAAAACTTTATTGTAACAACATAGATTTCAAGGTACTTGTTAACTCCTGTACAAAAATACCAATAAATGAATGTACTTTAAACACTCCTCATATGCCATGTTATTAAACTATGTGGAAAGCCTTATAATCACACACACAAAATCCCACACTTTCAATATGTTGGTAGATGGGAGACATATTTTACAATTTTCATTGCCTGTACTATAGAATGGTGGAAAAGAGGTGTAAAAACATTGTTTTTTTTATTCCAGTTACATGCAAACAATAATGTGTAATACAAATAGAAGTGTTATTATTTGAAATGATGTTGGTTTAAAACCAAAGGCTTAACTTCCCCTTACTTCTCAGGAAGTCCATGATCTGTAACTTATGTCCTGTGGGGAGAAGCATTCCCGTTGGTTCATGGGTAGTTTATCATATCCTGGTTCCCTGTTGTATAAAGATGAAGGGAATACTGTATGTGCTCATCCCCTTTATGGTCTCCATCTTAGCAGGAGGTGTTTCTGTTAGAGAGGTAAGATGCCATATAATCCAAGCCCTAAGTAACAATCCTTAGAGAAGCTGAGGTGTAGGGACCTCATGAACAAGGCTTGGCATGTAATAGTTGCTGTTCTATTAAACCCCAGGGGTGTAAGATAGTCAGGTCTGTTGAGCAAGAGAAGTCCTGTGCTCCACCAAGAAGAAGTAGTAGTGGGGTTGGTAATCCTTTAATGTAGGACCCACAGCAGTGAATGGAACCTCCTGTCTCCAAGCCAGTTGGTGGATTTATAATGCCGGATATTGTCTTGCGGTATTGATTGCCTTAACCATTAAATGTACGAAGAGAGTAACTTTCCTGTTCAATAATGTTGCTTCATTATTTAAAACCATGCAGGTAAAATTACAGTTCAGCAACAACACCTTTCTTCTAGACACTTTCAGTGAGGACTCAGTTGACAGAGGGTGGCAATGTAACAATGCTTTACTGTTCAGAAACTGTATGGATTTCATATGAAACCTCCTTTTTCCCTTTTACCCATTCTAAATGTTTGATATAACTAAAATATTTCATTTCAAACCTCTTTAGGGCTCAGTTACATCCACAAGTGCAATTGGAACGTATGCTTTCCACATTGTGCATAAAGCCACTTTCATTAAAGGTTCTTGTGTCAAAATGTGCTCCTTGCTTCTCCCTATAGTTGCACTTGTCGCCACAGTGCCTATTGACGCAGGAGAACCCTGAAGATACCGCCAACTTCTGACCAGGGAGAAGCTTGATGGTTCCCTCAGTGCCCCGGGCCACCATCAGAAACTTTGGGCCCCATACAATTGTGCACAACAAAAGTGCACAGCGCCAAAAGTTTGGCCACGCCCCTTGTGTGTGCAATACACAGCCAGTTCATTAACAGTCAGTGGAGTCAGTGGGCCCTAAACTTAATCTCCTTCCTGCACTGGCTTTGTGCTGTCATTGCTTGATATGAAAGCAAAAACATATGTTTTTGCATAAGTTACGTGAACTGCATAAGTTTAGGGGCCATAGTAAAAATATAGTAAAAATAGTGTGATAATAAGTCAGTCTTTTACTTGGGGGTCAGTTGAGTTTATACGTAAGGTATGCAAGTTTCTTTGAAAATAACGTAAGTTCCTGCTCAATTAACTTAAATTGCGTAAGGGTAGGGGCCCAATAACCAGTCATTCTACAGCTGAAAGTTTAGTAAATAGCTTCCAAAATAAACAGATGATGTTTCACTATAATAATCAGTACATATAAATAGTTAAAATGAATAATAAATGTGCTCTCAGTCAGTTCATTGGGGGGAAGTAGAATTTACAAAAGTTTCTAGGTAAGTTACAGCAGTTTTTTAAGATTTATAGAAAACTTTTACAGAGGTTACGTAAATTGCGTAAGTTTTAGTGTAACCTTATATGTAAATTTCGTACCCTTCGCGGGCCCCCTTCCGAAGCAGATTTTCATAGTTCCCGGCACAAAAGTACCCCCCCCCTTCCCCCCTAATGGCGGCCCTGGCCCCAGGGGTCATTAGGTGCACCACACTTATGCCAAAAGAATAGGATGCACACGTCAAATGCCCAACACTGGACATGATGCCAACGAACACCGGAAATGAGGCTTCAAAAATATTTGGTGATATTTTTCCCAATTTGCGAATAACTGCATGCACAGGTGCGTCCATGCATCACCAGTGTTAATAAATACACCCCTCTGTGTCATCATTAATGCACCTTCCCCTCAATAATGCCAAATGTAGGAATTGCTGTATTTATGGAGAAAGAAACCCAAAAGCTTATCTAAGGGACCTTTGCTCTGGCATAAAGCAGCACTGATTACCAAACCGGTTAAGTATATTAAGCTATTTGGAGGCAGCTAACACTGGTCATTTCAAGTAACCACAATATATGACAATAAATATGTAGAACTCCTGTTGTTTCTCAGAATGAAACTTAGAGTATTCACAGGCCTGGGAACAAAACTTGAATTGCTGGTAAAGAGTAAAGGTCCCCATACACGGGCCGACTATAGCTGCCGATATCGGTCCCTTGGACTGATTCGGCAGCTAATCGGCCCGTGTATGATCATAACAGAGCTGCCTGGCTGACCGATATCTGGCCTGAAATTGGCCTGATCTCGATCGGCCAGGTTCGAAAATCCGGTCGGATCGGGGACCGCATTATTTTTTTAAAAGCCACTTGCTACCCGATATCGCCCATATCGGATCGGGGCCACATCGGCTCGAGCGGATCTTCCCCTGATATCCCCACCTACGGGTGGGCGATATCGGGGAGCTTGAAGTTAAAGAAAAAATAATCCGATTATGTAGGCGGCAATCGGTTCGGGGACCGCATCAACGAGCCGATGTGGCCCCGATCCGACTAAATCTTTTAACCTGGCCGATCGATATCTGGCCAATTTCAGGCCAGATATCGGTCGGCCAGCCCGCTCGTTTCTGCCCCTACACGGGCAGATAAGCTGCCAAGTCGGTCCAAGGGACCGATATCGGCAATTTCTATCGGCCCGTGTATGGGGGCCTTAAGAGTGGTGGGTTAATTTATCTAATATTTGGTTTTCTCTTATCTGACTGGGGTGGGTCAGCTGACAGGAGTCAAAGCCTTTATAAGTAGAAACCCACAAGAATCTATTATGGCGTTCCTTATTGGTTTCTGACATGTTTTAGAACATTGTGTCACATTAAATAAAGAATGAAAGTGTAGTAGGATGCTTTTGCACTTTTCCAGTCAGCACCTTTACTACACCCTTAGGAAATCTACTATGATTCTTGAGGTTCCTACTTATCTAGATCACTCCAACACATTTGCTGTGTCCTTATATCTCGGTGCAGGACATAACTGTGACTAGCAGACTAGCATACAGGCTAACCTACCAGTGGGACTTAATATGACACTGTAGGGTTATTTGCTCACCTGAACAAACTGATCTGAACCACATAATGCACGTTTACTTAATGTAACAGGCTGGAATTTGCATTGCATTCTGATTTAATTAAGGTCAAAATCAGTCAGTTGATGGCCGCATGGCACCACTACCCACACCATGCACGCTTGGGATTGGCTGGCCTACCAGTGGAGAGAGGGACAAGCATCAGAGGGGCCTAGACCAGTATTTATTTTATTAACCATACCTGCTTACTGTTCCAAATTTCTTACCCAAGTTGGTTGCGTTTATGGTTGATGGTTTGGAATTGTCTGGCATAAATGGAAACAGTCAAGGCTAATCAATTGGGGCCCCAAACATCACAATTCATAATTTTGGTCGGTATGTATTGAGAACTCCAAACAATCCTTCTGGATTTATTTAATGTTCAAATGATTTTTTAGTAAGCTTAAGCTATGGAGATCCAAATTAAGGAAAGATCTCTTATCTGGAAAACCCCAGGTCCCACGCATTCTGGATAATAAGTCCCATACCTGTACCTGTTACTACCATTATGTATTACTGTTATATGGCTGCTAATCTGGACCCTGTTTGCTTGCTGAGGTGTCTTTATTTAGCTTTGTTCAACAAAAGACCAGTTTGTTAATAAAGATGTTTGTATGTGAGGCAGTGCTCTCCTTCTGGCTAGTGGAGGCCATCTGAGTGTCAAGGCTCCAAGTGTTACATTCCCTGTTAGAAAACAGCCTGAGAAATGGAAAAGCCAGAGGGGTGGGATGGGCCAAATGGCAGGGCTGAACCATTTCCATGTATTATCAATATCTCTATTATTTTACCTAAACCCATTTTCAATCCACTGCCAACTACTGCCATAGATATTAGTTTTGCTAAGCACTTCCTAAATTATAAAAGTGAACTTCTTATGAAAGAGATATTAATCATCAAGTCTTAGTCAGAGCGTTTGTCCAACACAAGCAATTATAAGGAACCATAGTGGCCTCTAGTGATAGACAAGTAATATCGACTAATAAATATGCATTTTTGCTCATGTGTAGTATAGTATTATTCTTAGTACTTTCAGCTTTCATAGTTAATGAGATATGTTAAAACATGGTTAGTTAGTAATGATATAAGTGGTGAATAGAGTTTGGATTAAAAAAATTTACTCATTTTACCGTTGTAATATAAAAGAAACCAAAGTGGGAGATGCCAAGGGCAAAGGGCATAATTGGAAGAGCCCAAGAATCACTGAGGTAGCCTGTTAATGTGCTGGAAGGCTACTCTCATGGGTGCTCCATGACACAAATACACTGAAAGGTAAATCCAGGGGTTGTATCTGAATGCTTGGTGGGTGCGTGACGAAAAGCTTGGAATCACCACCATTCATTACAATAGGAATTGGCTTTACCTGAGGGTGCACTTACAGTTCAAAAAGGCTGACAAATGCAATCATTGCCTGAATGCATGGGTGCGCTCCCATAGGAGTAAATGGAGGGCAATTCCAAGCATTTTGTTGCATGCCTGCCATATTAAAAACCTCTAGGGTGAAAAAATGTGTTTAATGGGTTTTGTCTTGAGCTGATGATTTTAATAAGATAGGAGTTAAGTAGACTTCTCTGGGGTTTTGGCTAATCTTTCTGTTGAGATATCCTCTTATATATTTATTTTGGCTAAAAGATTTGATTAGTAGTCTGGCTAATCAGCATGGATGTGACATGGGTTCAAGATCCTAGTTAGGAAACCACAATAAAAAGACACAAGCAGGGTAGACTGAAGGTTCCTGGAGGTTCCTACACTGCACACATAGGGATAGAGCTCTGCAAAGTGCCTGACGCTGCTTCTTTTCTCTGTGACAGTAGGTTGATCACACTAATTCTTCAGGGCTTATGGGTTTGTTTGTCTTTGCTCTTTCCATCACAGCAGGAGCTTGATCCAAGATGTCTTGTATTGTCTGTTCAGATGGGGGAATGAATGGAATGGTCCTGCTTTATGTTAAATGCGTTTCTATAAAAATCTGCAAAGACTTCTACTATTTGTGTGTGAGTTGGAGAGTTTTAAGTTATGCTTCAAGCATCAACTATGAAACTGATTCTAATTTGTCATATCCAATAATGATAATGTAGAAAGTCCCAACATATTCTACAGCACTATACAGAGATTATACATTATTCACATCTGCTCCAGTGGAGCTTACAATCTAAGGACCCTTTCACATTTACACACTATTTCCCTGGCTGGTAAGATTCTTTCAGAAAGGTGGTATCTCTAGACATCAGGTGCCCAGGCATAAGGGCAAAGTTGGACTGGGACAGCCAAAATCAAGTCTGCTCCCCTGCCTAGGCCACCCCAGCTCCCTGCCTGGGCCGCTCCCCCACTCTGGGGCCACCTCCTCTTCCCTGCTCTCCTGCCTGACCCAGGATGTAAAAGGGATGCAGTGTGAAGGAGGGTGGGGGTGGACATTGTAGACCTCTGACAGGACTCCTGCCTGTTGATGGCCCTGGCTATGGATAACCACACCTGCTGTTAAGATATGATAATCATGGCCCAAAATTGGTGCCTGTTTGTAAATAAGGTGCAAGTTGCATTATTGGCAATGTGGATGGTATGGAGCGTTAGAGTTTCATGAGAATTATTTTTGCACTATTCCCTGGTGCAACTGACAGCGATTATAGTAGGTACAACCCATAAAGGATGTTCTGTACTTACTTCCTGGGCAATACAGGTGTTAAGTACCAGGCTCCCTTGGGCTAGAGCATTCTGCACCTGGTGCTTTATGCACCAAAGTTGTGCAACTAGTAAACTCTGGTATTACTGGATATCAATTCTGCACCCGTTCTAGTGCCTATCCTTGCACCTAGAAACATAACCAAGACTTATAAAGTTTTGTATTAAAGTAAGCTAACTATTTACAAGAAGCTAAATTGCACCCAAAGACATAAAAAGCAGCGGAGCAACATGTTTTTATGAATACAAGTATAACATTAAAAAGCCAACTGTGTAATTGTACTGTATTTCTTTTTTGGAGCTTTTTACATTTCCTTTTGCTTCTTCTATTGTTCTTCAAACACCTTACATGAAGGGCAATATGACACAAGTTGTAAATAAAAATGAAAGCATATTTATAGCGACAGTTTTGTAATAACATTAGTCATCTTAACATTTAAGGCCAGTCCACCTCCCGACACTGAGCCTTGAAATGTCATAAATAATCATACTCTCAAGCCCTGTGTTATTAAAATCCAGTAAAACATAAGAGAAATATTCAGGCATATGAAGTGAAACCTAGTCCCAGTGCTAGGGATCTAAGGCTTGTACCTGGGGTTGGGACCCAAGAAATGTCATGGCGCAGGCTGATGAGGGTCACAAATGTATCATCTACAAAAATAATATTATTTTATTTTTTTTTGTAACTTGAAGTAGTCTGATCAAGAGGCAATGCTGATTAGTTGCTGTTGGTAATTGGCCCAGTGCATTGGTGGCCAAAATGTAGTAATGTTTTTGCATAAAATGTGTTATATATTGATGTGGGTAAGTGCAAAGGATCTAATTTATAGACTTTTTGTATTATGTGATTTAAACATGTTAAGTGGTGAGCACAATTTTCCCTTATGCTACAATACAAGCAGTGTTGTTATACCCATAGCACATTGGTTGATTTGGTCTTCTCTTAAAGTCCCTTCCTGTTTTGTGTTGTGTGAGACATCAGTACTAGTAGGCAAGTAGGTATCAGGCACAAAACATGTCAAAGTCATCCTTTATGAGTAACATCTGCCTCCCCGCACAAGTGTCTTTAATACATAGTGAGTTTTAAGTTCAAGTGAATGGAAGAGCAAAGCCATCATTACTTTAAAGAGGAGCATACTGTGGTGCTATGACCACCATACTTTGGCCTCTGTAAGAAGAATAGGCCTAAGGTGCTATGACCACCATACTATGGCCTCAGTAAGAAGAATAGGCCTAAGGTGCTATGACCACCATACCGGGGTACTATGGCCTCAGTAAGAAGAATAGGCCTAAGGTGCTATGACCACCATACTTTGGCCTCAGTAAGAAGAATAGGCCTAAGGTGCTATGACCACCATACTATGGCCTCAGTAAGAAGAATAGGCCTAAGGTGCTATGACCACCATACCGGGGTACTATGGCCTCAGTAAGAAGAATAGGCCTAAGGTGCTATGACCACCATACTTTGGCCTCAGTAAGAAGAATAGGCCTAAGGTGCTATGACCACCATACTTTGGCCTCAGTAAGAAGAATAGGCCTAAGGTGCTATGACCACCATACTATGGCCTCAGTAAGAAGAATAGGCCTAAGGTGCTATGACCACCATACTATGGCCTCGGTAAGAAGAATAGGCCTAAGGTGCTATGACCACCATACTATGGCCTCGGTAAGAAGAATAGGCCTAAGGTGCTATGACCACCATACTATGGCCTCGGTAAGAAGAATAGGCCTAAGATGCTATGACCACTATACTTTGGCCTCAGTAAGAAGAGTAGACCGTAAAGTAACCAAGGCCTAAATGAATTCAGGGCTAAGGGACCCTGTGAATAGGTAAAGCTGATGGCAGGTAGATTTTGTTGTAGAATGTTCTAGGAATGAGAAAGAGACAGCATGGGCTGGGATGAGCAGATCTGTACTCCACCAAGGAGATTTAGTGTGGGGTAGTTCTGCAAGTGATACTAACCAAATTGTATAGTCTCAAGTGGGTAGGACAAAGTAAGTACTAATCTGATTAGTAAATCTACTGTTCCTGGTTGACAATGAGAAGTCTTATTTGAGCATGAATATACTAAGAGTTATAGTTAAATCTGGGGACCCTTTCTCCTATACATCTGCAAGAGCCCATCTGAAGTGAGGAGGCGCAATGTAAAGGTGCTCAGCCGCAGATTAGCTGGAGTACAGAATTAACACCAAAACAGTGTTATACTTGACCAGAGCAAATTTGCACCATGTTAAGCCACAAGCTAGGAAGCATTCCGTGATGGCCAAAATGCTAGTCAGCATGGCTCAGTGCTGCCCCCATCTGTTCATGCTTCCACAGTACATTCAGTTAATAGAAGGGGCCTACTGAAATGTGCCAGAAAATGAGCAAGGTCAGTTTGTCCAGAGCTTACTGCTCCTTGTTGCACACACAGACAGTATTGTGCAATTGCAGGCAGACAGGGTGCCCCCTCCAACATCTGTATGAGGAAAATTACTGGGCTGCAAATGAATTCAGAATATATACGTATATATTATACAGGAGAACAGTATCCCTTTAGTTTTTAATGCTGACATAACATCCAGGCATAAGAGGTAGACAGTCGACAATAGATAACTAGCTACACGTGCACTTACAGTGGGGGAGATATGTGTGCAGGCATATTAGAACTCTGCATGATTCACTGGAGATGAAGTCATTACAGGTGCTCTCCCCTGGCTTTTAAGAAACTGTAGGGAAGGGGGAGAATATGCAGACAATATCTATATTGTGGACTCAGAAACAGCAGCATTTATTTGGCTGCTTTGTACTTGAAATGCCAGAGCCTATATTGAATTCTAGTCCAGGCCTAGGGACTGGTAGACCATATCTGGTTCCTTTATATAGGTAGACCTTCATTCTGCCTGTGTACAGCAACATGTGCCATCAGCCTGAAGAGGTCGCTACTGAAATTGTGGACATGCAAAGTTTTGCCACACTCGCTGCACAAATAATACCATTCATAAAAGGAACTTGTGTCTTAAGCCGCTCCTTGTACCAATGTTCTGATGAATAGTGGGCATTGCACCTATTCACACAATTGTGTCAGATACTTTGTCACCCTGCACACACAAATTGTTGCTGACTTATAAAAAAAATACTGCATTGCAAGTAACAACCATGGAGATTTTCACTTTAAATTGCCTTTTGCAATTACTACAAGTAATTACCATTGCATTATACACCTCTATTACAAAAGGAAGATGTGTGTAAATGTGCCTTTAAGCTTACTGCTTTAATAAGTATGTGTCCCAAATGGTTTCTTGTGCTACCTTGTCATTCTACTGTTTTTTCCAGGTATTTATGAGAGCCGGCGGCATTTAGCACTTGCATTGCAGGATACCAGCAAATCCCCTTCTTCTGGGTGGGCAGTCGGTAGCTCAGCAGACCTGAGAGAGAACTGCAGTATATCTTTCCATGAGCAAAGGCAGATCTGGCACAACCAATAATGATAATGGTAGACTCAGGGAGCATAGAAGCAGCTCCCTCTGAAACTTATGGACACCCATGTGTTTGGGTGAAAAGTCCAGCATGGTGTGTGCCTTCAGCATAGCAATTGTTATTTGGGATGGAGAGTTATTTGCATAGTTTGCTGGTGTCTTCTCAAAGCTAGAATCTGCAAGTGGACTCCCAGGCTCTTCCTGCTACTGATGCCTCCCCCTGTACTCCTGTGCTGGCTGCCTGGCTATATTGTGCATCCAGGCAATAAAAACAGCCCTGTCACTTTATTGCTCTTTCTGGAACTGAGAGAATTTCTACCCCAATACATTCTTTTTTCATTTTGCAGTGATGGGTTTAAACAGAAAGGCATATGTAAAAAATCTGAAAAAATGAAAAATCAGACTGAGCAATACCACCATATAAAATTAAAATAAAATTATTTGGTTTCTACTAGGAACTGATGCTTTTTCTTTAAGAAAATATCCTATATGATCATGATAATTTTGGTATTTCCAAGTAAAGTGTCATTTGGTGAGTGATACGCTGGCCAAACACAGGCCAAGTTATCAGGTATCAACAAGTCAGATAAATATTAACACAACTACAAATTGCTGATTCAAACATAGGTGCTTTTCTAGGACTTTGTTTATGCGCAGAGGCCTAAAGCTCACTAGACATGGCTGATTACAATAGGCTTTTCTTAAGCTGGCCATACACGTGGCGATCTCACGATGTTTCGTACGACCGTCGGTCGCACGAAACATCGTCAGATCCGCCACACACCATTCAGGGCTGAATCGGCAGGTAAGGAGGTAGAAACAATAGGATTTCTACCTCCTTCTGCCGATTCAGCTCTGAAGGGAGAATTTTGGTCAGGCGCCTTCTATGGCGCCCGATCAAAATTTTCTAACTTGGCCGATCGGCGAGCCGACCGATTTCAGCAGCTTCCTGCGATATCGGTCGGCTCGCTGACATGCCATACACGCACCGATTATCGTACGAAACGAGGTTTCGTACGATAATATCGGTGCGTGTATGGCCACCTTTAGGGTCCAGCAGGGAGCAGACCACCACACAAGCCTCACTGAACTTTGGGGAGTCTCAAAAATGAATGAAGAACTCCAACCTTCAGAGCAGCAGATAACTGATTTAATTGCCCAGGGCCTAAAGCACTGGTTCCTGATGTGTGGGGCTGCTGCCCTTAGGAGGGTCCAAAACAGTGAAAGGGAAGGCTCACCCTGAAGGTCAATTAGGGCAAAAACTGAGGGTCAGTGTTAATATACTGTATTTGGTTATCCATGGAACTATTGGTGAGTGAACTTATAGTAATATAAGCTTGCTATGAAATAATGGGTGGTCTGTACAGGGTCGGACTGGGCCGCCGGGACACCGGGAAAAATCCCGGTGGGCCCCGGCGGCCCAGTCCGACCTTTGCCGGCGTTCTTCCTTCAGACTGTTCCTCCCCTGACGCGTTCAATTTATACGCGCTCGGGGAGGACCTCAGGTGGGGGCCCTGCGGGTGGGTAGGGGGCCCGGCTGGCTGGGGCACCTGCAGGGCCCCTGGGGCGGGAGCCCCGGTGGGCCCTGCACCCCCAAGTCCGACCCTGGGTCTGTACTTAGAAGGCTGAATTGTCAGATATGCAGGTAAAAACAAAGGAATTTGTTACCCCATCTGACGATTCAGCATTAATGTTACAATGTTGGGCACCTTCAAAGGCGCCTGATCAAAATTTTCATTCCTGCCCGATCAACAAGGCAATTGATATCCAAGGTTTTTACTGATATAAGTCGCCTTGTCTCCCACCATATATGCCAATTATCGTACTTTGTTTTGTACGGTAATATCAGTGAGTTTATGGCCACCATAAGGGCAGTGGCATATAGGGAGATTAGTTGCCTGCGATAAATCTTCACTACAGCGGGCGACAAATCTCCCCGACATGCCATCCCACCAGCAAGAATATAAATCTAAATATAAAGTTGCCTGAAGTTTCTTTGCGAGGCAACTTCGGACGCCCAAAGCGATGCGTATACCATTCCACCGAAGATTTACCTTCTTGCCGGTGGGATGGCACATTGGGGAGATTAGTGATAGGGAAGATTTATCGCTGGCGCCTAATCTCCACGTGTGCCACTGCTCTTAGGAATACTTTGGGGGGGAGGGTGCAATAGTAGGGGAAGTGATTATTAGGGGACTGCAGCTGCTTTGTAGTATGGTCAAATTGGCCAACTGCCTGACCAAATCTGGGCATATATGGACAGCTTTAATTTCCTGCCTAAGGAGAACCTTTGTCTTGTTTAGGGCTAAGCCAGACTCCATTGCGGTGCTGCACCTGTTATAAAGCGGATTTGGCTTTAATGGTCAAAAAGCATACTAATAATCCTGATATCACTATATCAAATTGCACAAAATGAGCACTGGACCAGCACCCCAGCAATGAGCATCACTCAAAAATTTCCTAAGGTCATATTTTTGATGTTGAATGCCTAAATCCACAAACCCAGCAGTAGTGATAGAGTTAAACAGGACTGATCCCCCAATGCCCTAGAAGGTGTAAAGCAAAGAATTGTCTAAACCCTACTCTACAAGTGCTTCTCCTAGTCCTTGTGTCTAGTCTAGTCCTGCTGCACCCTGGGGAGAGGCTTATAATGGCACCCTGAGGAACTGCACTCCACATAATGAGATTTTTTAAAACCTTTTTAACCCAGTCATTACTAGTTTGCCCAATGAGTGCTTGCCAGAAAGGCTGGTTTTATTGTAACATAACAAATCCTCCCATTTAAAGGCCTTATAAAGCCACACTACACTAATTTAAAATGTCATTGCAAACCTAGTGCCAGTCTTCACCAAGCCGCCATACATCAGCGCTTGGGGAATGGGGTGGGGGTATGATAACTGAATTCTTGACATGGATGTCAATCACTGGTAGTGACACTGCCATGTTTTTAAAGGTGCTCTTTTGGAGTTTGCCCATAGTTCCCCAGTGGGCTAGTGGCACCAACTCAATATGGGGGATTCTATTCATCCCAAGCAGGTAGACACCAGGAAGTTGCTTCTTCTAACATACCAAGAACTCCCATCACTGGATTCTCATTCATCTGTCTACAATGAAAGTGATACTTCTGCAACAACTCGGACAGACCACAAAAGAAAACTTTGTGTAAATGCTGAGCGCTCCGTACGGTATTATTATAACAAGTCAGCGATGTAGCTGAGCGTTGAATCGGTGAAGTTACCGCAGTGGTTGCTCCGGCAGAGTCGCTGACCCCTGTAGCAGCACAGACAGACCCTGAGCGAACTCGCAGCCACAGGGCGGCACCAGGGGGCGTGCCCGAGCCTGGCTCCGGGTCTCCTCTCTCCCCCAGCAGCAGAGCTCCAGCGAGAAGCGCTTGGGAAAGAACCGTGCTGCCCTTGCCCCTCTGCGCACCTCTCTGGGAACCCAGTGCGCACCGAGCAGCCCCCGCTGGCGCTAATGGATACATACAGGAGCCCCCTGCCCGTCGCCCTGTTGGTCTTCTTCTTTCTGTGGGAAATTCCTTGTATCCAGCAGGCATCCATCCCTTCAGCTCTGCAGCCCAGGGCACTAAGGAGGCAGCGCAGGGAGGGCAAAGTCTCCAACCCTGACAGCCGCTTGCTGCCCCGACCTGTGCCCACGGTGGTGCCACATGAGTACATGCTATCGATTTACAAGACTTTCTCTGCTGCAGAGAAACTGGGGATTAATGCCAGCTTCTTCCAGTCCTCCAAGTCTGCCAACACCATCAGCAGCTTTGTGGATAGGCGGAGAGGTGAGTGCCCCTTGCCTCTGTGTGCAAGTCTGTTATAGAGTAGGGCAACAGCTGTACCATTGCTGAACTATGCCCGTCAGTGCCTGCACTCTGGGCCCCCTGGGGGTACGATGGCTGGGATCAAAGCTGGGCACTAGTGCCACTCACTACTCCATCTGTCCGCTGGGTAAACAGTGCCTTCCACCCTGCCTCAACTGTACATAGAGTGCCCTTATTACACATTTTGCAGCATAGGTACCCTGTGCCCCCATAGCCCTGTCTTCCCTAAACTGTGCCCTAGCATCCCACTCACTGAGCGAACTGTGCGCCAACTGTGCGCCAACTGTGCAGCGCTTTCTACACATTCGGTTAGCTGTGCCCCCCTCTGCACATTATGCACACAGATGAACTGTAACTCATTATTCACATTGCCCCTTCTGCCCAATTGAACTGTACCTTGCACTGCCTCTTATGTACCCTGGGCTCCATGTGCCTTCCCAGTGCCCCATATACCCAATGCACACCACATACCTCCTACCGTCCCTTCTACACAACAGGCTCTCTGTGCACATAGAGATATGAATGGCAATATGATGGTAGATAGACAGACAGACAGACAGACAGTTGAGCACTAACCCAGCTGGAATCTCTGTACTGAGAGATGTGAGGAAATGGCAGAAGAAATAGGAGTGTGGTTGTGCCACTTTGGGTTGGCACAGATAAGGGAAGACAATGCATTTAGTGGAGGGCCCGCTTGCTCTGTGACTGTTTGATCCGGTTTATAAGGGAGAGAAGCTTAATTTTATCTTGTCCCGATTTAAAGCAAATACAAGGTTCAGGCTGAATAAGGACAAACATTTACTGACCAAGTTGTATCTTATCAGAGGGACACTGGGGTCTGGATTAGCTGTGTGTGTGTTTGTACGTATAGGTGTGTGTGTGTAGCTTCGGGGAAGGAGCACTATAATGTGTGATTGTGTATAGCCCCCGCAAGTGGGGTCTCCCCAGCTGTTACAGAACTACAACTCTCAGAATCAGCCTGCCAGTTGCAAGGGTTCTGGGGTTTGCAGTTTAACATCACAGCTAAGGCAAGACCCAATCGGCCAATGAACATTTTACCCTGCGTTTCTCTGTTAATGTATGGGACGTTTTTAATCATCACTCCTGTGCATCTTGATAAAGATGACGTAAGGATAACATGACGCAAAGTAGTTACAAAGCCACGTTATATATCTAAGGGACAATGGGTTGTACTCCTGTACCACTGGTATGTAACCATTTGATATATCTATATAGGGGCCTGGGGTAATAGAAGATGCATTCGAGTTTTACATACACACCACAGTTGATTTGTACATGTATCTATTGTACATCTCCCACCCCAATGGGCCCTGTAAATCTGGGGTTAAATCAACCCTAGAAGCAGCGCTGGATATATTTCTGTCTGGAGATGATGATGTTTGGCGAATGTTTTCTAAATTGCCAATTTCTTGCATTAGATCCTTGTGTTTGTTTCCCCCTGAGCCCTGGGAACTGAGGCTTCCCTTGTAAGGCTACCTGGTGCTCCCAGCAGCGCTGCTTTGTTCTGCTGATTTATGAGCAGGTCATGAGTGGCCCTTGTAGAGAGCACTATTAGATGCCATAAAGGATGGAGAGCCTTCCCCAGGCTATGCCTTCATCTAATCCCATTGCTGCTTTTACCCCCTTGGAGGCTGATCTGTTGGTAGCAAAAAAGGGTAACTGATGCGATTTGCAAACTGTCACTCTCTATGGGGGCTGATTTATTCAAACCTATTTTTTTGGGGTGGAAATGGATTGCTTAGAGGTTCCTTGAGATTACACTGGAAATTTACCTATGTAATGTTCAAGCTTTTAGCCCCTTTTTTGTTTCCACGTTTTTGTGTTTGTTTGTTTTCAAGCCATTATGTGGCGACTAATTAACAGCCCCCCTAATGAGAATGTTAAATACATGGACTAGTCCATTCCCCCCGCCTCCCCCACAGTGGGACCTGCCCTATGCTACCTGCTATGGGTGCGCTGGACTATACACAGGCTGTGCTCTGCCAGTGGGGATCATTAGCTGCTGAGAGCTCTGAAGGGCAAATTAACTTACTATATTTTATGTTGATTTTAGGACAAAACTGGGCTTTGAAAAGCCACATGGCTTCTTTGTAGTTCTTGGAGCTGGTTATTTAGTCGCAGCTTCAATAAAACAACACAGTTGAGACTTGTTTGGCCAAAGGGCTTTCCTTTTTGATCTGTAGAGAAACGTTCCTTTATCTGGCAAAACCGAATGGTAAAAGAACTTGCTTTGTATGATTCCCCTTTATTACAAAGTAGTTCTAAATAAATTGGGGCTTCTGGCACCACAGAGACAAATGTCTATCTATCTATCATCTATTTATCTATCTATCTATCTATCTATCTATCTATCTATTATCTATCTATCTATATATCTATCATCTATCTATCTATCTATCTATCTATCTATCCATCTATCTATCTATCATCTATCTATCTATCTATCTATCTATCTATCTATCTATCTATCCATCTATCTATCTATCTATCTATCTATCCATCTATCTATCTATCTATTATCTATCTATCTATCTATCTATCTATCTATCTATCTATCTATCATCTATCTATCTATCTATCTATCTATCTATCTATCTATCTATCTATCTCTCAATCTATCTATCTATCATCATCTGTCTGTCTAATCGTCTGTCTTTGTACTTCCTTTAGCTGCTGTTTAGCAGTTAACTCATGTCTGTCTTTAATGGGGTGAAGCCACAGGACCATTGACTTGGCCCTTCACTGTGGACCCCCAGTGCATTAGCTAATTCTAAACAGTACAGTGGTTCCTGCAGGTATAGTGGGGTATTATGGTGACATTACATTTGCCATAAGTCAGTGTTGCCCAATCTGCAGCCCTTAAAGTGCTGTTGTTGCCTCTGAAGTAACATAGGGTGAATTTCTGAAGCAGGCCCCGACTGGCAATCTGTGGGTTCTGGCAAATGCCAGAGGGGCTGCTGTAAGATGCCACAGACAGACACTATTTATTGGGCTGGTGGGGGCTGTTTGGGCCTCTGTTTACTTAAAATGCCAGGGATTATTTTGAATCCTAGTCCAGACCTGCTCTAAATATCCATAAACTCAGCGGTTTTCTTTATATTATTCCTGCCCCAGTCCAGCACCCCCTATTGCCAGTGGCTGGTACTTGCACTGCAGTCTGCAGCTGGTTGAACATGTTGATTTCTGCAGGAGAGTAAAGAAGAATATTCAACATGGTGGCTGGTAAAATGTTTCTTTAAAAAGAAATGCTGATATGATATATAAAGTCAAAGGTGGCAAAAGTCTTTGGACAATAAAATAGTGTAAGATTTCTAGTGCAGCTGAACCCTGAGTGGAGGGGGATCGGGATTCGCCATCAAATTAGATCTTTAGCAGAAAGAATAAGCAGCAATGCCTTGTGTAACCTTCTGGCACTCAAATGAGATTGAACTCAATTTGCTGCATGGCAGCGCCTGCTCACAGGGGGGACAGTTTCTTTTTTTTTCTTTGGTGATTTTCATTTCTAGTCTGAACAGAATCCCTCATGGACTGATGAAGGGCCAGCCTCACTTTCCCTTTGATTTTGATTTGATGTGTCACAGGCTGTGACCTTGCTCTGGACCTTCAGACTTTCCCTTAGCATCAAGCTACTGATTGGACTGGCTGAGCCCATGATCTAATTGAGTGTTCATGCCATAACATATCAAATATTGCCCAGTCTTCCATAAAGAACAGCACCAGCCAATGGCATTATCCCCAGCAACTTCAAGAGAAGCTTCCGCTGCCATTACAGGGGCCATATCCCTGTTAATTGCTGCCTTTCTTGCTTCATTCTCTGGATCAGAGCTGTCAATTCATTTACAGACAGATTAGCCTCCAAACACGACTCAATTAGATAAATTTCATTTTTCAGCAGAAAGAAACCCACCTCCAAGCATTTCTTGACTGCCAAAAAAAAAAATGTTGGATTAAAATGGGTCAGTTCACTTCAAACGAAAACTGACCTAATGCTACAAAATACCTGATCTTGGTGCCTTGGTACAACGTTAAGGGTTAAACCCCTTTTTCCTGCGTTTACTTAGACAAAGGGAAAGTTAAGCTATAAGTTTTTCACTTATTTTTTAAAACAAAAAACAAAAAAAAACGTTTTATTAGATTTTTCATTGTGGATTTTACATTTGGATGGAATACTTCGTGGTTGCTAAAATCATTGACCCCAATGGTTGTGAGGCTACATTTATATAGTTCTTTTTGGTTTTGCTTTTTCATCAGATTTATTGATGTCCTCTCCTATTTATATTCAGTTTCAAAAACTGCCTGGTCGCTAGGGGCTGCAATCCCTGGTAACCAAAAGAAAACTGAAACTCTTGTATAAAGAACGCTGATTAACCCCCCCCCCCCAAAAAAAAAACTAAAAAAAAAAATTTTACAAAATGTAGATTAAATGTAATCCGCCTTATAGAAGTCCTTAGGCAAACTACCCCTGACATGGAACCAACCGTCTCTGGCCCTTAGATACAGTAGTAGTAAATATGCACTAAACGACGCTATCTGTTTTATATTTATCTGTACTAAATGGTGAACTGAATACAATAATTAAAACATAAACACGCAAATATATATATACGTTAGGAAACCCGAAATATTTAAGAATGTTAACGAAATGTTAAACGAAAAGTCTGTGTTGGATATCATGTTAACCAGCAAACTCCACACCCAAAATCGGCTCCTTTCCCAACTCAGTAAGGGGGGCTTTGGTCCGTACTTACTTCATTTGCTCCGCAGAAATAATGAGATTTTTTTGGAGGGGCAAAATGTTTGTTCTGTTTACTTTTTTCCTTAAAGATGAAACTAGTTAAAAGGAAACAGGGGATGTCTGTGCCTCCTCTTGTTATGGTTGCAAGATCAGACAGAAGGGCTGTAAGAAAATTACTTTTGGCACATGAAGTAACTCATTAAAACGCAGATGGTGCTCAGGACCCCCAGTACCGGATCTCCGGGGGGCAACAGAAAAGGCTAGAGATTTACATAGCGTAGCCTTCTCTATATCATAAATATATTATGTGGCTGTTAACTTTCTAGTTTTTTTTCTTATCTAAACAAACAATATTGAGATAATAATACCGCATTTTCCGCTTAGTATTTGATGTATTTAAGTCCCTCGGTGTTTCATGGTGTCATGTTATTTGTATTAAAACTGATGGCAATCGAGAAGTAATGAAAATAATGAAGCAATGTATTATCCGTTTATTTAATTCATTAGAGGCATATGTATTAACTCGGGGCAAAATAACCGCTCCCTATTTAGTTTAGGGAAATACGCCATAAATGAACTGTGTTGGAATGATCTGCTCGTTATGGTGTTTATCTAATTTACCTGTTGAAAGATGAGAGCATGGCTGCCTGTATCATTGCATCTTGTGTGTGTGTGTATGTATGGAGATGTGAATTTTGTGACCTAACAGTACAAAAATGATTTTGGAACATTGTACAAAAGTGTTTCTGTTGCACTTTAAGACATAATGGAATCTAACAAGGATTCACTACGTGTTTTCGAATTTGCACCGATTTTGAAGCGATTGAAAAGAGACTCCCATATAAATTTTTATTAATTTTTTTTTTGGTATTCGTAGAAAAAAAAGTACATTTTTACAAGCAGCTCGGTAGAGGGAAGGCTGGGTGGGACTTGTAATCAGCGCAATACATTCGGTAGCTTTGCCCAAGAAATGTTGTGGTTGGCAAGGGGAAAATGAAATATAAGGAGGGAGGTATTTTAATGGGCAAGATGGGAATTCTCTACTGTTAATTATTTGGTGACCTTGTATTAGATTTGTCTGAGCCTTTATACAAACACTAATGCAGACCAGACGGCCAAACCGAGGCAGGAGATGTTATATATATTGCATTTAGGCTTCAACTAACCCTGCAGTGACTGCATTAGCCCTAACTTGCCCTGTCACTCCTCTCCCATAACCTCCACTTACTCAGCTAGTTGGCTTTGGAAGCCTAGTTCAAGGTACTAAAATATTGAATAAATTTGATCAATTTCCAGTATCTATCTCTCCCTATATATAGTTATTGGCTTAGGCACACACTTATTTAGCCATATGCCAGGGTGCAAACAGTAGATTCACACAGTTAATTGCAAAAGCACTTACGACATGCATTAACAAGATGAGCAGGGAAACATTTTTTTCCATCAAGCTGCCATAAATATCCAATATATATCGAATATATATATATATATATATCTCTTTGCTTAAATAAACTTACTATATTTTTGCCAAGTCCTGGTGAGTGCAGCTCTTTTTTCTTGCTATATATATATATATATATATATTATATTATATATATTATATGTGGTTTGTCCCTGAGGAAGAGCACAGTTGGTGCTCGAAACGTTGGATTTTTTTCATTAATTAAAATTTTTGTTTGTCTTCTAAGTCCCTGTGTGTGCAGCTCACTGTCTTGCTTTATACATGTTTTTTGCAAGCACCTGGGGCAGTTGATTATTATTAGGGTGTGCTCTGTCTTTTTCTGTATATATATATTAAGGTATTTAGGAGGAGAGGAGTTCCATGACAAATCAAGATAAAAGGCCACAGGGGGCTGATAGTTGATTTGTGTTTTTAAAGTTCATGTATATTAATATTTATGGTCAAATTTTACCATAACTGACCAGTCCGTTTGCATCCTTGCAATGGCAATCTATCTATCTATCTATCTATCTATCTATCTATCTATCTATCTATCTATCTATCTATCTATCTATCATCTATCTATCTATCATCTATCTATCATCTATCTATCTATCTATCTATTGTCTATCTCTCTCTCTCTCTCTCTGTCTATCTATCTATCTATCTATCTATCATCTATCTATCTATCTATCTATCTATCTATCTATCTATCTATCATCTATCTATCATCTATCTATCGTCTATCTCTCTATCATCAATCTATCTATCTATCATCTATCTATCTATCTATCTATCTATCTATCTATCTATCTATCTATCTATCTATCTATATCATCTATATCATCTATATCTACCTATCATCTATCTCTATGAGTGTGCAAAGGTTATACATGTGCCCCCAAGCCAAAGCATTTCCAAACCGACTCTTAATTGCTGCAGAGGTTTGAAGTTTTAAGGACCCGAAATAAATCTTTTCCATGTATTTTAACCTTTTCTTGAGAGCTGATTTACTCAGGCAGCTCCTGCCAAAATGTATCAGTCAGGCAAGCCTTCATTATCCAGCCATTACCTGCAGATTTATTTGGCTGGCTAGCGGTGACTGGGAGATGCTTGTTAAGGGCTCACAATGGAACAGGGTTACAGAAAGACAAGGCATAGAAAGAACTCGATGACTGTGCTGGGGGCTGGAGGCTGTTCCATTCTAGGGGAGATGCTGTAAGTTACATGTAGCAGTAGTACATGTTGCCTAAACTTATGGCCCTACTGTCACATCTCTTTCTCATGTAATTCATGTTCTTGTCTTCCAATAGCTGAGAATATGGGTCAGTACATACAGTCTCTTGTCTCAACTGGTCTATTTATACTTCTGTATCACCTGCTTTCCTTTCTAGTACTTCAATGATATTCTGGTTGCCTACTTATGTAGGGCAGTACTGTCATGCTCTTTTGCCATTCCATGGGATTGTAATACATTATCCTATCTTATCTACCTACCTCTGTTTATTAGTTTATTACTGCCATACAGGGAAAGAGTAACTGTATACCCCTTTGTCAACATTGGTGTAATGAACAGGGCTTGTGCTGAACCTACTGTTTGCCTATTGCTTTAATTAGGAAATATCCATATCTAATGAAACTAAAGCCACATTCTATTTCCTCACCCAAAAGAGCAAAATGAACACACCACCAGCCCACTGCGAAGTCTCTGTATTATGAGCTGCTCTTTATCTAAAAAGATAACAGACTGAAGCTAGGGCAAGGGAGGGGTTTATTTATACAGAGGTTTCCCAGTAGACTGCTGGTTTGTTTGACTTTGCTCTTTGGGATCAAGACGTAGAATGTGGCTTTAGTTTTGTTTTCAAATTTAGTCCTGTACAAAGCCAGAAATAAAACACATAGATATTTCCTAATAAAAATAAATAAAAACGGGTAACTTATGGACCTGCAGGTAAGCAGGCAGTTCCACCCTGCCTTTGTTTTATGAACCTACACAATTGAGCAATGGCAGTGCACTTTTCACAGATAGCTGGCTGCTTGTGTATGTGGCAGTATTACCATGCCCATGTCTTGTGTGCCCACCTGAAGAGCACTATCACACTCTTGTCTCCTGTACTTATGTGTATTTAATCTTCCTGCCTCATACACCTGCATGAATTGGGCAGCAGTACCACAACAATGATGTTTTTGATGTAGCTATGTGTAGGACCGGTGCTGTCATTATCTTGTCTAATATACCTGCAGGCTCATGTAAAGGGCAGCACCCCTTCTCATGTACCTACATGTATGGAGCAGTTATTCCTTGCTTTTCTCTCATGTACCTACATTTGTGCTCTGGTAGTACTACAGTGCTCCTACCATATCTGCCTATGCGCCCAATTGTTTAATGGTCGTATATATATATATAGATATAAATGAATGGTTCAGGATTGCTGTTAACAGAGGGTTTTCTGGCGCACTTCTTTACATGTGGTTTGAAACAGCTTCCTTTACTGGCAAATTATTCCTGAAAGTGCGGTTTGGGTATAATTTGAGTTAAGATTCGAACACTGATGAGTTGGCCAAGTGCCCAGTCCTTCGTCTTCTATTAAAAAAAGGAAACTTTTGTGGCCTTTATCGACCCCACTGCTTAGTCACCTTTTTAGGATGTGCGAGCCAATGAAACGTAGGGATGGTTTCCTAGTGGGAGTAAAATGAGCCCATTCTGCCAGAGGAAGCCCCAGAATGACAGTAAGCAGTGTGTACAACTGGCCCTAGTACTGGCCCACGCTTACATCTGTCTGCTTATTACAACTTCCTACATAAATAATGCAGTTAAGGGATGCACAATCCTAAATGTGTCATTTGCTGGGGGACTTTGGGCCGGGGGCTTGGGGTTACTATTACCATTACATATCTCCCAAAAAGATTGGAACACGTTTATATTTAGTATCTCGTCTCACTTGTGAGACAAAAAGCTGAGGGTTTCTACAAAGTAATTTCCACTTGGGAATCTGAAAGCATATCAAAATTTATATGGATTCCTTGATATGTGCCAGCTTGAACCATGGGGTCTGGGTCATATTGATGCAGAGTCTTGGGTGCATTCTGGGGAGCTGAAGGTTTCCCTAACTGCTAGGGGTTTCTTGTTGGATAAGCCCCAAAGAATAACAAAAACATGGGAATAGATATAATATACATAGCGTTCTGTGATCCAAGAACATGTGTGGGCCAATCCAGTGCTGCAGTTATAGCGGGAAGCTCGCAATAAAGGGGTCAGAGCTAGAGCCAAATAAATGTACAATATACTGTCCCTTGGTGGGAGCTGTCCTCTTTGCTACCTGTGTTTCTCTTGTGTGAATACTGGGTGCTAATGCGTCTGTGTGGGTGCCTATTCCCCCGCTGTGTGGGCACAAACATTATTAAGTGATCCTTACTTTAACCTAAAAGCAATCGCAGCAGGACAGCAAATATTTGAGTTCCAAGCATATATTTATAAACTAGAATATTTTTCAAGATGATCATTGTTGGAAACATTTATGGTGTTACTATATTGTCTGAGCCCAGCGTTCCAGGGTAGTTGTGATCCCAATACAGTGGTTCTGAGCAAATATACCTGTGCTGAAGGAACGCAGTGTGACCAAAACATTTCAACCTGTGTCCATACACGGCTGTGATTATTTATTATATGTATTTTATATATATATTCCCTTCTTTATATGAAAATTGGAAGTCACCCCTTCTCCCCAAAAGCCATCTGTTATACTTAGCTCTATCTCTCTGTTACCCAGAGTGGAAAGTAAAGGAGGTGAATCGGTGTGGTTGGATCTAAACCCTTTAGGTGGGATCTCAACTATTCCATGTGCTTAATTCCCCTTTAAAATAATATATTTAAAAGAGGGGGATGGGTGGTTACTTTGACTTCTATGGCAGCATAGGAGTGACAAGGGCTTACCAAACACAAGTGCCTAAGCCTTAGATGGTGTCTTGTGATTATGCTATACTAAACTGTACTATGCCATACTATGCTATACTATGCCATACCATACTATACCCTATCATACCATACTATACACAGTCTTTCTCCCCAAGAGGTGTGCAGTTTCATTCTGATGATTGGTTAACTGTTATCTAGAGTAGATTTTTGTGAGAAACCATTCAGATAAAATAGTTATTGTTATCAAGAAGATATAAAGCTCCAACATAATGTGTTGCGCCGTACAATAGTGGTAACAAGGGCCCTGCTCATTAGCGCTTTCCATCTAAAAGATTAAATCCATATTTGATGAAATTGCTGGTTATTTGTCTTGAAGTTTTCCTTCGAAATCCATGATGGTATTTAAACGTTTCACATCTGTTATTAGTTATAAACTCCTATCAAATGGATACTTGGAGAAAATTAGACCTGTCCTAGAAATGACGAAAAAAATGCATTTGCTTCCCAGTTTGATCCTGCTTTATTTGAAGCTCCAAGTCACTACAATCATTTCAGGAATGTCTGTTGTTTTCTGTAGGCTGTGGAACTGTCCAAAACACTCGAAAACGTATTAATGAAGCTAATTTTACAGAGAACGACCAGAAAAATAGACACAATCTAACAAACTTGGACATTTTGTAAGCCCCTGTTACAATTTTGTGTAGCGATTTTGCCGCTAGGTGACACTAATAAATACTTATTATGTACTGGGATATAAATTGTTTCCAGAGCTTTGTTTTTTTTAACGTTTTGTGTCAAAAATAGGTCAAGACTGTGTTGTTTTTTTTTGTCTCCATTCTGTGGCAGTTAGAAGTAACAAAATCGTTTCGGTCCTATTGTAAAAATACATTTTGTGGACCAAATGACTGATAAAAATGTACGATTAAAATCCAGAACTCTTGAAAATCACGTTTCGACGGATATTTATTTAACTGTTTCCTATCGCTTTATATTTCATCCATGTCCAACACTTATAATTGTATTTAGCCTAATGTAAAATTGGCCTTAATCTGTTCTGGCGAAGTGCCATTTAGTTGAGATTTCTGGCTGACAAAAAATCCTGCACCGAGCAGTAATTGCAGATTTCATAATTATGTAGGATTAAATATTTTGAAACAAATATGAGGTTGGGATTTTTTCTATAGAGCAGAACGTTTTTGTTTTTTATTGTTTTAATGTGACCATAAAATTCAAAGAGGAAATATGACAGGGCTTTTAAATTCACAGGCTATGGATAGTATACAATTAAACACTATCTGTGCTCTTGTCCTGCCTCTAATTTAAGAAAAGCCTTTGGCAGGGAATATATACCAAGACAACAGAACCTGATGATATAATATGAGCTCTAATGTTGCTTTGTTTAACATGTATTAAATGCGGGTTGTTTTTGATATCAACACACACATTCACTGATACACAAACAATCAAAATCAACATAGATTTTCTTTCCTCCACCTAATATCATAGATAACGAAAAAAACTTCAATTTCAATGAAAAATTCGATATTTCATTGTTCATTTTTTAAAGCTCCCTCCCAATTATTTTGTGCTTTTCTCCCAATAGACGGATAGAATTAAACTGGACATTACTCACTTTGGTCTCCCTTGCCCTGTAAGAGGGCACTCCTGGTAGAGAGAGGGTTAAGTTACAGGTTCGGCGCTGTCCCTTAATTAATCTTGGTTGACATGCTGTGTACCAGCCAAGTCCCTCCTACATTCTTTCATGATGAATTGTGTGTAACGTATTTACAGTATCCTCTGGCGACTGCAGCATGTCTATGGCCTGTATAGGATATGGTCCAGTAATTGTGTAGCACCCCCATAAGCGTCTGGTTCCCCCCCTCCCACTCCAGAGTAAACAAGCTTGGACTCTTTTAGCAGTCCTTGGCATGTGATCTGTGTATAGTCCTGGCCATAAACATTTCCCTAGGTACCCCCCCCCCTGTCATCTGTGTACTCTACGTGCTCTCTCACCAGTTTCCCCTGCCCTCTGTCCACACACTGATATGAAAAGGCTTCAGTTTTATACCCCCCCCCCCCCGAATATTTCATAATACAAAAGGCATGACAGCATGCTGGTTAGAATTTTATTGAGGGATTGAGACTATGTTTCTAATGTTCTGTTATTTCAATGGGATGGATTTCAGAATCCTGGCACGTTTATTTAGGGCAGATTCTCAGTTATCTTAGTTAATAATGGGCCTCAGTAAATGGGGCAGTTAATAAAACTGCCAGGGTTATATACTCTTTTACTTTCGGACTGTAGAGACCCTAAAGTCTCTGCATTTTTTATTTTTGGTACGAAGACTGTTGTGTCCAAGACCTTAGCTAGCTGTGCGCATACAATTCTCTTTCTCTGAATGTTTGTCTTTAAACCAGTAAATGGAGCTGCCATACTATATGCTGTAGTTCATTTTAAGAATACTCTATTGTCTTCAATAGAACAGAAAATTCTGATCGTGGTCACTAGGGGTGTGGGGTCACTGAAGCTCCTTACCATGGCAAGCAGTGACAACCCCCGTCCTTATGTATGCATCACATCTGAGTGATTTATATTTTATTAAAGGGAACTTAATTCAGTTCTCTTGTTCCCCAGACTGTGTACTATGTATATTTTGCAAGGTTTGGCACCATAAAGATGCTGTGCATATCCACTGCTTATTAAAAGTTACAATTAAGATGTCAACCTCTACAGAGGAAGAACGGGCAGATGCAGATTCTTGCCCTCCAGTTTAACTACACCTTTCGGCATCCCCAGCAACTGTGCTGGATGTTGGAGGGTGTAGCTGAATTATAGCTGGGAAGTTGCAGGTTGGGAAACACTGGGCTAGACGGAGTATTTTCCAGATTCTTACTGACTATATAATTATTCTTTATCTTGCAGACGATCTCTCTCCCCCTTCTGTAAAGAGAAAAAAATACCTGTTTGATGTCTCCACTCTGTCAGACAAAGAGGAGCTGGTGGGGGCCGAACTGAGGGTATTTCGTAAAACCCCCATGGAGTCAGCCAAAGCGCCTTTGGACCTGTATAACCTGCAGGTAACATCATGCACCTCCCACGCACAGCTGGACTCCCGAACCCTGGACCTGAGGGACACCCCCTCACCGGGCTGGCAAGTATTTGATGTCTGGAAAAGCCTACAGGACATCAGCCAAGGCAAGAAACAGATCTGTCTGGAGCTAAGAGCCATCTCTTCCACGACTGGCTTGGAGGTCAGCCTGAGAAGCTTGGGTTTGGCTAGAAAGCCCAGATCCTCTCAGGAGAAGGCGCTCTTGGTGGTCTTTACTAAGTCCTCCAGGAAGAACCTCTACAACGAACTGAAGGAACAGGTTCATTCCTCAAAGGGCATGGAGAAGGAGACAAGGCTGCATTTTAAAACCAGGAGGAGGAGAAGGACAGCTTTCAACAGCAGGCACGGGAAAAGACATGGAAGGAAATCAAGGCTGAGATGCAGCAAAAAGCCCCTCCATGTCAACTTCAAGGAGCTCGGGTGGGATGACTGGATTATTGCGCCCCTGGAATATGAAGCTTATCACTGCGAAGGGGTCTGCGATTTCCCCCTGAGATCTCACCTAGAGCCCACCAACCATGCCATTATCCAAACATTAATGAACTCAATGGACCCGGGTTCTACTCCTCCCAGCTGTTGTGTGCCCACAAAATTGACTCCTATCAGTATTCTTTATATTGATGCCGGTAATAATGTGGTCTACAAACAGTATGAAGACATGGTTGTGGAGTCCTGTGGATGTAGGTAGCAGTTGGTGTGGTTGGTCTTCTACCTGCTAGCATGGAGATACCAGAGCAATAAATAAACTCAAAGATAAGAGCGGGCTGGCCCCAGGTTCAAGATCCCCAGAGGGGTTCAATTCTGCCTATCTGGTGTGCACCTACACCCCTCCACAGTGGATTGGGCACTATTATATCAAAGGTTATATCGTGTGGACTGTGCTGTTCACAGACACTTTGTAGCAACCAGCAATAAATCCAGCTGCCACCTTATGGCAGGTCAATGTTCTGTGCAGATCCACTAAAATGAAGGTGATGAATGAATGACCATTCAGTGGGAATATAATGACTAATCTACTTTAGTCTGAATAAGGATCTGCTTTGCAGGAGGCTCAGTTTCCAGGACTCACCTCTAGGAGAGAGGAGGGAAGGGAGTCTGATGGTGGCACTTTGAAACCCACCTCTTTCTCTTTATTTTATTTTTGTTCCCACTCTGATGGAACCAGCCCCATCCAGACAGAGTGCTGGGAGTCAGGTGTGGGGAGAAAGGGATTATGTTTCTGCTTTCTCTGTTGATTTTTGGAGTGTACACAAGATGCATTGACAGGCACCTGTTCAAACTGAGTCCATTTAAGATTACAGGGAAGCAATATAGTGTGTGCCTTTCATGGGCTGGCATGCGGAGAGTAATGGAAGCACATAAGCCCCAATAAAGTTTTTTTTCACCCAATTTCCTTTACAAACACATGAGGAATTACATTGCAGTAAAGGTTAAGACAATGTAGTATGCACAATGAAGCAGCTAAAGAGAGACCTAGAGATGGTGAGAAGATAGGTAATGCTGGGTGAGAGATTGTCATAAAATATGTGAATGGTGTTGGTGGGTGAGTGCTGCTCCTTATAGCATATCATCTGCCTAGATAAATGAACCTATCAGTTAGACAGACACAGAAACAACACACACACTGTCTGTTTGTTAGGGAGAGACCTGCATGTTTGAGTTTAGTATAGAAAGAGAGAGCCCTATCTATCATGGAGTGGGACAGCAAGGAAGATACACATCTAGAGAGAAAGAGAAAAAGAGAGAGAATGTTAGTTGCAGAGAAGGTATAGCTACTCCTCTGTTACTGACAGATTCCTAATCTATTAAACAGGCTAACAGAGACCCATCTATCAGTCTTTTAGAGTGAGACCTATCAATCTGAAAGGGTGAGACAGATCTACACAGAGAGGGAAGAGGGATCTGCCACAAACAGTATCTCCAATAATTACACAGAGAGAGAGGCTGAGCCTGAGATCAATCTGTCTATCACTGTTAGATATGAGATATATACATCTATTATCCAAACCTACTTCTGTCTATTGGAGAGATAAAGCACTATTACCCAGTGACACAAAGGGTAAGAAACAGAGAAGGAGCAGAGAATTTGGCAGTCTGTTACAGCAGGTTGCCCTTATTTGATGGAACATATTGTGCTATTGCAAGATAAGTCAGATTATGCCATGTTTATGTTAGGATACAAGGAGGTAGTTGTGCTGTATTTTATAAAGCAGATACCTTTGCATTTTTTAAGGAGGACTGAAGTTCAACAAATAATTAGATGGCAACTTATGTTTTGGGGAGCTGAACCAGCCCAGCACTTTTAAGCAGATAATATCTGTGCCCCCGAAGATCACCCCAGTAGCTCCCCTTCTTCTTTTCTGCACAGCGCATGCTCTGGGCTGCTGTCACTTGCATAGGAAATGTCTCCCAATATACAAGATATTTACAATATATACCAATATAACACTTGTAGTATGAGGATGGTGAGTAATAATTTCACATTCATATTACATAACAGCATAAAAAGTAATCTTTACTACTCAAAAAGCAATGAAACCAACATATTATTCATTAGAATTTATATATAACCAGCCCTGTAATATCAGCTGCCTGTGAGACATTGCATCTTTTTCAGCATATATCTGATAATTTCTCATGACCTCTAAGACTGACCACTGAACAGCAGCCCAGAGCACAATGAGCACAGTTTTGGTAATGCTGATAACATAGCCCAACGAGATCCAAGATGGGGAGCTGCTGAGAACAACTTCAAATGCATGGATTATTTAAGTTATAGGGCTGCTGGACTGGTAATTTCCCCATATAAAATAAAATTTTTCTAGCTATTTATTCTTAGGGTACAGTTTTCCTTTAAGTTCCTAAAAAGGCCACCTGGGCCCAGAAGGAGAACATTCTCATAGCATAGCATGGGAATGGTTATTACCCCTTTGTTGTGCAGTACACAATCATGAACGTTTCCCTCAGTGACTGATATCACATGGGCTGAACAATTGTTACCGAGCATTAGTGATCCTTTCGGAACAAATCACAGCATTACCAAGTATTGCAAAATGTGCTACTTGTTCTCCTTTTTTAATCTTTAGCATTCCTACAAGATTATTAGTTCTAAAGAGCCCCGGGCCAAAGATAAAAGATGATTTGTTCGAGATGATAATTACCAGTTAGAGGACTTTTAAGACTGAAGTTGAAAGTCTTCTGACATAGCAAAGAGCCTAAATTAAAAGCAATACACACCTCTTCAGTATTGCTGTCTGAGCTTCTTCTTGTTGCTTCTAGCACCATAGCTGGCATGGGATTTGTCTGCAATATTAAAGGAAAACAAAGCTAAAGTTATTGTGCTAAAAATGGACTTTGTTATCTTCATAAGTGCAGCATTTGTCCTAATGGTTACAGAAGTTAAAGAGATACTGACACCAGAAATTAAACCTTTTTTTGCATCTATCATATCATTGTCTTTGCAAGCTATTCATAATTTTGCCATTAAAGTATTTGCCCAGTGCTCTGAAATTACACATACAATCCCCATGTTCCTCTATGAGGGGGCTGCCATATTTGTTCAGCAGGAGTCCGTTAGCATAAGAAGCTATAACTGACAGGGACAGTCAGGTTGGTAAAACAGTCAGGTTTAGGAAATTCAAGTAACAGTTACTTACAAAAGCAGCCCTATCAGCGAAGAACGATCACCATGAACTATAGGGAACTTTTTACGTATATTTATATCTTAAAGAGTAGTTTTTTAGTGTCAGTATCACTTTAAGATACATATCCTTAATTAATTAGCAGGGCTGTATTGGTTTTAACTTTTTCTTCTGCAGAAGTGAAAAAGTGAAAAAAATTATTTATCCATGAAAGAATATTGCAAAAGCAAATTAGATATTCCTTGGAAGTATCCCCATTAGCTTATTATAGGCCTGTAGATAAATTAATACAGGGCTGTAATGGTTACTGCCCTATCAAAGAGAGTAAATTTCACCCTTACTGGTCTTTAGACTGGGACACTTTTTTAGGGTGGGGTAGTGAATGTCTTTACAGTCAATATCTCTGTATACACATCTGCTTTAAGGTGATGGTACACAGGGAGATTTGTTGCCTGCTGTTAATTCTGGGCAACCGCGGCAAATCTCTCCTGAATGCTTTTCCACTGGCGATAAAATAAATTGCTGGTGGCAAAACATAGGCAGTGCTTTGTTTTCCAAAGTCGCCTGAAGTTTCCTTGCAAAGTAGATAGGTTTGATAACCAGAGTATCTACAGAGAATGCTGTACCTGAGATAAACCATATGGCACTTTCCATTAATGCAGATATGCAATCACAGAAAAAGAAAGTTCTATGTACCCAGAAAAGCAATGTCCTCATATTTCAGTCTGTTAAGGTACATGGGTAGCTACACAATCTGCTCTTCTCTGGCACAGATCACTAGGGAACACTCGCTGAAACATTGCTGTGCAGTCTGACATTTGTTACTCTAGAGTGCTGTCCAAGTAACATGTAGTGGGCCAATCATTTCTCATACAGCGTGGTCAAGGGCCGGATTATCTTAAAATGATGATGTCATACAGTAAAGTCTATGGAGCCGTCGAGGAGACTGGAGCCATAACAAAAAAAATCTTTGGAGGGTCAGTCTCCAGTTGGACAGAGGTTTATATTAGTACTGTCCAAGGTTTTGTATGCAGTAGGCATATTATTTGACATATCACATATTTGAGGTCCATGTTACATTAAAATGATTATGTCAAAGCTTGAGAAGGCCGGGGTCATAAAAATCCCATGGGTGGCCTCCAGTTGGAAGGCACTGATTTACTGTATATGATCATTAGAGGAGCTGCTTGTTTAGTGCAAGTGCAAGCAGCATGGCAGACCCTCTTATATGTAAGAAAGCAGATACGCAGAGTGTTACATGCACACAACATTCTGTAACCTCATAATTTACTGTGTATGTAAATGGTCTCTTTTTCTATTACACCACACAAATGTCCAGCCACACCCAACAGTATTCCCTTATAGAACCCCCTTATAGTGGGAGTTTTACCCCCAAGATGAGCGCACTTGACTAAACGTACCGACTCATGCATTTACATTATCTGTTCCCTAAACTGAGTGACTTGGACCTGGTTCGGCAACGTGAGAAACTGGTAAAAAGAAGAGTGGTTGCTTCAGTGGCCGAGCAATAATAATAAAATGCACATTTGCTTTGTGATGCACTGTTGTTCATGACATGGTTGTACATATTTGTTTATTTAAAAACCAAAAACCAAAAAAACACAAAAAAAAAAAACCCCAAACATTTCTGAAATGTAATTGGAACGACATTTCTTCTTAAAATCTTATTTTTCTTAATTGTCATGTGGTCTGCAATCCAGATCTTCGTGGCGCATTAAAGCAGGGATGGGTAACCTTTGGCACACTCGGAAGTTGTCTTAACTATTCCTGCCACAATGCATCTTTCTGCTGAGTTGGCAGAGGATACTGGGAGTTGTAGTTTTGCACCAGCTAGTGTCCCTAATGTTGGCTATCTATGGAATAGAGTTTAATGTACAAAAATGTTATATGCACTCTAATGTTATAATTTGTAAAAATTTTAAGTTTATATTTGAGCTGTACAGGGTTAAACCAATAATCGAAGTGTTTCATTCATAGACTTCTCCCTAAAGGTTATTTCAACTTTTCCAACGCTAATATTGGATTGAAACATAACTGTCTACCTCAATATCATTCAAGTAACTACAAACGTAATGCTTTTCTGAGGTAAATTGATATTCAAATCTTTTTTTTTTTTTTTTTCAATAAACTTTTCTGGATATTCAAATTATTACAATACTATTAAAGCTCCTTAAAAAACAATAAAATACCGGTGTCTTTATTTTGGGTTTACATTTCTGGCATATATCTATGCTGAAATTTGTAGGCCAGTGGCATACAGGCATTTGGCCCATTCCGCCTGGCATTGCTCCTGATGATAATAAAGGAGAACTATATCTTCTCGAGGAAAACCAACAGATAATGTATATACTAAAGGTGCCCATACACTATAAGATCCGCTCGCTTGGCGATGTCGCCGAGCGAGCAGATCTTCACCCGATATCCCCACCTACGGGTGGGCAATATCGGGTAGGAAGGGACTTGAAAAAAAAATAATCCGATCGTTTGGCCCTGGGGCCAAATGATCGGATTACATTTGAGTTTATGGGGCAGTCGGTTCGGGGACCGCATCAACGAGCCGATGCGGTCCCCGATCCGACCGGATTTTCTAACCTGGCCGATCGAGATCTGGCCAATTTCAGGCCAGATATCGGTCGGCCAGGCAGCTCTGTTCTGCTCATACACGGGCCGATTAGCTGCCGAATCGATCCAAGGGACCCATATCGGCAGCTATAGTCGGCCCGTGTATGGGCACCTTAACAAGTGAACTGTCAAATATACACCAGTAAATATTGCCTTTTTATATCTTTCACCTTGTGCCTCCATTTTGTGATGTTCTGTGACAGAAAAACTGCAAGCAGGAAGTAAATACACACTCTGTCCATTCATTGGCTGATATAACCTAGCAGTTAGAATGACCTTGGCTTGTGTGTGAGCACAGGGCCTCATATGTGTCCCCAGAGGGTCAGACATAAAATAGCAGTTTCATTATGGAAGGAAAATGAAGAAAAATCCTAGTTAGTTACCTATCAGTCAATATTTCCCATTTACATCTTTCACCAGAAACCACCATTTTGATTTTTCTGTGATCACATAACAGGAAAGAAGTAAGGAAGTATATAATATTTCTCTGCCCATTCATTGGCTCATGTAACCTAACATGCATGTGTTCTCTGTGTGAGTGCCATATGAACCAGAGGGACCAACTTTAGTACCTAAAATTGCTGCGTTTTAATATGGGATTAAACATAGTCTTACAAATATATGTTTTTTGTGTAAAGGCTTTGTTTTTAGGAACCAGGGTCAGGGTCAGGCTGGGGGTTGAAGGGCCCACCGGGGCTCCTGCCCCAGGGGCCCGCCGGCCACGTCCCCTAACCCCCCCCCCCGCGCATGGGCACCCTTAACCCCTCTCGCAGGGCCCCCCACCCGTCATCCTCCCCCGAATGCGTAAATTTAATGCGTCAGGGGCGGAGCGCTTGGGCAGGGGGAGCGCCGGCAAGGGTCAGGTCTTCACAGGGATTTCTCCCGGTATCCTGGCGGCCCAGTCCGACCCTGACCTGGGTTTTATGTGATATATTGTTATAGAGCCCTACAATGTTACAGTGAATGAAAATACCCTGCTCTGTGTGTTTCAGTTGGGGACATCCCAATTCATAACATGAGGTGAAGTGACAGGCTGACATTTTGTTCACCACTGCTAGATTGTAGCAGCAGAAAAAAACACCCTGTGTGCCATAAGCCTTAAAGTGGCCATACATGTTAAGATCCGCTCTTTTAGCGAGGCCACCAAACAAGTGGATCTTCTCCCAATATGCCCACCCAAGGTGGGTTATATTGAGCTAATTCGATCAAATTGCAACAACAGGTATAGAAGCCGTCAAACCATGGGCCGCATCAGTGTGATACGATGTAGTCCACAATCCGAAGGGAAAATCAAACCTGCCCAATTGACTTCTGCCTGATTTTCAGCCAGATAGCAATTGTGGGAGCCCATCGGGAGGGCCATACACAGGGAGAAAGCTGCCAAAACGATCTAAAGGACTCAAATTGGCAGCTTAAATCTGCCTGTGTACGGCCACTTTAAAAAATATGAATGACTTTTTCATAAGTTGTGTTTTTACTGTGATATATTTCTGTCTTAAAAGGTAAAAGGGAATTTTTATGTGATGCAGAACAGTGTTGTCCAATTGGTAGCCCCTGTGGGTTTGCAAGAGATTTTATAACACAGAACAATTGCCTGCTTTTGCCTAATTATTTTATATAAACCAGCCCTGGAGCATATGGGTATAATAAGGACATAAAAGTAGCCATACATAGGCTGACCATAGGGCTTTGTCCAACCAATGGGCCACAAGTTGATAAATATAAGGGGATTTAGCCATACAAAGTGAAGTGGAAGCTGTCAAACTACTTGTCAACACTAATCAGCCATTTATTTATTATTACATGAGGTGATCGCAAAATACCTCAGCCCAAGCAAACTATAAAACTGTATTTGTCAGAGAGTCTGAAAATCTGTGTAGAAGGAATGTTCTGAGCAAACATGAACCAGTGCCCTCATGCTTTGCTGTCTGCATGATGAAAAATAATTGAGATATACCACCTTCGCATAAATTAGGTATTTTCCCTTTAATTATTAACCAAGGAATTCACTGTAATTACAGAATAATGCTCTGTAGCCTAACTTGGAAGAAATGAAACATAACATTGCAAGTCTCACTGAAGTTCATTTACCAGCTTCATTTGTTTCCCATGAAACATGAGGGAGAAGACCCCATGGGGGCACAGAATATAAATCAAGAATGTTACAAGTGAAAAGGTACTACAATAATAACATAATATAGTATGACTATGAACTTGAATCTGTATTTTTCCCCATACGGGCCCACTGATTCTGAAGGCCCCTATATTATTCCCTACCCTAAAATTGTATCTGAACAGTTATTGACAAATATTTGAACTGGAACTCCTTCCTTGGTTTCTTAGTGGCATTGTCTGTGTTTATCGACCACTAGGGGGCAGTTAATGAAAGGTCTAATCTGGAAAAACAAATGGTGTTGCAATTGACTTTACAAAAGGCAAAAACAGACATAACACAGTATATTTATTTGTATTGTATCACGGCCACAGCTCCTATTAAGAAAAAAAACACAAATAAAAATTGGTTTGTGAATTTATTTTGCTAATATATATAGATAATGTTATATATACAGTATATGCACAGACATAATGGCATTTAGTGCTTAGGTTAATATGGAATAAGGTGACATGACCGTGTCTGTATTGTACAGTGGCAGCCAGTACTAATCATGCAGTCAAGCACTGATGAAATAACCAATGATAATGTACACTTAGCAGACTTCTGTGCCTCACCATGGCATCAGTTGTAATTCATCCTCTAATGTGTATAATAACTCCAAAATATAACATTTTACTTAATGTTGCTAAGAATATAAACTTTTTTTATAAACTTGTTGTCTGCCCTTTTCTGTTCTCAGGCCTGTTGGTTCTGACTTTTGAAACAATGTAGCAGAAACCAGCTGATTAACAAACCTGTAAAAGGCTGGCTTCTGCTACATTACTACGCAGAACTAGAGGGGCGAAAAGGGACAGACAAATAATCCTTCAGTTGCAATAGTATTAGTATTAAAAATAACATCAAGGCACCAGCACCCCCTCTGGAAAAATCTTTTGGTGGAACCAGGTGTGCAACTGCTAGAAGCCCCTTTCCTGTCGAAAGTTAAAAGAGAAGATGAGGCTATGGTTGTCGACTACCGTCCTAAATTCAAGGTCCCACTGCAGCCACTGGGTCTGCTGTATGGTAGTTGTGAACATTTTTAATGAATGTATATTGGAAAGTTGCATATAACTACATTTTCTTTTATTAGAAAAATGTAGGTTTTACATCCTAATAAGCACTGCTGTATTATTCCATTTCTGGCTAGTGCCACAGCTAGGGCAGCTACGTATATGAAAGAGTGTCTCACTTAACAGTAACTCACAGGACCCACCTAGGGGGGCTATTGATGGCCTTTGTGGGAGAGTTTCCCACTGTTTGTGATTAGTAGACGGTAGCCTTATGACATTAGCCTAAGGGTATCAGATCGTTAGCCTGTAGCAATTGTTTATGTCCCTCTTAAAAGACAAAAAGAGTGGGAAGTTAGAAAATTGGATTTTGAGTGTGTTGTATGGCAAAGCCCACATATATTGAGTTCCATTGCTCTTATGGCTACATAATGTGTTTTGTGTAACTAAAAATGCATATTGCTCTGATGAGAAAATGTCTTTTAGAATGATTGAATGTACTTGCAGAATTTAATGGGATATTATGATAATAATTATATCAGTTGTGCACTTCCTTCCTTCTCCTGTGCTTGGACAAATGTTATTGCTAGCTTATCCAAACTGGCCCCTTACCATTCTAATGAAAGTGTGCCCTTAGGGGCCCTATGGCTGAGTGATTTTAATATGTATAAGTAATATGTAATAAGTTGTGGAACTATGGGGTGATCTTAACATCCTCATCTGTTAACAACAGGGATGCATTATTATATCATATGCTGCGTTCAATGAGAAATGTGAAAGAAGTGACGCTACTAAGCACCAGTTATAAATTATATTTTTAATGGCACTCCTTGTTAAAACTTTATACCCTTATATTTACAATGGTAATACATTATGGACATCATTTAGGAAGTGCAGACTGCGTGCAAAATGCAATAACCTGCATCTGCTCCATGAATACAGTGCTGCCTGCATTAAGCAGCTCTGTATTCATGAGGGACAGGATGGGGAAGGGATGTAAGTATCTCCCCTCCTGCCCTCACCCGTTAAAGGAACAGTAACACCAAAAAATGAAAGTGTATAAAAGTAACTAAAATATAATGTGCTGTTGCCCTGCACTGGTAAAAGTTGTGTGTTTACTTCAGAAAGTCTACTAAAATTTATATAAATAAGCTGCTATGTAGCCATGGAGGCAGCCATTCAAAGGAGAAAAGGCACAGGCACATAGCAGATAACAGATAAAACACTATTGTATTCTACAGAACTTATCTGTTATCTGCTATGTAATCTGTGCCTTTTCTCCTTTTTTCCAGCTTGAATGGCTGCCCCCGTGGCTACACTGCAGCTTATTATATAAATTATAGTAGTGTTACTGTAGCAAACACACCAGTTTTACCAGTGCAGGGCAACAGTGCATTATATTTTTATTACTTTAAAGCTCTTTCATTTTTTGGTGTTACTGTTCCTTTAAGGCACCACGTGGGGGCATGTATGTGTAGGTTAAGTCAAGGATTATTTTATATGTTCAATAAGGATAAATTATATCTTAGTTGGGATAAAGGTACTGTTTTATTATTACAGAGAAAAAGAAAATCATTTTTAAAAATGCAGTCTATATGAGATGGCGTTTCCTTAATTCAGAACTTTCTGGATAATGGGTTTCTGAAAATGGATCCCATACCTGTATATAAAATAGTAAATATTCGAGGGATACATTATTATATATAGATGCCAGCACAATATGTAAACACAAAGAGATATGAGCTTACTGGACATATACAGAAGGATACAGGGAAATGGCAAATACACCAGTCTGTTGAATGTAACTGTTATTTTTTTCCTGCATATTGTTTGTATATCCAGATGGGGTGGAGGCAACTGAACCCACACAAAGGTGGAAATTTGTTTGTGAAATGATCCCATGACATATCTAGTCTTTACTTGGACCTACAGCAGAATATAGTTAGTGTCCCCCATACCCAAAATCTTAAGGAAGAAGATAATCAGTTTTGCACATTTATTAGGAACCATAACTTTTCCTCTGTACTGTGTGCCAAATGTATTTCTGCCTTCCTGGACAGCTGACCTAAAACATGGTTGTTTGGAGCCTTTTAGATATTCTAGGGTTCCCTACTACACATTTGTCAGCCCAAACCAGGCCATTTTCCATGCTAAATAGTGACATTAATCTGTCTGAGGTGCTTTATCCCCAACTGAGAGAAGAGGAAACACAATGTAATTTATAATCACAGGATTTTTATTGCTGAGGAACAAATACCAGTGGATATTCCCCAACATCTTTGATTAGCCTAAAGGCAACTCTGACAACTGGAGGGGTAAGAGTTTGACATCCCTGAGGTAAACTCTATTTTTCTCCTGCTGGGGCTAGCCTTTATAGGGTAACACCACTTGCTTTTGTTAGCCAGCCTTCTTTCTTCCCTATGAGACCTGAAGGCAGGAAGCCTGACCATCTGCAGGACACCCCCACCCCAAAGACACAGATCAATACAATAGGCCCACCCTGAGATCCATGGAATGTTAGGAGACCAATTGATCTCACCGAGTTTTTGCTGCAGGCCCCAAACTCAGTGGTAGTTAATAGAACAGGGTAAGTGGGAGGAGAGAGGGCTAAAATAGCAATATCCAGCAGTGGAGAAATAACAGATTTTTATAAATATTTATTTGCTATTGGATCAATTATAGTGAACAGCACAATGGGTCCCTCATACTCAGCAGAATTTTAGCTTCCCTTTCAAAGTCTGAGATAATCGCAGTCACTTGTGTGGTCATATAATGTTGTGTAATAGTTGTTAAACAGGTATGGGATCCCTTATCCAGAAAGCTCAGAATTACGGAAAGCCCATCTCCCATAGACTCCATTTTAATCAAATAATTCAGAATTGTATAACTGATTTCCTTTTTCTCTGTAGTAATAAAACAGTACCTTGTAATTGATCCCAACTAAGATATAAATAATCCTTATTGGAGGCAAAACCATCCTATTGGGTTTAATTAATATTTTACTGATTTTTTAGTAGACTTAAGGTATGGAGATCCAAATTACGGAAAGACTCATCCAGAATACCCTTGGTCCCGAGCATTCTGGATAACAGGTCCTATACCTGTACTTGTTCAACATACACATTAGGGCTGTCTACCCTGCAGTCCTCCAATTGTCACACTAGAACTCCCATCTTCCTACTCAGATAAAAACTGAAAACCTAGAGCTCCCTGTAGAGATTTCTGCTTCTTTGGGTCTTCACTGCTCCACTGTTTTTTATGGTGCACACAGCAATTTCAGTTTTTTTTTTTTACATATTTTTCCCCGTTTTCACATTTTTAGAGAAAATAATGCTGTACTAAAGCTTTCATAGGTTTTATACTGTCATTATTAGGAGATGGTGATATTGAACTTTTTGAACAAGGAAAAAATAACTAAACTAGTTGGAGCCCTTTCAACAATGTTGGTATCAAATTGGTCTATATACCCCAGTACTCCACTTGCAGTTTAAACCAAAGCATTTCTATTTCTATAAATACCGCCCTTAGGGTAATAATACAAGGGGTACTTCTTCCTTTATAAAAACATGTAAAAAAGCCTGAAATTGCCCTCCTTTTCCTTTATAAGAAATATGCATACTGCCATTTAACATCTACACTGGTGCTCTCAAGAGATCCTCATAGGGTCCATAAAGAGTGATTATGGGTGTTCTGATACTGAATTCCTATGGAAAATAAAGCAGCATACAACATTGTGAGATTACCCTATGTGCAACTAACTTTCAAAGATACACTATGGAAATCATAATACCCTAACCATCTAAATATGTATCACATGATCTCAATATTCCAGCATGAACAACAAGCATGCAACAGAAGCAAATTAATCTTATCATTTCTTCTTCTTCTGATATATCTGTAGTAGTTCTCCCCCACTTCACTTATCATATAAATGGGTGCCAGGCTTGTTAAGGGCTTAAGCCTCCTTGAACAATGAAGAGAATCAGTGACCTTTTGCAGTCCCAGTCTTGTTTGCATATGTCTGTTTACCCAAGAGAGCATCTGTCCCACTCTCCCTCTTATTCCTAAACAAGTCCATTGTCATTCATGCAAAAACATCAGCAACCCGAAAGAAATAAGTTTAATGTGATTCAGGTAAGAGCAAGCCTGTACTAAGCAAATATTCAAACCAGGTAAGTTGGGATCTTCCAATTTACTGACATATTTTTAATTAATATCTGCAGGACCTACATTGATTATTTACTCCCAATTCTTTTTTTGTTCTCTGCAAATAATACAGACATTGCATTGATCTTATTCTGGGCACTGCTTTCCCTATTACATGGGATTACATCCATCTTCTTGGAGGCCACTTGCATTGTAGGGTGGCACATGAAAAAAACTTTAGGACATATGTAACTGTTATGATCATGCTAAGTTGAGGTAAGAAATTCCATGGATCTCCACAATCCAGGTTTAAAGTCAGCAACTTACAGGGTCTCTTTTACATATTTTTCCAAGAAATCCAACCTAATTGCTCCCACTAAAAGTCACTGCCATTTTTGTGCCTAACAATTTGGGTGGCAGTTGGCAAACTGCATGCAATAGCAGCTGGTTGCACTTGGGACAAATTAGGCACCACGTAAGGGCATGTATGTATAATTCTGTACCACTAGGCTGAACATGAGTGACCCTATACCTAATACCTGGGCCACACAGATATAATATACAGGGCTCACTCACATCTCCATGTGCCCCCAAAACTTTACATGGTTTGCTACTATTAAAAATCAGCAGGGTTTATCCCGCTTAAACAAGTCCTGTTGTGCCGGTATTTTTGCGCTATTTGGATTGTGGTGGAGAGAGCCGAAGTCTCTCTAAATACTGTGCACCAGGCGGAACAGTGTGGAAAGGCCAGGGTGTGCTGGTGAGTGTGGTTTGACTATATGGGAGATAGCATAAATTCCCTGCTTATACAGAGGTGCCTCTCCCTAGAGTTCTAATAACTATAGACTTCAATGTACCTGACTTTCATCACTATGACTTATAGCAACAATAGGAAATGGACACCTGTGATTATTTGTCCAAGGTGAAAGTTATAAGATAAAATCATGGATCTGGGACTGACAATGGAAAGCAGACTTTAGAGATCTGCTACATTAAGGGCTCTGGCACACGGGGAGATTAGTCGCCCGCGACAAATCTCCCTGTTCGCGGGCGACTAATCTCCCCGAGTTGCCATCAGTTGCCATCCCACCGGCGAAAATGTAAGTCACCGGTGGGATGGCACACGCGGCGGCGCGATTTCTGCAAATCGCCGAAAATGCCTCGCGAGGCAACTTCGACGATTTGCCGAAATCGCCCATACATGGGCCGATTCTAGCTGCCGATATCAGTCCCTTAGATCGATTTGGCAGCTAATCGGCACGTGTCTGGGCACTACCGACGGGCCTGCCCGACCGATCTCGATCGGCAGGTTAGAAAATCTAGTTGGAATTACCCTGGGTTCTCCCGATATCACCCACCCGTAGGTGGGTGATATTGGGATTAGATCAACTCGCTTGGCGATCTGCCAGTTTATGGGGACCTTTAGGAATGGGCTCATATTAGAAAACATAAGGGTAAAGACACACAGACCTATTAGTAGCAGCTACTTTTCATGGCTACTAAAATACTGATCATTTACTGATAATTGTCTCTACGTGTGTTTTAGCAAAGGCTATTCTCAGTGTTGTCTATGCATCTTGCCATCTCTTGAGATGCTAAGCCCATATCATAGTTTGTGTATTACTCAACAAAGATTCTGGAAAGCAAACCTGTACCATATGGTATCATTGCATGTACCATATTAGGGAGCCTTCTGACAAAAAAAATTTCTCATTACCGTATTTTTCGGACCATAAGACGCACCGGACCATAAGACGCACCAATTTTTTGGGAAGGGAAATGAAGAAAAAAAGATTCTGAAACAAAGTGTCCTAAAATATTTTGTGTGCATTAAAACCCAACCTGTATCAGCAGCACCCAACATATTGCCCCCCACCTGTACCAGCAGCACCCAACATATTTCACCCACCTCTACCAGCAGCACCCAACATATTTCACCCAACATATTGCCCCCATCTGTACCAGCATATAGCCTACCGATATACTTTAAAAAAATGTTTTACTTGCCCATGTGGTCTCCGCAGGGCCCTCCTCTATTTACCGGCGCTTAGCTCTGGCGCATGCACAATGACACGCATGCGTATGGGCATGCGCGTCATTGTGCATGCGCACAGCGCCATAGCTAAGCGCCGGCAAATAGAGGAGGGCCCTGCGGAGACCACATGGGCAAGTAAAAACATTTTTTTAAAGTATATCGGTAGGCTATATTCGGACCATAAGACGCAGGGACTTTTTCCCCCCACTTCTGGGGGAAAAAAAGTGCGTCTTATGGTCCGAAAAATACGGTATATACATGGGCGTCCACAGAAGGGGGCAAGAGGGGGCACTTGCCCCCCCCTGGAAAAGTAGCAAAAAAAACAAAAACCTTACTCCGTTTCTGCACTGTGCCCTCAAGCCCGTTTTTGCTGTGCTCCGATTGGATCTTTCTTCTTGTGGATTCTCCAATCAGAGCACAGCTTCCTTGACAGACAGTAAAATTGACCAATCAGAGCAGAGATGCACACAGGGATCGGGAGATTTTGCAAACTGGAAACAGAAATAAAGACTGAAAAGAAGAATCTGCCCCTGTAACTTTACCTAAGAACCAACTCTCAACTTTTGCTGCAGTTTTCATCTCACAGGCACTATACACAGGTACTATACACAGGCACTATACACAGGTACTATACCCAGGTACTATACCCAGGCACTATACCCAGGTACTATACCCAGGCACTATACCCAGGCACTATACCCAGGCACTATACCCAGGTACTATACCCAGGTACTATACACAGGTACTATACCCAGGCACTATACCCAGGTACTATACCCAGGCACTATACCCAGGCACTATACCCAGGCACTATACCCAGGTACTATACCCAGGTACTATACCCAGGTACTATACACAGGTACTATACACAGGTACTATACCCAGGCACTATACCCAGGTACTATACACAGGTACTATACCCAGGTACTATACACAGGCACTATACACAGGTACTATACACAGGCACTATACACAGGTACTATACACAGGCACTATACCCAGGTACTATACACAGGCACTATACACAGGTACTATACAAAGGCACTATACACAGGCACTATACCCAGGTACTATACACAGGCACTATACCCAGGTACTATACACAGGCACTATACACAGGTACTATACACAGGTACTATACAGTTCTAAAGAATCACTAGCTGACATTAAATTGTTTTTTGCCTGACATCTATAATAATTTATAATCTATCCCCTACCCTAACACATGGAGGGTAAGTTAACTCTTTCCCTCTGAAAAAGCTCATTGTGTGTTTATATATGTGTTGTTGTTTTTTTTTTTTGTCATTGTTTTGTTCATTTATAGTAAGTTACAGTGGGGCCAATGCTGTGTATCAGTGCCAGTGTTATAGTGCCAGGGCCTGAATATCTGCCATCAGTACCCACTGCTCCTCATGGCATATAATGTGCTGGGTTTGTAAATAAGGACTGCATCTCACTGTATATAATGTGCTGGGTTTGTAAATAAGGACTGCATCTCACTGTATATAATGTGCTGGGTTTGTAAATACGGACTGCGTCTCACTGTATATAATGGGGAGTCAGTACCCACTGCCTTTCTTGCTATAAAACTAACATAAACACATCTAAAGGGGTGGTTCACTTTTAAGTTAACCTTTAGTATGTTATAAAATGGCCTATTCCTAGCAACTTTGCAATTGGTCTTCCTAATTAATTTTTTTGAATAATTTGCCTCTGTTCTGCCTCTATACAGATTTCAAATGGGGGCCAAAAAATATTGCTCTGCGAGGCTACAATTTTATTATTATTATAATTTTGTATTACTTATTTTTCCAAGTAGGCCCCTTAACTATTCATATTCCCATCTCTTGTTTAAATCACTACCTGGTTGCTAGGGTAAATAAGACCCTAGCAACCAGATAGCTGCTGAAATACCAAATGGAGAGCTGCTGAACAAAAAGCTAAATAACTGAAAAACCATTAAAAATAAAAGTGAATTCGAATGCGAACTACCCCTTTAAGCTAACTGATCACAAACACAAATGTTTGCAGATCCCCTAACAGAAGTGCGCGTATGAATACTTTTACTACTAATACTAAACATTTTAGGGTAAAAAAAAAAGCACCCCCACCCGCACTTTTGTACAGTATCCCTGGGAGTCAGTGGGAACGGCAAGAGGTAGTTGGGAGGTTAACTTTTTACGTCAGCAGCGAATCCACTAAGTGTCACATTAGCTGTAGGTCAGTCTGTGTATGGGCCATATTTAGCCTCCCCTAGTATCATCCTGCAAAAAAAAAAAAATATATATATATATTTATATATATATATATATATATATATATATATATATATATATATATTTATCTGTTGCAGGATGATGCTAGCTTACTTGCCCCCCCTTGGAAAATTTTCTGCGGACGCCCATGGGTATATATATATATATAAAGAAAGTATGTAAAGAAGGAATGCTTTTACAGTTTAAAGTTTACTATTTCATAGAAATACAGTCAAATACATCTTCTTTATAAGAGTTTCATTTCTTACCACCCTGTCATGCAGGCTATAAATTGTACATTGCTATTGATAGTGTATAAGATAAGAACCAAAAATATCTCTGTTGAACTAATCAGCATCCACCTTGGCAGTTCTTTCACCTACTAAAAATATTATGGCTAATTTTATGGTTTAGTGCCGATTAGTCCTTGAGCCTTCTGTTTCAAATTGAGCTCTGTTGCGCCATTTTGATGAATGGCGCAGTGGGAACACTGAAGCTACAATCACCTCCTGACCAGGCAGTAGCTCCAGGGTTCCCTAAGTGTCATGTGTCACAGAGTGGTCGAGACTAAAGGATCAGGCACAGATGCCACTCAGACGACAAACGCTTGAAATGACACTAGGCAGACTTCTAAAATATTCAGTGCAAATGTGCAATTTGCAATGACCCACAGTCACAATTGCATCCATTTTGATGAATCAGGTGCAATTGCTCTGGACACAGATGCAGGGCAATTGCACCCACTTTTTCTGGGAAAACTATTGTGTTTAGGGAAAAACACAGAGATTGTGTCCAAAATTGCACTATGCTCACTGTGTCATTGTTTTTAGTTAATTATGACAGAACATTTTTTGAAACTGGTTGCTTTGGGAAACGTTAGTTGATTGTGACTTTTCTTTGTCATTAATAGAGCTTGACATATTATTGACCATTGCTAAGCATAGATCAATCAATGTCTCCTTCCATTTATTCATTCTAGTCCCAATGGATTCCTTAGCCTAGCAATATTCAAAAGTTGCCCAAGTGTGTGGTCTACTCCGAAATGCTAAAACAAAGTGATCGGTGACACAAGTTAGCTCAGGAATCTGAACATTAAGCAGATATGGTTAAGCAGACATAAACCATTTTTGCACCTCCGTTTGTGCTGCAGCTGTTGGAGGGAGTAGATGAATCATTTCTTATGTACTTTATGTCTTTTCATTGCATATCACATATCAAATGTAAAGACGTTTCTATTTGTACGATAGCCTTCGCAAAGAAAACAGCATCTTTACCACTAAAATCCAGCATTGTAAATTGTAAATTGATTTACTTATTATACAATTCAGCTGTATATTTAACCTATTCAGATGCTGAGATTCAAGAAATTTCCTTGGACATCTCTCTAATGATGGTTTACAGGGTTCTCCCCAGTAAATACTACATCATAAACATACATAACAGGATTCTTTACATCATTTTCTTTTGTCTTAAAAAATAAATAAATAAAGAGACAAATAGATGCATTGACCATTTGAAATAAATATATATATAAATACAAATAAAAAACAGACATGAGTCAGAATTTTTTTATTCTGTTACATCATTTAAGAAAATGTTGGTTATTAATTAAATTTACAAGGTGTCTTTTATGAACTGGCTGCAAATGATTCCAGATTTTGCCCCCCTGGGGATCCCATTTACTGACAATGATTTAATTTGTGTTTTTACATAGGGGTTTCAGGGTGGAGGATTGACACCATTCAGCTTGAAATGGATATCACATCTAAATAATATACATGTAAAATGCACCTAATTTTTATGTATACAAATTCTGGCCGTATTGAAGGATTTTTTGTAGACTGTTTACAAGAAAAGAGTCTAATTTACTTCTTCCATCATTTTACTAGCCTGCACCCAAAGTCGTTTTAATAAATAGGCAAAAGATGCATTTGCTTAGGATCCAGCAGGACAGGGGGACCCACTTCTATCAATAATAACCTTTCTGGATTTGAGAAAAACTCAAAAATCTAGATATCTCTAAATGAAATCACTTAAATTTGACCCTGGTAATCGCATTTTACTCTTTATTTTCAAGGGGTCTGTGATCTTAAATTTTTTTTAAATAGCTCAAATTTTGAAAATACCCCTCCTATAGTTGTTAATTTTATATTTTTTTAATAAAATACTTATTTTTTCAAGATTGTTGTACTTCACAAAAATGTCTAATATTTGAGTTTTAGAAAATTGTCGAGATTCTGTATAGGGAGTAATATGGTTGGCAGTTTAGGTGATATCAGCCAAATTGTGCAGGCAATTTAGACAGATCACTCTGCGATCCCATGGAATTGCAGTCCGTCTGTCCTATCTACAGGTATCTCCCAGCTGTTCACGTGGGAAGTCACTGTCCAACACTCAAGTGAAAGGGATTGCACCTCTTTTTTGCTTGTTCATATTGTGTAACCACAGTAAAGCTACCCATACATAGGCAGATACTGGCTGGCTAATGAGTCTGCAACCCATTGACTTGTCTGTGGGCTCTAAATCGCAACCTACTAAATTTGGATATGATTTAGCTTTGGTCAGCTATCAGTTGGGCTATTGGGATAGAGTTTGGAGCTGACTGATCTACAAGACAGTGATCCCATTAGTCAGATGTAGCTTAACATTTCGGTGGTCAAATGGAGTAAAGACCCACTTGCTTTATGACATGACTGTGGAGTGGACCAGCTGCATAACGCCATCTTTACAAACACACTGAAATCAGTGCTTATTATCTTGGGAACAGCTCAGATACCATAACTTTTGGTTTTAAGCAAAACAAGGATGACCCACTGTCCACAGACCTGTTCCTTCACAAAGCTGGACCTTGAGTTTTACACATTGCCAGAACAGCAAGTTAACCCATATATCTTTTTATACTATAGCAAGCCACATATGTTTTAGATGACACTGCATTGCTATATGATAGAAAAATATTTAAACAGCCTAAACATTTCTTTCATAAACACTGTAACTATATCCTTGTTCTGCAGCCACATTTGAGAAGCAGATTATTTTATAATGTAAAATAGATGTCAAAAACCCTTAAACATGATACACTCATAAATAAGCATGTGTCCGTTTATATGCACTTAATGTATATAGCAATTTGCCTTGTATTGTCGTAGCATTATTTACTTTGGAATACATGTTGTAGCAGTAAATGATATAATGAGATGTTTTCATTTTAACTGTTTATCACTAAATGCTATCAGATGGTGATGGCTCACCATATGTGTGCAGCGAGTTGGCCTATAGTTTTCAGTGAGTTGTTGGAATGTGTAGTTCAGATGAGGTTGTAATTCACCAATAGCCAGTAATCATATAGGTACATCTTAATTAATGTCATTGGTTAAATTACCCTGTGCTGGTCAAATAAACTAAAATCTATTAAGTATATGCTGATGAGAGACCCTAGTGTAGTGTAAGGGGGGAGGTATTTTATTTACTGCTTCAAGAAAGAAGGAGAGATTAATAAAATGGAAGAGAAACTGGAAGGTATAAATGGAAAGTGTACTAAGTGAGATGTTAACAGAAGTAAAATTTTACATTCCAAACAAAATCAACCTATCTAAAGGGAGCTGTCTAGAACTATAGCCACTTATGACAGTGAATATGGCTGAAGGAAAGCAGTTATTGGTCTTTGAAAATGTTAATGTTCTGAAAAATGTTGTAGAACAACTTTATCTATAGCTAGAAGAAGAAACTAGTAAGCAAGACCATTTCCCAATATGTTAATATGTTGTATATTTACAGGCATGTGCAATATAAATAGCCATCGTAGCCACTGAGGCCATGGAACAAATTAAATCTTTGTTTAATTTAAGTTTGTGCCCCCATAAATGTTTGGTATTTAAGGGCTGTGTCACACAGGGAGATTAGTCATTGCGCAACAAATCTTCCTTGTTAATCTCCCCGAAATGCCATCCCCCCAGCTAGAATGTATATCGCCGGTGGGATGGCATACACAGCAGCGCGATTTGCCGAAGTTGCCAAAGTCGCCTTGAGAGGAAACTTCAGTGACTTTGGCAAATTGCGCTGCCGCGTATGCCATCCCACCGGCGATTTACATTGTAGCCGGTGGGATGGCATTTCAGTGAGATTAGTTGCCCGCGACAAGGAGGATTTGTTGTGTGGCGACTGATCTCCCTGTGTGACACATCCCTAACAAATCTGCTGTCAGTTAAGAGTTTGCCTAAATGAGACTAAGGGCTCTGGCACATGGGGAGATTAGTCACCCGCAACAAATCTCCCTGTTCGCGGGCGACTAATCTCCCCGAGTTGCCATCAGAGAGCCGTCAGTTGGCATCCCACCGGCGAACATGTAAGTCGCCGGTGGGATAGTACACGCGGTGGCGGGATTTCTGCAAATCACCAAAAATGCCTCGCAAGGCAACTTTGCCGATTTGCCGAAATCGCCTGTGCAGCGTGTACCATCCCACCGGCGACATACATTTTCGCCGGTGGGATGGTAGTTTGGGGAGATTAGTCGCCCGTGACAAGGGAGATTTGTCGCGGGCGACTAATCTCCCCGTGTGCCAGAGCCCTAAGAGTATATATTTTGTTGCTTTCCTGTTCAGCATCAACAGATAACAGCTTGCTTCACTGGATGGGCCTTTACAGATTATCATTACAAACCTTCCTGAGTGATGTCAACCAATGAATGATTTTTGAAGGACATGAGAAAGAGGCTATACATAAAAAAGAAGGACTAGTTGTACTAGTTTCTGCAAGATCTGTCTATCTGCATCTCCCAACTACCTGTCTTCCTATGGTAGCTGCTATTGCTGTCCATTGTTCTTCATGTTCATGTTGTCATTGACTATGATAAACTCCTTGATGTGTATGTGATGTGTTGGAAGGGTTTGCATCTAGAAGTCCTTAATTCTCAAAAATGTTTTGCATATTTTAATTAGGATACCAAAGCAGTTAAAAAATGTTCAGCCATGTGTTAATCTAGGGAAAAACATCTCCTTAACTTAACCTATATGGCACCTATATATAGTGGAGGACCAGCTTTTACACAGATACTCCTAACATAGTCTCAGCCTTTGGTTGAGACTTCCTCACACTCTGATGCTACATCCTTACTCCCACCTAAGAGGGATCTAAGAGACAAGTGCTTGCCCCTCCCTCACCTTCCTGAGGGACCTAAACCTTATCACATTGGATTACCATAAGCACATTGGTACAGGATTTCACAGCGATACAGTCCCCCCTTTAATCTCTTGATGGAGCAATACACAAGGGGCACGCAATGGCGTTTCTTAAAAATGTATTGGACCTATTTTCAGTCAGTGCCCCACTGGGCCCCCTGCACCTCCTCAGTACACAAGGTGCTAGTTTTGTCTATAGTTATGTACCTGCACACAGTTATTCTAATTATTGTTTATATATAACATTTGATAATGACACCCATTTAGGATATCCTTATAGTAGTTAAGATACCCTTCATACTGCATAACTTTGCAACCAAGGTAAACTGGACACAGATAGTTTAGGTGCTGCCATTAGAATTTATGGCTTCCTGGCCACACCCTGTTACAGTCAAACAAACCTCTGATATGCAGTGCCCATATCTGTACTAACCCCACTGCTTTCCCCTGGGACTGTCCCCTCAAATGGCAGCCCTGCCTATACTTATAGCTTATATCTAATTATGCTCTGTCTGTCTCTATCATATTATTTACATTGTTTAACTTTTTATCACCAATAGGAGAACGCAAAGATCTTACTTTTGCCTGTACAGCAGGTATTTGGAATATGAAAGTAGAATTTGTGCACAAATGCCAATGTCATTCATGCCAAGTGAGCTTTTGGTGACATTCTATCTGAGGCTATTTAAAATCCTGTTAATCTTTTAATATTCTTATTGTGTCTATGTATAATACAGGCATACATTTGCCTAGATACCTAAATATCTGCCCACCTGCTTTGTATTTTAGCTTACTTACTTCCCTCTCTTTTTCCCCTGCATTAAATAAATATGAAACCCTTTTAATTCACATTGTATGACATTATAGTAAAAGGTTGGTGGATGATCATAAATCCACTGCTTCTCCAGCTGTTTCTATGTGCTACTGTAGCCGTACATCTTATGCTTTAACTTAAAAACCCTGGTGTTTTATATGGCCTGATGTCATTCCAACTATTAAGTAGACCTTATTAAGTGATTTATCTTACACCTCAGCATGATCTTGCCTAATGCTAACCAGATTCTGATACAGGGAGTCCTGGGTTCAAAGTAACAATGCATTTAGTCGTTTATCAGGTCATATCATTTACCCAGTAATTACTGACAGATTCTGGCCACAATTACAACTGGACAACAGGACTCATAGCTTCTCCATAACAGAACAGCTTTAATATCTCTTATCCTATCTAGTTAATATTAAACATGTTGATGATAGGTGTTTTTGAATACCTGTGATACTATTATATTCTTGAGAAGTCAAAAAAGAATTCCAGATTCTTGAAAAAATATTAAATCATGTAAAAGTGATCCATAGTCATTAGAATATCTAAAACAAATGTAAATCTATAAATAAGCCTTTTGTGTACCACCCTTTCAAATAACACTGGTAGTGACCAGTAGAAACACTAGAATGTCCTCTATAAAGTTGTATATTATAGATAATTCTTTAGGCTAGACATTATTTATAAAAAGAATACTTAATCTAAAGAAAGTGCACCAACAGCAAAAAAGGTGCCATGGGTTGAAGACAGTTTATAAGGTATACATGTAGCATATAAAGGTGGTGAAAAATAACTAGCAAAACATTTTAGTAGAAACTTTTTTTTTCTCAGGACTTGGGGTTTTCCAGTTAAGTAGCGATGAGTGAATCTGTCCCGTTTCACTTTGCCAAAAACTCTGCATTGAAGTCAACACGTGACAAATTTAACGCTGGCAACTTTTTATATGCACATCCTTTTTTCTCTCTCCAAATGCATTAAAATGCCTGCTGAAAAAACTCGCTCATCACTAGTTAAGGGGTCTTTGCATAATATGAATTTCCATACTGTAAATCCACTAAAAATAGATCCAACAGGATTGTTTTGCCTCCAATATGGATCAGTTATAACTGAGATGAAATCAAATACAAGCTACTGTTTCATTATTACAGAGAAAAAGGGAATATTTTTTAAAAAAAATTTGTATTAAATGATTAAAATGGAATCTATGGGAGATGGCCTTTCCATAATTAGGAGCTTTCTGGATAAGGGATCCCATACCCATACTCCAAGAAGAGAAATGAAGGTGTATAATACTGGAGTAGACAGGAGAGAATGAAGTGAAAAGGAAGACATAAAACAATGCTTTTGGGACTTCATAAACCCAAGTAGACTGTTGCTGGATCTTTAGAAACGGTCAGAAAAAGCCCACTTCTATAGCAAACATGGAACTTTCAATTCCCCCAGAGCTGCTCCTTATCTTTCATCAGACACCGTGCCAAGTTCTTTGTGATGAAGAAATTAATATATATTGCATGTAACAGCCACATTTTACTTGTCAGACATTTCAATCAATACGATTTAGCAGTCGCGTACTTTAAATTAATAGGTTTTTTTTCATTTTAATGCATTTTAGAACATGCTTCTTTGTAAACAGATCTAAATAGATTTCAGCAAGAATTTGTAGTATAACTTACTGCCAGTAAGTTACCCTTTCAACCAAGCAACCAATGTTAAAATAAGATAATGAGAACCTCTTTATTATCAGAGGCCATATGCAAAAACCACAACACAATCCGACATTTAGCTGGGTAAAAATTTGCCAAAGGGGGCATTTGCCCAGTGCCGACTAGGATTGGGGCACACCAGTTCACATTTCATGTGGGATAACCTTTGACATAAGAATCCTGCAGAGATGGCAGACCCCTAATTTTAATCAACTACAGCAGAAGAGCTTTACAGTATGGGTCTTTAATAGCATCACCATTTTATAATTTTTCTGCTCCCAGGGCTGTTGGCGTACCTGGGAATCAGGCACAGACCATTTCTTCACTGCCTGCCTTACTATATTGAACTTCATGTGCTTGAGGGTTATTCTATTAGAAGGTTTTGGGGCAGTGGGGTCCCACCAATTAAATTTTGCCCCCTGCCTGCTGGTACATTAATGCGGCCTTTCACAAAAATATTTCAACCTTATTAATTTTTTTTCTGTGTCAAAATTGGTGTGTGAAGGCAGGACAGCTCGGCATATTTACACAACATTCAGCTGGATATGTTCCACACCAAGCTCTAAAATACGCAATGCACCTGCTCAATGCCAAGTGTAAAATAGAAGGCTTCTTTTGCCTGTGGGTTCCACCCCGTGCCCTTTCAGAGCAACAAGTGTATTGGCTCTATCAGCACAGAAACATCTCAATGGTTTTGTGTATGGTGTTTGAGCATGGGCAGTCTTGTACTTTTTTGTTCTTAATGGTTGCTCCCACAATTGCATTCAAGGTCTGAATAATGCAATGTAACAGTAACATAAACCAGTGAACATTTATATAAGTCATTTAATAACATCTTGCTGAGAATATGTTGCTACTACATAGTTTTATTTACTGCTAGAAAGGTAGGCTGAAGTCCATATAAGTTTGATTCAGTCAAAAAGCTCTTCTTGAACAGTGGCATAAGTTTGGAAGAATTCCAAGCCACAGACATCTAACATGTCACAAAGCTTAGATTAATTATATAGGTATGCAAGAAGACATGTCTGGAGCAGCTGTTTTGAATAACCAGCCTGCAATTTGACTTTCAGTGTCTTGGTTTTTAATAGGTTCTCTCATCTGATGGTTTCACATTATCACTTGGATTGTGTTCAGATATTCAGAGATCGGCTGATATCTCAGGCTCTAATTTTTTGAATTACTGGGAATTCTATCACGGATTCTTCGGGGCTTGTTTTGAGACGCATACAGCTTTCTTTTATTATCGAGGGTTACAGAGGTCTGCTTAATTAAAAAATGATCTGGAAGGGGCTTGCAGCTTCAGAGATAAGAAGCGACAGTCCGAATGGTTTTTGTAGAGATTGTTTTGTTATTACTTTATCTTGCCGCGCACCATCAGGGCGGCCTTTGCAGTTTCCCAGTGTTTCACAGAGAACCCTTGTGCGCTTGGAGAACTGTGTTTAATAAATGAACTGTTTAAACATTCCTCCTTTACTGAAGTGCCCCGCAATTTATTCCTGATTCCTTTCAGATGAACATACGACATCAAACCAACAGATGTTATTCCTGTATTTGCATTAAAATGTCATACACAGTAGGAAGACACTTATGCAAATGATAACTATATTTACTTCTGGAAAATATCCCCCACTGCTTTAGATTTTTCTTAAAAAAAAAAAAGTCTGTCCTACTGATTTTAAAGGGCTAGCACCTGGGCAAGGAGCCCTTTTAATGGACAAGAGACAAAGCTTAAAGCTCATAAGTGGATATTACTGCATCTGGCAATGAACTCCGTGTCAAGCATCTTCATTCTATAAAGAGAACAAGAAATAAATTGCATGCAGGACTGTTTTATACGGAAAGACTGCATTAGTTGTGTTTACATTGTAAAAACATTAAATGAAACTGGATGTAATTACTATAAAAGCTAGAAAATGATTGCATATGGAACAGTCTTCTTTTAAAGAAATCAGAAAAAAACACCCATTTAGAAAATGTTCCTTTCTAGCATCTACCAGTCACTTTTGCCTGGATCATATTTTACTTTTGAAGGAGAGAAGTGGATATCCACACGAATTGGTACAGATGGTACCAAACATTACTGGGAGGCCCATTTATCAACATTTGGTTTTAAAAGGTTTTTGAAACCACAAATAAACACACAAACTGTATTTTAGCGCAAAAAACGTTAGTTGTGAAAAAAAACGAGTGTTAGTAAATGCCCCCATAATCTTTACTCAAGTGCCACCCAAGTACCGCTGCATTAATCATTCCACTCCTGCTTTCTATTATTTTCCCTTAGGTGCCACCCAATAAGTCCATAAGAAATATATTCTCTGCCCAGTAGAGCGGAGAAGCAGTTTTTTGTTTTTTTTAACTACCGGTATGTTTTTATTTATTTTGAAAGAAAAACAAGGAAAGACATTATAGAATCAAGGTAACGGTACAGTATCCATTTTTAAGATTGAGTAAGTACATATGTTCGTAGTGGTCGTGATAGATGTATGTGTTAAATAGGAGAAGCAGTTTTTAAGCAAACTTCCTCTTGCTCATTAAGCCAAAGCCTTCTGCAATGCCATGCCCATACAAATATTACCCTTCTTCTTTTATTTTCCTACTCATACATCTTTGGTTTACAAGTCAGCTTACACTCCAGTGCACCAATGAGGCCCTTAATATAGCTCTTTTATTTAATTTGCTCAAAATATCCACAGGTAAAGTGATTATTGGACATTTGCCCCCTGCCTTTGTGTGCTTTGCTGAATTGGTGTGTTAGGAACCCTCTGTTCTAGAACCAGGGACCTGGCCCACTACTCCTCTGAGCTGAGCCATAGAAGGCAATGTGGTTGCAGCCTGCCTATGTTATCTCAATGTCTTTTCCTCCTGTCTGTATTCCCTGGCCCACAACCATGATCCAGCTGCAGGCAACAGTCCAATTTAGGGGCTATTTAATTTTGCCTTCCATAGCTATATTCAGCTCTCCTGTGTGTCCCAGTCATCAGAATTCCTGTTCTGAGAATTCTGTCCAAGTATTCTGTCTTGAGTTCCTGTCCTGTAGGTCTTTTTCCTGCCCGGTCCTTGTTCCCATATTATGCTGCCTTGGTTTTTATCCTTGGTCTGTTATATACGCCAAAGATCTACTCTAGGGAGCAACTACACCTTTAATATTAATGGAACACTAGGTGATTTGACCACTGCTACCCTTCGGCAGAGAACAACAGCAGTCAAGACTCCATAGTTAATCTGTAAGTGCTCCTAATACTGCCTAAAGGAAAGTGCCATAGTGGATGCTAACTGGGTGGTGAATGGTAGACCTCGGCACCCAAATGTAATGGGGTGCTTTATATTCAGTAATATTAGTTGTAGTAAAAGGTGGACAGAAATGTCAGAAGGCAGCTGCAGTGTGCCATTTACCTACAAATTTTATGGTCCTGGAATTTATTAGGTGGGCTTTCTGTTACTGATGATCTCTATCTATGGCCAATTTAAAAGGATCCAGGTCCTTCTAGACTACAATTTAAATTACTCTAAATACTGATATTAAAGGGATTCTGTCATGAATTTTATGATGTACTTTTTTATTTCTAAATTACGCTGTTTACAAAGCAAATAATTCACTCTACCGTCTAAAATGTATTTGTTTAGCTGTAATATTGGTGTGTAGGCGCCATCAGTGCAATGAGGAGGCAGGAAAGATGCACTGGTGCTGAGCACAGCTATAGAGAAGTGCAAGGTGCATCTTTGAATGCAAGTAAAGGTCCCCATACACAGGCCGATTATAGCTGCCAATATCGGTCCCTTGGACCGATTCAGCAGCTTATCGGCCCGTGTAGGGGCAGAACCGAGGGGCCTGGCTGACCGATATCTGGCCTGAAATTGGCCAGATATCGATCAGCCAGGTTAGAAAATCCAGTTGGAACCGACTGCCCCATTGCCGGGTGCAGAATTGGATCGTTTGGCCCCAGGGCCAAACGATCGAATTCGCCTACATGCCTCCCCGATATCACCACCCGTAGGTGGGGATATCGGGTGAAGATCCGCTCGCTTGGCGACAATTATAGAAAAGTACAGTAAATGATTTTATTGCAATAAAATATGGACTTACAGTGTTATTTATTCAAGTATGTGTCTTTTTACTCAATTTTACTCAAAATTAACACCTACTACAGACAGGCGATAATTATAGAAAAGTACAGTAAATGAGTTTTTTGCAATAAAATATGGACTTACAGTGTTATTTATTGAAGTCTGTGTTTCCCCTAGAGTGACGCAGCCGCCAGTTTGCAGCGAAATGTTCATTTTTAATACAGTCATTTTCCGCAAGTATTGGCGTGTATGGCTAACATGGCGTGCGTTCATTTGCCCGACTATTTATATTTGGCTAAAAGTGATGAAATGTTTCGCCAGGCATGGATTCGCAGCGAATTTTTGGACGTGCGTTGAATTTTTCTGCGGTGGATTTTTTCATGCGTTTCGCAAAACAATCCGCCAATGGCAAAACGCATGAAAAAATTTGCCACGCAAAAATTCAACGCACATCCAAAAATGTATACAAGCGTCAAAAAATAATAGTCACGGGCAACAATTTTTTTGCCCGCACAACATTTTTGCCGTTTCGTGGATCTTTCGAAAGATTTGCTAATTTTTCACTAAAGATAACCAGAACACATTTGCTCATCACTAGTGGCTACTATTTATAAGCATCTACTATTTATATGATACCATTTATATGCTACCATTTATATGTGGCTAATATTTATATACACCATTTATATGTGGCGACAATTTTTATACACTATTTCTATGCTACCATTCATATGCGGCAACTATTCGCGTGCGTAATTTAGTGCATGTACCGGCAAATACCGCATTGAAATAGTCTTCGCGAGTTAAATAACGCATGCAATATCGCGCGTAAAAAAACGCAAGTATGCTTATAGTGAATCGTGCGAAAAAACGCCAAAATTAAGACGCGGTAAAATTTATAGCGCACACTAAAAATAGCGCACATTTTATCGCACTTTAGTGAATCAGGCCCATAGTGTTTACAAAAAAGAAATGACTGTAGGGGTCACTGGCCTCTAGATTGGATGTGCAGGTACCGGGCAATAGGCAGGATAGGGGACACTGGCACTGGTAGAACAATCTTTGCTCTTTGTTAGGGCACACCTAGGACACGAAAGGCAGGTAAAACAAGGTGATGTTGGCTAAACCAACAGGGTGGACATGCTTGCCACTGCTTACAGAAAGGTTATTCAAGGGTGGGCAAGGTAGATACTGCTGGAACTCTTTGGTAGAATGTTACATATTGGTGACCTGTGCCCTGTATTAGGGAGGTATTTCTCCATATTATTCTGCAAGACCAGGACCCTGTTAAAAAGGAGTTTGCAAGTAATAGCTTAAACCGTTTAATACTACACCCCAGGGGACATATCAGGGTGAGTGGAAAAAGGGCAGTTCAGAGACCCCTTCTAGAAAAAATAGTGGGGTTATTACTTTCTAGGGACCACAGTAGAAAGGAATGCAGGTTCAATCTTTCTGCCCTGAAAGCAACCTTATCAATAGAGAAAATAGACTTTACACCTCTAAAAATCCTATACAAATGAATTGAGAGCTGTGAAATTTCTCTGGGGTAAATGGTGGAGGGCTGTATTTCATTCTTTGATAAATAAGTCTCAATGCCTAGCGTTCACCTGCAGTAAGCACAATTAGGCACTAAAATGTTACACACCTTCATACAAAACACACCAGGATTTGTTATCTGCAAAATATTTCCATTCAACAGGGAAATATTTCTGCACAGTGGCTTATGCTGTAAAGTGATTCATAAAGAAAGGGTGTTGAAAAAGGCAATTTCCCAATTGGTTTGAAGATATCACATAGGGATACTTGATCCGCTAAGTAAAGGAAAATGTGATTATTTTAAAGAATTCTGAAAGAGTGCTCTTTGCACTAATATGACTTTTGTTTTTAAATTTAGTCTTTTGTTAAGCCAAAGAGACACATGACAAAACAATTAATCACCAAATTGCTCTCTGTTCTACAACTTTACTAACATTAACTGACTTTAGGGTCAAAATGGATTAGCAATCCACCTATGTTTAGAAATACTTTGAAATTCCCCAGACAAGTTTGCAATGCACCATTAAATCACTTACAGTTTGTATGTCTTTGCAAACCTGCTTGACACCTGACTCTGCTTGCACTTCAATCAGTTTCCATTTTGGACGTCTAGCCAACCCATCATTTTTGTCCTCTTTTAAAAAAAAGGCTTTATTTTCTGCTGATCCGGATGCACTTTGCCAATAAATAAATATTTATGATTTTGAAAATTTCCCCTCCAAAATTCATTTTCTCTAGTAAGGTATTATTATTACCGCTAGTGATACGCAAATCATAGCAGATTCACTTCACCTGTGAGGTCCCGAAATCCAGGAGATTTTTCACCATTTTCTTTGACAGCCAGTGCACGCAGGAGATGCAATCCTATGGCAATCCTATGGCATTTCCTGCTTCCCCTGGCTGTCATTTCAGTGGCCAATGTTTGTGCAGAGCAGGATATTGCCGTCATTTCTGTCCTAAATGACTATGTGCTTGGCACAGATGTTGCAGACTGAAATGACAGCACAATAAGGAAATACAGTGGCTTGCAAAAGTATTCGGCCCCCTTGAACTTTTCCACATTTTGTCACATTACAGCCACAAACATGAATCAATTTTATTGGAATTCCACGTGAAAGACCAATACAAAGTGGTGTACATGTGAGAAGTGGAACAAAAATCATACATGATTCCAAACATTTTTTACAAATAAATAACTGCAAAGTTATTGAGAAATTTAAAGCAGGCTTAGGCTACAAAAAGATTTCCAAAGCCTTGAACATCCCACGGAGCACTGTTCAAGCAATCATTCAGAAATGGAAGGAGTATGGCACAACTGTAAACCTACCAAGACAAGGCCGTCCACCTAAACTCACAGGCCGAACAAGGAGAGCGCTGATCAGAAATGCAGCCAAGAGGCCCATGGTGACTCTGGGGGAGCTGCAGAGATCTACAGCTCAGGTGGGGGAATCTGTCCATAGGGGAACTATTAGTCGTGCACTGCACAAAGTTGGCCTTTATGGAAGAGTGGCAAGAAGAAAGCCATTGTTAACAGAAAACCATAAGAAGTCCCGTTTGCAGTTTGCCACAAGCCATGTGGGGGACACAGCAAACATGTGGAAGAAGGTGCTCCGGTCAGATGAGACCAAAATGGAACTTTTTGGGCAAAATGCAAAACGCTATGTGTGGCGGAAAACTAACACTGCACATCACTCTGAACCCACCATCCCCACTGTCACATATGGTGGTGGCAGCATCATGCTCTGGGAGGGCTTCTCTTCAGCAGGGACAGGGAGGCTGGTCAGAGTTGATGGGAAGATGGATGGAGCCAAATACAGGGCAATCTTGGAAGAAAACCTCTTGGAGTCTGCAAAAGACTTGAGACTGGGGCGGAGGTTCACCTTCCAGCAGGACAACGACCCTAAACATAAAGCCAGGGCAACAATGGAATGGTTTAAAACAAAACATATCCATGTGTTAGAATGGCCCAGTCACAGTCCAGATCTAAATCCAATGGAGAATCTGTGGCAAGATCTGAAAACTGCTGGTCACAAACGCTGTCCATCTAATCTGACTGAGCTGGAGCTGTTTTGCAAAGAAGAATGGGCAAGGATTTCAGTGTGTAGATGTGCAAAGCTGGTAGAGACATACCCTAAAAGCCTGGCAGCTGTAATTGCAGCAAAAGGTGGTTCTACAAAGTATTGACTCAGGGGGCTGAATAATTACGCACACCCCACTTTGCAGTTATTTATTTGTAAAAAATGTTTGGAATCATGTATGATTTTTGTTCCACTTCTCACGTGTACACCACTTTGTATTGGTCTTTCACGTGGAATTCCAATAAAATTGATTCATGTTTGTGGCTGTAATGTGACAAAATGTGGAAAAGTTCAAGGGGGCCAAATACTTTTGCAAGCCACTGTACCACCTTGATCCCATCTACTCATTGTGCACTCATAGGCTAATATTTGATGATAATTTTCATGGCGAAATCACAAAAACTTTGCAATGGGAGAGCTCACAGATTTTGCTGCAAATTCATCCATGTCAATTTTTTTTACTCATCCCTAATCACCACAAAAACAAAACAAACTATCTGAAAGTAAATCGGATATTGCAGTAAATAAATATACATAGCATGGTGGCACAGTGATGGCACAGTAAGTAGCACTTCTGCCGTTCAGAGCTGGGGTGCTGAGTTCCATTCTGGCCTAGGCACTGCAAGGACTTTGTATATTCTCCCAGTGTGTGCGAGCTTCCTCCTGGTATGTTGGTTTCCTTCTACCCTCCAAAAACATAAAGACAGGTTGATAGGCTTATGATAAACATAATGTGTGTGAATGTGATAGGGGCTTTAGATTGTAACATCCACTGAAGCAGGGACTAATGCGAATTATGTATAATCTTTGTAAAGTGCTGTCAAATATGTCAGTGCTTTATAAAAATCAGATAAAAAATAAATGATTAAGAGGCATATGTTGGGAAACACAGGATATTTACAAATTAATTATTCAAGGGATAAAGAGAATTTAATGCTTTATTGTTGTTAATAAGTTTGCATAAAAACCTTCTACCAATTTCATATTTCTATTTTCTCCAGGCATCTTACTCCTTCTCACTACTGTCATTTTCACCTTGGGAGTCTGTTTTGCTGATATCAATATGCATGGAATTGAGCTTTATGACAGTTTATGGATACATTTATTGGTTAAATCAAATAATTGAAAATGTTAAAACATATAATAATAATAATAATAATAATAATAATAATAATCTTATTTATTGATAAAGCACCAACATATTCTGCAGCACTGATATTTCTCTGTTATAATAAAACAGAACATTGTAATTGACCCAACTAAGATATAATTAATTGTTATTGGAGGCAAAACTTTTTTTTATTGGACTTAAAGTTTGGAGAACCAAATTACAGAAAGACTTATCCTTATCCAGAAAACCCCAGGTTCCGAACATTTTGGATATCAGGTCCCATACCTGTACACACGTGTAATCTGCCTTTGGGAGCAATTCAGTGAGGTAAACACAAGTTTTAATAGCGTGTAAACAAATGTGAATTTGAAAATCTAAACCAACCAGTAGCCAATCTGAGCTCCGGAATGATGACATGTCTTAGATCAGGCCAAAGCCAATCAAAGGTCTGGATTTCTTTGAATGGCACTGGATTCCTCAAGTGTAATGATAGTAGCAAGAAAATATGCACGGAAGGTTTGTGTGTTTGCAAGAAAGTTGATAGATCCCACTTGTTTTCCTTTAGTAGCAGCAGAAGCTGACAGAAGGAATAGCCCGAGGCAAAGTTTTAATGAGTAAGTAGCAGCATGGGATACCCCATAGTGCTGAGAAATTTCTCTTTCAATTACCACCCCTAATACGCCAAGCCCAGGCTGCCTGATCTCACTGTGCCCCAGTCACAACAGCCCTACATTCTTTTCACTAAATCTACATTCAATAGCACCATTCTTACACCATGCTGGTAAGCAAGGATTATGGGAAAGCTAGGAGCAGCACAACTATGTGTTTCTGTCCCTGTGTACAAGGGATGTCCAAGCTTGGAACTGTGGCTCTTGCAGACCTACAACTCCAAAGTGCTGCAGAGAATTATAAAGTTTACAGAGTCTTGTGTCTTATTTACCAATGTGGCTAACTTTAAAAAAATTGGAGGCACTTATTCCCAGAAATCCAGCACAACCACTGCAATTTTTTTTACACACTGTTAGTCACAAGTATTGCTTGAACATAAGAGCAAAGCTTGTGCCTATAAGTAAATATTGCATCTCTAAAAAAGATTAGGTCAGACTGGGGGGCGAAGGACCCGCCGGGGCTGCCACCCCAGGGTGCTGCTGCCGGCCGTGTCCGCCTCAGGGGCCCCTGCTGCACCAACCTACCCCCCCAAAAGGGGCCCCAGCCACTGCCCAATGTCCTCCCCTGATTGCACGTAAGTGAAACGCGGCAGGAGAGGGACAGCTGCGGGCGGGGGTGCCCCGACAGGGGTCGGATCTGGGGCTGGGTTTTTTTTCCTGGTGTCCCAGCAGCCCAGTCTGACCCTGCAGGTCTCCTTTGTGCCTCTGATGTACCTTGCTCTTCAGTCATAATGCTGTAATTGGGTAAATAGACATATCAGGGTTCAGCATAAGGAAATATTTATGTATCATATTTTTGTGCACAAACATGAATTTTTTTGTGTGTCTAGTGTTGTTACTACTTTTAGTAAATAAAGCCAACAATATCCTATTTAGACATTTTATGGCAAAATAAAAATGTTTATATACCGCCAATTCTGTGCCACTGGAAGTGAATTACTTCTTACTGATAATAAATCCTAAGTCAGGTCTTACAAAGGGGGTGATTTATCAACACCCAAATTCAAATTTGTGCCATGATTCAAATTTTTGTTTTGTGCTAAAACTCATGAATTCGAATTATAGTTTCAAGAACCCAGATGTTCAATATCAAACACAAAGGCAAAAAGCTTACAAGCTCATGTAGAAGTCAGTGGGAGTTGTCCTAGGCAATACTGAGTTTATTATATTCAAATCTTTTAATAAATAAGTAAACAGTTGAGTTTAGTTACATTTTGTGTTTATTTAAATTGAAAGAAATCACTAAAATTTAAAGATTTGAAAATTAATAGAGAAGCCTTGCCTACGATTCTGAAATGTGGAGAGATGTTAGTGATTTCTATCCATCTGCCAGACAAGGAATTCTTCAGACCCACATGGGAAATAGGGGATTTTACCAAGTGTAATAATGAAAGAAAGCATTTGATTGGTTCCTGTGCACTACAGCATTATGGGATATGTTGGTTGTGTCTGTGCATGACCATTTATAATCCTAACAGTCTGCTGATATCAGATTGTTGGAGAAAAGGGAAGTTCTTTGCAGTGATGTAGCTAAAGATTTATAGAGCTTGTTCCACATCACCCCCAGATACACATTCCCCCAATCACGACTAGCAACCCTGTAGCAATACTATGCACTATACCATCATATCTGAATATGGAATTTTGTGTTGACCCCATTGCACTGGGGTTTCTTGTTCCTCTAGGACAGGGGTAGGGAACCTATGGCTCCGGAGCCAGATGTGGCTCTTTTGATGGCTCCATCTGGCTCGCTGCCAAATCTTTAATAAAAAAAATAACGGGGGGCGTGGCCTGCGCTCGGCGGATAGAAGACGTGTTCTAAGCCTTAGAACACGTCTTCTATCTGCCGAGCGCAGGCCACGCCCTCCTCCGCATCGCATCCGGCATCCTTGGGACCCACCCTACCTTGCCCCGCAGCATCCGTAACCAAACATATTGTATGGCTCTCATGGAATTACATTTTAAAATATGTGGTATTTATGGCTCTCTCAGCCAAAAAGGTCCCCGACCACTGCTCTAGGATAAAACAACACAATCGTTATGCCTACAGCTGTTTTCGAACTACAACTCCCAGCATCCCTTGATGGTCATCAGCTGCATTGGAATGTTTGGAGCTAGATTTCAGCAACAGCTGGAGGGCTGCAGGTTGAAATCCCTGATATGCTCCATAAAACTGATTCATGAGCCAACATATGTATCCTGGAGCTTTCTGGGGGCTTTACAGTCCCATCACGCCCAGACGTTATTCATTTTGATGTCACATATGTTATTGCTTTTGCTATAGTCACTACAAGTACATTTGATTAAAAAACAGTGTGCTAATAATTAGCTAGATTGCTTAATTGCATACCTAATGGTATCTGTACTATGATCCTGCTTAAACAGTTGTAGCTGATCATCCAGCCATAAGCTTTGTAGGGTTTGTCGTGGGTAGTCTCTTGCGTTTGTTTAGTGGCAGTATAAGTATAAATATGGGGCACTGGCACAATTGGGGCTGATTTATCATCACTAGGCAAATTTTGGTTGGTAATCCATGATAGCCAATCAAGCTTCTGCTTTCATTGCTCTGCAGCTGGTTGAAAAAAAAAATAATTGTTGATTGGTTGCTATGGGTGACTTCCACTCAATGTTCCAATGTGTTGAGCCTAAACCTAATGAGTGGTCCCTAAAATGATTTTAGGGGAGAGAAATGAGGATATGCTTTGATATTTAGGTGTTTATCTTAAAGGAACAATTCAGTGTAAAAATGAAACTGGGTAGAATAAAAAAAAAAAAAGAAAAAAAAAAGTTTTTCCATATAGTTAGGCAGAAATGTAATCTATAAAGAGTGGGCAGATGTCTAACATAATAGTCAGAACACTACTTCCTCCTTTACAGCTCTCTGGCTTGTTAGCAGTTAATTTGCTTCTGAATCTGAGCTCACAAACTAACTGTTATGTCCCATGTACCCCCCCCCCCCTTAAAGTCACTGACTAACTAAGAGGTTAGAGAGCTGAAAGCAGGAAGTAGGGTTCTGGCTATTATTTTAGACATTTGTCCACGCCAGCCTTTATAGATTACATTTATAGATTGCCTAACTAACAATATTAGAAATATTTTGTGCAGTCTTTCCATTTTACCCAGTTTCATTTTACACTGAACTGTTCCTTTAAGGCTATTGGGAGATAACAGGGAGATAAGTAGCTGCTATTTGCTGTCAAGAAGAAGTTTCTCAACTTATGGGCCAATTATCCTATTTACAGTGAAGCCTGTTTTTAGACAGCTCTAGCACACTTACTACTCCCCCCTTGTGAAATAAGTTTGTAGTCAGAACCATTGTGTAACTTGACTAAGTGAAAAGATGAAAAACAAAAAATACACAAGGCCAATTGCAGCTCTCCTTAAAATATCACTACCTAACTGACAAAAAGAAAGTTGAACGTCCCATTATTTTAACCATTTTAAAATCTAACCTCATCTTGCCATATTATTATTATTGGTTTCAATTCCAGAGTTTATTTTTTTTCACTCTGAATGGCAACCCAAGGGTATACTGAATTAATAAATCAAGAAACCTATTAGTGGCCTTAGGCTTTTTTGCCCCTTACTGTTCACTAAATGACCAATAAATTCCTGTATTGGTTAATATACTGTAACCTCCTACTAAGTACCCCCCCCCCCGCGTCCCATCTTCCTTCCCTGCCATTTACTGAAAGTGGTGCAGAGCCAACCACCCTACCCCAAGGCATTTATCTTCTTCCCCTTCCCTTTTCCCCTAATAAACCTACTCTCTAAAGAAGTTTAAAGCCACCTCTTCATGATCAGCAGCATGTTCAACACTTCTGGGACAAAAACAACTTGTTATAGTGAATATATCATGTAAAAAATTGCCATGAACTGTCTGAAAGATGATGCAGAATAATTCACCAAATGCCCAGTCCCTGACAGATGTTATTGTTATTTATCTGTTATATATACACAGAGTATACATATATATCTATCTATAGTATGGAGGAGCACTCACCAAACAGTTTGACATCAGCATTGGGAAAGAAAATTCAATTTTTTTTTTTAAAGAAATCACATTCAAGGGTTTTGACTAGAGGGTTTTTTGAATTGGTGTCATTTTTGAGGAGGGTGAAAGTGCAAGAGCACTAAGAGACACAAGAGTGCACCCATTAGTGCTCATTTGAGAATCACTTGCACCCCCCAGTCTTCAGCAAAAATCTGGCACCCAGTGAAGCTTACTGCCTGCCTTGGGGCCCTAATGTATTTAATATGTTGGAATATGCATCCCTATATTGCATCCCTATATTACTTCATCAGTCTCCCTTTTTGCATCAGTCTTCATTTTCACTTTGACCTGGAACAGGTATACAAACAAAACCTGGGCTTTTCCAGATAATATGTAATTTGTAACATGTGGTTTGTAGTTTTTAAACATTGTGCTTAAGTCTGCTAAAAACCTTTGTGCTGTCATTAGTATAGATTTATGCAAGGTTAGTTAACCTCAAGTAAAAGGCTCATTAACAACTGGAACCACAAGTCAAGTATATGTACTAATGCATGGGAACTCTGCATTTACTTTCACCCTGGATCTGTATGTAATTCTTGGGTTGCACTGAATGGTTGCAGCTACTGAAGCAGATGCATTGGACTCAATTTAGTCACAACAATGCTGGAACTCTGGGAAATGCTGTATTGTGAGAAAAAAATACACTTTGCACCATACACTACGTTAGTGAATAACATCACCGGTTAAGCTTCACTCCACTTTTTATACAGCATGATGAATATACCCCTTAATCTTTCTAAATCCCCAAAGCAGTTTTTTACATTAGGCTAAAATGACTAACTATATCGAAATATTACAAGGAACTAGATCAGTGGTCCCCAAGCTGTGGGGCTGATCCTCTCTGGTAAGGTTGGAGCATAGACATGGGAAGGCTCAGCCTTAAGGTCAATTAGGATGAGATTTGGGCAGAATGGGAGGCACTAAGCAAAGGATGGCCCTCTAAGATGAACTATAAAAGCTAGATAACTACTGATTATCTAACCACCCAATGGAAAATGTATGCTATCTTGTAGGGTTGTGGACCTCTCTGGTAAAAAAAATTAACCAGCCTGGCATCAAGCATTATTATTATCATCCAGGTGGCAACCCTACCAACTCTCAAAGAATGCTCAGCATTGTTTGTCTGTTGTCCATAAAGTCTATTGCAGGCAGGTTATTTAGGCAGAAAGAAGAGGAAGAACTTCAGTCATTCTGGCAGGGAGTAGGTGAAATGAGCAACAGGGCAAGAGTCCTGGATCTGTGAGACCGAGCATGGCAACAGCAAGGTGTATCTCAAGCAAAGTATAAAAGCAAGGACCTACTCTGCTGGTTTATCATTGTGCTGGTTAAGAGATTCTGTTCATCCAAAAGAAGATATCTTCTACTGATCTTGTTACATAGGTATATTAAAAACAGTTATAGAAATGATATTTGGTGCATTTGAGGCAGGTTCTCAGTAGCTTAAAACTTTTTTTATTCTAGGCAGCCACACAGCAAACACTGTCTTGCTATTTAAATTATTGTGTACTGCCAAAGAAGCAAACGTAATAGAGAATATACCCTTTAGGACCATAATCTGATATTTCTCTTTAGCGGGATGGCAGATGCGGCGGGGCGATTTGCGCGAAATCGCGCCGCCGCATCTGCCATCCCGCCAGCGACTAACATGTTCGCCGGTGGGATGGCAGGGGTAGGCAACTCGGGGAGATTAGTCACCCGCGAACAGGGAGTTTTGCCGCTGGCGACTAATCTCCCCGTGTGCCAGAGCCCTTACAGTTATATTGATAGCACAGGGGGAAGCATATAGGCGTAGGATCTTGTGCCTCTTAGTAAATGAACTCTTCATTGTTCTGGTTAGAGATCTGCAGTACTGAAACCCCAGAATCGAATATTGGGAACCGATGTGCCCACAAGTGGCCCGCAGGACAATCCCATGAAATCAATAGTTTAAGCTCATCTTAGATTCTCTTCTGATAACATGGCAGCGGTTTACAATTCCAGAAATTGCTCCAAGTGCCAGTACCCTAATGGTCTATCTAATAAAACTTACAGTGATTGCTTTGTAACTAAGCTTTGTGTGCAGTGAAACATTTTCAACTTGACAAAAGGTCAAGTGATTTTAAGGATTCGGATTCTATTCGGCCAGAGGCATGCATCCAAATCCTGCTGAAAAAGGCAGAATCTTTCCTAAATCCTGGATTCAGTGCATCCCTAGTAGAAATGGACAAAAGGTTATACTGACATGCCAAGATGCTGCAGGAATCCACACCTGCATATGCCCCTTTGGGATCTGTTCACATTGCCCCCAGGTCTCTCTCATGCCAAGCATTCTGCTAGAGGGGACAAGCAAGGGAAGAAGTTGAGAATGAAAAGAAAATAGAGATTTAGAGACTTGGGAGACAAAGGTTGAATAAGAAGAGTTAAAGGGGTTATTCACATTTAATGTAACTTTTACTATGATGTAAGTGCTATTTTGAGACAGTTTGCAATTGGCCTTCATTGGCCTTATTTGTGGTTATTGGATTATTTAGCTTTTTGTTCAGCGGATCTTCAGTTTGGAATTTCGGCAGCTATCTGGTTGGTAGGGTCCAATTTAACCTAGCAACCAGGCAGTGGTTTAAAAAAGTGACACAAATATGAATAGAGGAGGGCTTAAATAGATAACACAATTGTAGATTCTCTCCCCTACGTTTAAAAAAGCCTACTGATGTGCCTGCACTCGGAGTCATTGTGTTGGCATGGGTGCAGGCACTCACAGCGGAATTCAGTGCGAACTGCATAAGTGAGCGGATTTGTGCCAAATTTCCCTTCATGTTCCTCCAACTGGGCCGACTCAATGGCTCTGGCTGTGGGCACAACAATAACATTTTTGAAGCGTAGGGGCAGATTTACAGCCTACGTTTATCTGCAGGCAGAGATTCTGCCCCATGTGGATTTAAAGGAACAGTAACACCAAAAAATGAAAGTGTATAAAAGTAACTAAAATATAATGTGCTGCTGCCCTGCACTGGTAAAAGTTGTGTGTTTACTTCAGAAAGTCTCTATAATTTATATAAATAAGCTGCTATGTAGCCATGGGGGCATCCATTTAAAGGAGAAAAGGCACAGGCACATAGCAGATAACAGATAAAACACTATTGTATTCTACAGAATTAATCTGTTATCTGCTATGTAACCTGTGCCTTTTCTCCTTTTTTCCAGCTTGAATGGCTGCCCCCGTGGCTACACAGCAGCTTATTATATAAATTATAGTAGTGTTACTGTAGCAAACACACCAGTTTTACCAGTGCAGGGCAACAGTGCATTATATTTTTATTACTTTAAAGCTCTTTCATTTTTTGGTGTTACTGTTCCTTTAACCTTTAAGGAAAACTATACCCCTAAACTATGTAGGTCTCCATAAAAATATACAGCATAAACAAGCTCATATGTAAAGCCCTGCTTCATCTAAATAAACCATTTTCATAAAAATATACTTTTTTAGTAGTATGTGCTATTGGGTAATCCTAAATGCCTCACAAAAAATGTTGGCAAATTTTTACACAGTTTGCACATTTTTGCGCGAAGCGAAACTGGACAGATTTGCTCATTACTATTGGTTACATGTTCATTCTGGGGGTATAGTTTTCCTTTTTTGAAGAGGGGGGTAGTTTGTGTCAGGGGATCTGGTGATGGCTTCTAAAGATGGCAAAGTCATAAGGCAAATGAGTGAAGCTGAATCAATAGGTTGGTAAGGACATTAAATAGGCAAACAAGGATCATGTGCTGGATCTGCTCTTGTTTATGGGTGTAAATACAATCTTCCTGGCATTACTGCGCCTACTGTTCCACTTTCTGCTCCTCAACATTTGGCCTAAGCTTAGCCAGAGAAGAAATAATAGAAGTCTGCCATGAATGCAGCTCAGCCCAGGCAGCCAGAGATCATAGCGCTTGCTGGCAGTTTATTGTTATTTATTAGTCTGTGTTTTCCTCAGTGCTTTGCTGGGTCTCAGCACATCTGAAGAAGCTTGCTTAGGTGCCCGAGGCAACTGCCAAATGACTGTGATTGTTTACCACTACTGACTGCCTTTGCACATACAGAGTAAGAGGATTGCATATTAGTTTCCTCTAATCTCTGGCCCACATCTCGGCCACATTCCTTTCCTCGTGCTGCTTGCTTTTCTACGGATGTGTCTGCTCTGCCAGTTACTATCACACAGGACTAATTATGAAACACACAAACACACACTCGCACACTCCCTTATACAGACATATACAAACCACACACTTACACACAGACATACACTTATAATAACCCACACAATAGATTCTGCTCTGGTTCTTACCCATCACGTGATACCTTGCACACACACACACACACACACACATACACAATCACACATACATACACAGGTATGGGACCTGTTATCCACAATGCTCAGAACCTGGGGTTTTCTGGACAAGGGGTCTTCCATAAATTTGGATCATCATGCCATAAGTCTACTAAAAATAATTCAAATGTTAATTAAACCCAATAGGATTTTTTTGCCTCCAGTAAAGCTGGCCATACATGTTAAGATTAAAAAGCTTATCCCGAAATGATCGTTTAAAAATACAATTTGCCCATCAACAAAAACGATAATTTCAAGCAACAGCATTTAGTTGGAGCTGTCAAAACTACCTGCTTGGTTCTGCAAACAGTTGAACAATGGGCAAATTTCATTGCTAACAACAAAAACTTTCAAACCTGCCCAATTGATTTTCTGACCGATATATGGCCATTCAGTGCCCACTAACCTTAGGATAATTTGATGGATTTGTTGGATCGCACTGAAATTGGTCGCTAGGGAGAGAAAAATCTCAACGTGTATGGCTAGCTTGAGTTGGTGCTGTTAAAAGAGAATTATATTATTATTATTATATTATTAAAGAGAAATTTAGAATTATTTGATTATAATGCAGTCTATGAGATGGCCTTCCCGTATTCCTGAGCGGTCTGAATAACAGATTTCTTAGTACCGGACCTAAAAGGGCCCCTAAACAGCGTGCACATGAACTGAATTTTGGATGGATTGCCAAAGAAACTCTATATATAAATAAGAAAAATCCTTTATATTTATATTATATTTATATATAAATAAGCCCTGGCTGTCCTTTAATAGTGAAGTTTAAATGAGGGTAGCCACTCTCTTTTCTCTTCCTTTAATAATGGGACAAAAAATTGGCACCATAACTGACAAACCTAAATAGTGGGCAATACTCATTGGAAGATTATTGTACTTAGCACTTTGCCTAAGATTTGTGAGGTGGGACAGAGTCACCAACAAAAGCTAAGGCTCGAATGTAAAGAGTCAGGCATGTTCCACGTGTTCTTCTATAGTAAGGATATAGTGCTATTTGTAACTAGTGTTACAGTTATTTATTCTAAGCAAATTCTACTAATTGCAGATCATTTCCAAACAATGGGAAAGTTGAATGAAAGTTTGCTGTGATCTGCAACCTTCATCCTTTTATTATTACTACAATACACTGCATGGTAACATTTAAACAATAATTGTTTCCAGTTACTGCTATTAGAGCTTGGAAAGCTACAAATTAGTAGATTTGGCTTCAGCGAGATGTATTAAAGTGGATAAAAAGATTTTGATCAGACTAATTATGATTATAATCCTTGCTAATGCAGAAAGCTGGTAAACATAGAATAAAATATTTGCGGGACTTAAAATCCAGAGGAAATAGGAGGCCAATCCAAAGCAGAACAGAAAGTGAGTGCTACACAATAGATAGTTATCACTTAGTTAACATTGTTAGTTCTGTGACAAAGGTTCAAGAGGGTTCCATGTCATGGTTTCCTTGTTAAATATTGGTTTGTTCCCAGGCTTAGATGGTAGTATCTTTTGTACTGATAACCTTTTCTTTATCCGCTCCCACCTCTCCTACTCTTAAGCTGGCCATACATGTTAAGATTTTTGATGACACATCTAGTGATTTTGCATCCAACATCAGTCAGAAAATGTCTTCATTAACAATGAATCTTCCCATTGTCCAATTGTTTGGACCAAGTAGGTGGTTTCCTAGTTTCATCTAGACGATATTACTTGAAATGATTGGTTCTGTTGATGGACAACTCGTATTTTTAAACAATAGTTTCAGGCTAAGCTTGGCCCTGCGATAATGAAAAGATCTTTCAAAAATCTTAACATGTATGGCTAGCTTTATATTAGTCTAACTGTGGTGTCACTTACATGTACCAGGACTCGGATTTGCACCTGTGTGTAATGTTCAAGCCTCATATATTTTATATTTTCTGGTCGATTGGGCCTCTTCCAGTTTGGGATCCATATCAAATGTCTTCTCTTCCCTACTCTAAAACTGGCCCTGTGATTGACTTCAACTGGATTAGGGTCTGTATTGTTCAATCCGGTAGCCATTGTTTATGTAGCCCGACTAGATATTGACGTGCCTGTTCTGCCATGGGCTTAAACAGACATGTATGTACTCAGATATAGCTACCAACAATAAGCAGCATACTGTATACTTAGTATTTAAATAGCTGAGGATAAGCTGGGAAATATCACATTCAGTCGATCGCTTTACTCTTTGCCATGCTGGCTTGTTGCTAGGAAGCCAATACAAACTATGCACTCAGTGTTCTGGTTTTTGGGAAACATCCCTGGCAAGACTGTAGACGTTCTGGAAAATCAAAGAAAAACGATACCCCTGACAAATGTAGGTAAAACAATACATCACATAAAACAGATCATATGCAAAAACCGGCTAACCCTGCTCTCTAAATAAACAATTTTCATAAAAATACACTTTTTGTGTGTATGTGCCACTGGGTCATTCTACCAACTGGGTTCATACGATTCACAGCTCATATGGAAAACCCTGCTTCATCTAAATAAACCCTTTTCATAATAATATACTTTTTTAGTAGTAGTTCACGGTGCACACAAACAATCCCAAGGGCACACATATATGTTAGAATGATCACATCAGCCAATGGACAATGTTCTCTCTTTTGCTCCCACTTCCTGTCAGCTGATCTCTGAGGGAGCCCACAGACTGTCACAAAATGGAGGCTCAAGGTAAAAGATGTAAAAGGGCAATATTTACTGATATATATTTTCTAGGTTAGTAAGATTCTTTAATAGTCCTCTTAATATGATATAAACTGTTGATATAAATTTGTGGTTCAAGTAATTCATTCTGAAGGTATAGTTTTCCTTTAAGGACTATATCACATGGGTGCCTGGAGAGGGACTATTTGACAGCTGCTGTTCTCCACTAAAAGGCACAAAAGTTCAAAATACCATGCGTGCTAATAGCTTAAGAGGGGAACACATAATTATTTTTCATTAGTTTCTTGCAACTGTGAAATTGTGGCAAGCTATGTGGCTAACAATAAAATACTCGAGGCATAGCATTGGCATGGGCAGCTTTTAGAATTCTCATCGGCTGTACAGAAAAATACCATAAATCTGTTGGATATTCCTTCATCAGGCCGGTATCAATAGGCGCAGCTGCACTCAATTCTGAGCAGAAAGCTCAATTTAGAACTGAAGGCAGAAGGAAGTCAGTGGCACCAAGTGCAACTATATACAGATGTGCAAGGAGCTCCTAGTGACTCAAGTGCTCCTATTGAATGTGCTTATTCGTGCAACTGACTGTAGCCCCTCACAACAACTGCAGAGTAAGTAAATGACCCCTCTACAGGTTCTATCAAGACATGGTAAATTTTTCATTTCTATATTTGTCAGTGTTATTAGCAGAAAGTCTTTAAAGTGGACCTGTCACCCAGACATAAAAAGCTGTATAATAAAAGTCCTTTTCAAATTAAACAAGAAACCCAAATTTGTTTTTATATTAACACATCCAAACCCATTATAAAGGCATTTAGAAATCCCAGCTGTCAATCATATATTGCATTCCCCTAAGGCAGAGATCCCCAACCTTTAATATCCGTGAGCAACATTTAAATGAAAAAAAGTGTTGGGGAGCAACACAAGCATGAAAAAGGTTCCTGGGGGTGCCAATAAGAGCTATAATTGGCTACGTAATAGCCCCTATGTGGACAGGCAGCCTACAGAAGGCTCTGTTTGGCATTATACTGGGTTTTTATGGAACCAAAACTTGCCTCCTTACCAGAAATTCAAAAATAAGCACCTGCTTTGAGGTCACTGGGAGCAACATCCAAGGGGTCGGGGAGCAACATGTTGCTCACGAGCCACTGGTTGGGGATCACTGCTCTAAGGCATAGAGGCGGGTCAGACAAGTACTTTAACTTTCAATTCAGCTCTCACTTTCCCCCTCCCTCCTCACCATCTAATTGTGTAGCCAGTGCATGGGTATGGGCATCAGGTCCCCCATTCCGGCACATACACAAGATTTTGGGGTGATACAAAGCTTGCCTTAATAACAGTCTCCACAAAATGGCACCTGCCTATTTGCTGTGATTGTGTAATTCCAGGACTGAAGAAAACAAGATTTATATTACTTACCGTATATAATGTAAATGAAGTTTATTTTGCTTAACAAACAAAATAGAAAAGAATTTCGAATTATTTCTTCGGGTGACAGGTCCCCTTTAACTGCAACTCCCAGTGTACTCAGCCAAAGGAATCCCACCAGGAGGCTACACATCAAAGTATAGTTTTACATGACTCTTTGTGAGGAAATAACTGTGAGCAAAAACACGCATCGCACCCATCTGTTTAGTTTGCCCAAGATAAATTTGAACAGCATACCGTAATGTAAAAGAATAGGTCAACGAAGAGGTCACAGAATTTAAGGGGACTACTTCAAAGACATTTATCTACTTTAGAACACCATTAAGCCCCTGGTAATGGGTCATTGTCTTTCATCATCCCAACCTCTTCACCTGCTTGTTTACTTTGTCAGACCTTAGAATGGAAGGAACAGTATAAACAGGTGCTTCTTTGCTACTCCGCTTAAGTCTCCTTCAATCCATAGCTGTCATTCAGTTCTTGATCCGGCAGAAAAAGTGAAAGAACAGCAGATTTGCAGGGAGCGTGCTAAGGTCTTGTTAAATGCTTGCCTTGAATCAGACTACATCTAACAGCTACAAATGCCATACATCACTGCAGCGCTTTGTTTAGTCCATGAGCTATCAAAAGGAATAACTCTAGGGCACACAGAGAAGCACATGTTTAAAAAAAACCCGGTGCCCCTTACACACATATAACCCAGAGGTAAGTTGTGATTGGTTCCAGACATGAAACATTCTTTTTAAATTGGCAGACGAAGACGCATATCTCAGCCACTGCACTCTAGCACAGAGTTCAACTCATTTGGGGGAAAAATTTCCACATTTTTCTTCCTTTCCAAAAGATGTTAACAGATTTGCGTGATATTTGTGATGCACCTTGTTAAAGGCAAATTGTGATCCCCAAGAATCCGGCAAAACGTAAAATCTTTTTCCATTCGTATTCTGGCATAACCAAAAGTTACAGTATTAATGCTGCCAAACTTCCAATTCTTTATAAAAGTGATACTGAAACTGTTTAAATATTTTGGGAATTCTAGAAATTGACCTTTTATTGTCAGCAGCCCTAAAATCTTAAAATCTAAGAGGCTTCTGAGATCTCCTACCCACTGCTACACTCTTCCCTGGGATCTGTCACCCCATGTACCCTCCTCCCCTGAGGGATTTCTTGGTGTCACCAGACAGTGGGGTATCATAGCACTCCCACTCTTCTACACCAGGAATAGACTAGGACAGTGTTATCCACTGCTAGGACAACCCTACCCTTCTTTTGTGTGTACACTTTCCATATAATGATCATGTTGACAATAGATGGCCTTTGGAGTATCACTACTGTCTTGCAGTGCTGAGGTGGATTGGAGTCGGGTACTATATAAGGAGTTTGTATGTTCCCCTGTGTCTGCTGAAATTCCACCAGGTGCAAAGTTTCCACCCAAAAGCATATACGCAAGTTAATTAGCTGCTTGAGAAATTTTCTGTAGTGTAGGAATGAATGTGATAAAGAATTTAAGAACGTTAGCCATTCTGGGCCAGAAGCTTCACATATCGTTGCACTAGTGGTGTAGATCTCATTACAAGAACGGCTAAGTGAATTCAACAATTGAAGATACATTAAGGAGCTGCACACACAATATTCTATGCAGTCAGAGAGCTTGCCTCTTTTATTGTGACCAGCTGGGCATCATTCTTTCAGGCAGTTCAATCATCCTGATGAAGGAAGGGTTGCGCCCCCTAAAACGTTCATGCACAGGTAGTCACAATGAAAAGTGGTAAGCTCCTTGACTGCATTGAAAAGTAGGAGCTACATAGGAGCTACACTTCTGATGTTTAATATTGTCCAAATCTACAGATCATACTCTTGATGGAGCTTGTGTGCTGGATTGATGGTAGATCTGGTTCTTCTCTAATAACTTAGTCAGTACTAGTAAAATTACCTGTATATCAGAGACTTTTAATTGTGATGAGAGAATCTGTCCTGTTTCGGTTTGCCGAAGATGCAAACCACTCACGTACACTCCGGGGGTATAAGGTAAGTGATTACAATCACTGGGGGGTGCCTAACATTTTGGCACCCCCAGTGATTGTAACTTTCTTTCTCATTTAATTTCAGAAGAATATATGCAGTTCATTTGACATCACAAACCAAACATTTATATTACAGTTTAAATAAAATGTCTTTTTTCATTTATTGAAGCACCAAGATAGATGCAAACTGAAAGTACTTTAAAGCTGTCCATACAATGAAAAATCTGAGGTCGCCAAAAAGCAGATCTTTCCCCTACCTTGCCTACCTTGAGGTGGGTGATATTGGATAACATTGATGGGATACGGGTGGTCGGGATGAGGACTGCATCAAATCGCTGATGTGCTTCTCACCAAACTTGCCCAATTAATAATAAAGGGTAAGCACGTCTGAGGGCCCTATACTAGGACTGATAAGCTGCCAATTCTCCCATTTATCCAACAGCAAAAAAATCCAGTAGCAAGTTTGAGAAAGGGTCCGGAGGGGCCCGAAACGTTGCTCTTGTTTCTTGTATGTACTTGGGCAAATAAAACACTTTTTTCACGGCTTGCAACTTCAGTGTGCTACTGGATTTTTTTGCTGTTGGATATTGACCCCCATACAAGGTGAGGTTCTTCCAATATTTGCACCTGATACCCATTTGGGTAAGTTAACAGAGAGTTGAGCTCCCCAATACTGCTATTGCTAATTCTACCAATTATAGCCCCCTTCAGGCTTAAATATATTAATTAGAATTCAATTTTGTCCAATGATTAGGGGCAGATTTATCCAAATGTGAGCGTAATACATAAAAACTCACCCATGCTCTATTCATTCTAGAGCATGTATTAAACTTTGATATTTACCTGGATGTATCTGAAAATGTAAAATATCTTCTTTAAAGGCACCTGAACAAGAAGATCACTGAGAGCATTGTAATCTAAATGTTGTTTATTTAAACAAAAGATGAAACTACATATTCCATTTCTATACCTTCATATTACTTCAAAGAGAGCAATACTACGGCAATTCACTTATGGCTCTAACACAGAACAGATATTTCATTACAAGAGGGAACGGAGTGCAGAGTATGACTTTGGTACAACATACTGAAGCTTTGTTTAAGCTTTATGATCCTTACTTTATTTTTATGAACACACCTTTAAAATCTGTTTCTTGTTGCAATTGTTTTGGTATAATTTTTTTCAGAAAGTGTGCATTGATATTTATATGAGACATACAATAGATATATAGAAGTCATGGAATTAAATGACACAATTTCAGTTCAAGGACAGTGTAAAACCCAGTTTACTGGGGGGGGGGGGGGTGCCAAACATCCATTCTTATTTTCTAATTAGAAGCAGACCAGTAGATTGAAACCAAGGGATAACTGATTGCTATGTGTATCCTCATAAAATGTAACACCTATATTAGTAAATGTTTCATTTCCATTGCTCTTGCATTTCCTCATAATTCTTTTTATTTACCTTTCTTCCTTAGAAATTGATGTTACTTTTTTTTTTTTCACCAACATCCCTTCTGTACCTTTACTGAACATCTGTGTCTCAGTGTTGTCTTTGTTTCTATTCTTCAAAAGTTAAGGTGGCCATACACGAGCCAATTTTTTACTTTAAAACGACCGATTCCAGAACGATCCAATAATATCATTAACTTATCATATAGTTGATGGTGTACGAGCGATCGTCGGGCCACTAATCGGCCCAACATTATTGGCCAAAAAATTGATCGACTGGGTTTAAAATTTTTTGTCATTCAGTGATAAAATCTGCCAGTTGGTGTCAGTGCCAGACATTTGTTGTGGAGCAATTGTTCTCATGATTGCCACGAACATTTTTTGTGGAACCTTAATTTGCTTATTGTAGGGTTTGCTCCTATGTGAACACTACATATTACATAACCTTTAACAAAACATGTTTTTTGGATAGTGCAGCAAGTTGCAGCCATTTCCAAAATGCTGGCAAAACTCCCCAGAACTACTGGTAGAGTAGGGTATGGCACACACAGGGGCATGGGGCAGGCAGAGTATGGCACACACAGGCAGCATGGGGCAGGCAGGGGTATGGCACACACAGGCAGCATAGGGCAGGCAGAGTATGGCACACACAGGGGCATAGGGCAGGCAGAGTATGGCACACACAGGGGCATGGGGCAGGCAGAGTATGGCACACACAGAGCTTAGGGCAGAGGTAAATACTGCTTCTGCCACGATATCGGATTGTACGTAGATGTATGATCTTTCTGTATTTTACATCAACAATATGATGACATCTTTTCAAATAATCGTTGTTCGTGGATGGCATATCATATGGCAAACCAATCGTCAAGTGATCGTGTACCGAATAGATTGTTCATCGCAGAATGGGTGAAATTGGCTCATGTATGGCCACCTTTACTCTTACTTCATCCTAACTCTTTTGTCTTTCTTCTCTCATGTTCTCTTTCTTCCCTTTGCCTACCAATTGCCTTTTGCTGTTGAGAGGTACCTAGAAGTGCTGTTCCATAACTGCTTTTGGACCCCAGTTGGACAATTATGACATATTAAGAGGTGACATGATGACTATGTATAAATATATAAGGCGATCGTATAATAACCTCTCTAATGCTTTATTTACCAGTAGGTCCTTCCAACTGACACGAGGTCACCCATTCCGATTAGAAGAAGGATTTTTTACAGTGCGAGCTGTGAAGTTGTGGAATTCCCTCCCCAAATCAGTCGTGCTGGCTGATACATTATTTAGCTTTAAGAAGGGGCTGGATGGATTCTTAGCAAGTGAGGGAATACAGGGGTAGGGGAGATAGCTCTTAGTACAAGTGAGGGAATACAGGGGTATGGGAGATAGCTCTCAGTACAAGTGAGGGAATACAGGGGTATGGGAGATAGCTCTCAGTACAAGTGAGGGAATACAGGGGTAGGGGGGATAGCTCTCAGTACAAGTGAGGGAATACAGGGGTAGGGGGGATAGCTCTCAGTACAAGTGAGGGAATACAGGGGTAGGGGAGATAGCTCTCAGTACAAGTGAGGGAATACAGGGGTAGGGGGGATAGCTCTCAGTACAAGTGAGGGAATACAGGGGTATGGGAGATAGCTCTCAGTACAAGTGAGGGAATACAGGGGTAGGGGAGATAGCTCTCAGTACAAGTGAGGGAATACAGGGGTAGGGGGGATAGCTCTCAGTACAAGTGAGGGAATACAGGGGTATGGGAGATAGCTCTTAGTACAAGTGAGGGAATACAGGGGTAGGGGAGATAGCTCTCAGTACAAGTGAGGGAATACAGGGGTAGGGGAGATAGCTCTCAGTACAAGTGAGGGAATACAGGGGTAGGGGAGATAGCTCTCAGTACAAGTGAGGGAATACAGGGGTAGGGGAGATAGCTCTCAGTACAAGTGAGGGAATACAGGGGTATGGGAGATAGCTCTCAGTACAAGTGAAGGAATACAGGGTTATGGGAGATAGCTCTCAGTACAAGTGAGGGAATACAGGGGTAGGGGAGATAGCTCTCAGTACAAGTGAGGGAATACAGGGGTAGGGGAGATAGCTCTCAGTACAAGTGAGGGAATACAGGGTTATGGGAGATAGCTCTCAGTACAAGTGAGGGAATACAGGGGTAGGGGAGATAGCTCTCAGTACAAGTGAGGGAATACAGGGGTAGGGGAGATAGCTCTCAGTACAAGTGAGGGAATACAGGGGTAGGGGAGATAGCTCTCAGTACAAGTGAGGGAATACAGGGGTAGGGGAGATAGCTCTCAGTACAAGTGAGGGAATACAGGGGTATGGGAGATAGCTCTCAGTACAAGTGAGGGAATACAGGGGTAGGGGAGATAGCTCTCAGTACAAGTGAGGGAATACAGGGGTAGGGGAGATAGCTCTCAGTACAAGTGAGGGAATACAGGGGTAGGGGAGATAGCTCTCAGTACAAGTGAGGGAATACAGGGGTATGGGAGATAGCTCTCAGTACAAGTGAGGGAATACAGGGTTATGGGGGGATAGCTCTCAGTACAAGTGAGGGAATATAGGGGTATGGGAGATAGCTCTCAGTACAAGTTGATCCAGGGACTGGTCCGATTGCCATCTTGGAGTCAGGAAGGAATTTTTTCCCCTCTGCAGCAAATTAGAGACTTCAGATGGGGTTTTTTGCCTTCCTCTGGATCAACTAGAAGTTAGGCAGGTTATATATAGGCATTATGGTTGAACGTGATGGACGTATGTCTTTTTTCAACCTAACTTACAATGTTACTATGTTACATAAATATCAGGAATATCAAACAAAATGGCGCAAGTATAGTTTACATGCTTTTGCAGGTTGGGTGCCCGCAGAAAATGCCTTCTTTTTTTCTGCTTTGAAACCATCCCAGTTTCCCTCATCATATGTCATTTGGGTAATTCATAATCCAGATGACCATCCGCTTCCATTTAGAACAATTCTGTTAGGCTAAATGTTTTAAGTGTTTACCTTTAACGATCAAGGCAGTGGATCTGTTCTCAGTCAAGCAGTGCTCTGCGTGACATGTTTTCCTGTAGGATTTGTCTCGCTATAAAGCTTCCAATATTAACACATTATAAGGAAGAATTGCAGCAAGGCCAGAGGTTGCAGGAATAATGGATATCCTTTATTGTTCATTTTTTTGCGGTGAGTATTTAAGAATTCCCAGTGGTATATTTGATATAAACAGAAGGTGCTGTAATGGCTTAATGAACAATACGTCTCCATCATAACTAATTCAGTAGCAAAGCATCATCATGACAACCCTTTGCTGAGACTTTTAACTTTAATTGAAACCTCTGCAGACTTAGACCAAACATTGCGGCTGTTCCAACAAATGTTTTCATATACTGTAAGCTCTCAGACTTTACAGAGGAAAATAAACAAATGCACTTTTACAGAGTTCTTTCTTATTTGAAATACGGCTTCAAGATATTTTATACCAATGATAAAAAGGAAAATGAAGCCCCAAGTGCCAAGACATGTTACATTGATTTCCTGTTAAGGTTATTTAAACAGAAATGGGGCATGGAGCAAGTGTTGCTTCTTCCGTTCTGTGCAAGCCATCCAGAAATGTGAAAGAGTGCAGGAAATATATTTTTTTAATTTTTTTCTTATCAAATTGATCAGTAATTAGTAATTTCTGCCCATTGACTCCAATGCATTGGCCCTAGGAAGAATGTGGAGAAAAAACTCCTGTAAACTCAAATGCATTTGGCTTCAGAAAAGACTCCCATTGACTCCAATGCTGAAATTTCAGCATTTTGTAAATGTTTCTGTAGTTTCATGAATCTTTCAGCTATGGGGGAGATTTACTAATCCACGAATGGACCGAAAGTGTCCGAATGCGGTTTTTCATAATAAACGGTATTTTTGAGACTTTTTCGACGGCGTCACGAATTTGTTGTATATTTTCAGTGACTTTTTGTTACGTTACCTTTTTGGGTTTCAATGGAAGAATCCATTTTTTGTTATTATGAAACTCTATCTTGATTTCTGGCAAAAATTTTAAATATACTCTTAAGATCAGATCAAGGGCCCTATTTGACGAAACAGGACCAAATACTCTTTAATACCATTAACTTATATTTAGTGATGAGTGAATTTTTTTGCCAGGCATCGTTTCGCTGCGAAAGTCCGTATTTCACCATTGGTGGATTTTTTGTGAAATGGAGCAAAAATGCACCACAAAAAATTTTTTTCCATGAAAAAATTTGCGGTCGCATCAAATACATTGTGGTTGCATCAAAAAAGTAACAGTTGCAGCAAAAAAAAGTAGCAGTCACATCAAATACATTGCAGTTGCATCAAAATAGTCATGGTTTCATCAAAAAAAGTTGCGCGTATAAAAAAAGCCGTGTGGTAGACGTGTTTTGCATATTTTCTGCCGTTTCTGCAAATTTTTCCACAGTTTTGCAAATTATCACTACTTATATTTATAAAGCATCAATATATTCCACAGTGCTGTATAATACATGGGTGAATAAATTAAACATACAGATTACAAACAAAACTACAATCGATACAAGAGGTTTACTAGGACATATGGAACATTTTTATTCAATGGCTGACCTGGTTGCATTTCATTATAAAATCATCAAAAGTTTCCCAGATTTTTTAAAATTATCTGTCAACCTTACTTTATCTGGGGGTCTCATTAATTTTTACTACTCTCAGGAGTGTTACAAGGGTAAGTAAGTCCTTGGCCCTCAGGCAGGATTTACCAAGAGCAGGAAATATTTGCTCACAAGGGGGTAATTGCCTAGTTAGCTGATATTGATTTTGAAAAAATACACTTTCCTAGAAGAATGATCCAGGGAGATCTGTAACATTTAAATTTCAAATAGATTTGTAAAATTCAATTGTAATGATCGTTATGGATAGTGATAAGCAAATTTTTTCGCCAGGCATGGATTCGCAGCAAATTTCCGCATTTTGCCATTGGCGAATTGTTTTGCTAAACTTCTGCAAAAATGTGCGGCGGAAAAAATTGTTGCGCATCAAAATAGGTGTGATCGCGTCAAAATGGGCACGGTTGCGTCAAAAAAGATGCGGTCACGTCAAAAAAAGATGCAGCCGACAAAATAAGACACGGGCGACAAAAATGTCACGTGTCAAACGTTTTGCGGATTTTCCGCTGTTTAGCAAATTTTACAGCAAAGCTAAATGGGACAGATTTGCTCATCATTAGTTATGGATTCATTTTTTAATAAAGGTATTTATTCTAGATAAGGAATCTTTCTGTAATTTGGACCACCCTTATTTAAGTTTGCTAAAATATAGATGCATGCATCTAAGCTACCATCGCAGAGAAATCATTTAAAAAATTTCAATTATTTGCTTAAATTGACTCTATGGAAATGGCCTTCCCATAATTGGGAGCTTTCTGGATAACAGGTTTCTGAATAAGGGATCTTATACTTCCTTAATTAGGGTGTACGGAATAACATTAGTATTAGGGGCTTTTGCTAATGCCAAAAATCACAGACAATGAGCTTTTTTGTCAGCCATTACAAGTTGTATGCACTGTTCATATTTTTGGGTTTCTGCTAGTGATGGGTGAAACTTTTCGGCAGGCATGGATTTTTCCATGAAACGGGTGTAAAAATATGCCGCTGACAAAAAATTGTTGCACGCATGCAGGGCCGCCATCAGGGGGGCACAGGGGGTACAGCTGTCCCGGGCCCGGACGATTTTAACTTTAAAAGGGGGCCCGGCGCTGCTACAGTTTTCTTAGCTCGGGCCCCCTTTAATCTGTTCCGGCCCCTGTCATTGGTGGTCAGCGGGCGATCCTATTGGTCGCGCCCCGTGCGTACATGCACGTCAGTACGCACGGGGCGCAACCTTATAAAAGGGCCTGGCGTCGTTCGGCACTCAGAAGTGCAGTGCTGTTAGGAACGAAGGACCTCGCCGGAGGAGCCGTCGCCGAGGAGCCGTCACCGGAGGATTGTGCTGTGCTGGCTACCAATGTACTAGGGGGGTTTGCTGGCTACCAATGTACTAGGGGGGTTTGCTGGCTACCAATGTACTAGGGGGGTTTGCTGGCTACCAATGTACTAGGGGGGTTTGCTGGCTACCAATGTACTAGAGGGGTTTGCTGGCTACCAATGTATTAGGGGGGGCCCTGCTGGCTACCAATGTACTAGGGGGGCACTGCTGGCTACCAATGTACTAGGGGGGCACTGCTGGCTACCAATGTACTAGGGGGGGCACTACTGGCTACCAATGTACTAGGGGGGGCACTGCTGGCTACCAATGTACTGGGGGGGCCCTGCTGGCTACCAATGTACTGGGGGGGCCCTGCTGGCTACCAATGTACTAGGGTGGTTTGCTGGCTACCAATGTATTAGGGGGGGCCCTGCTGGCTACCAATGTACTAGGGGGGGTTTGCTGGCTACCAATGTACTAGGGGGGCCCTGCTGGCTACCAATGTACTGGGGGGGCCCTGCTGGCTACCAATGTACTAGGGGGGGCCCTGCTGGCTACCAATGTACTGGGGGGGCACTGCTGGCTACCAATGTACTAGGGGGGCCCTGCTGGCTACCAATGTACTGGGGGGGCCCTGCTGGCTACCAATGTACTAGGGGGGCACTGCTGGCTACCAATGTACTAGGGGGGGCACTGCTGGCTACCAATGTACTAGGGGGGGCCCTGCTGGCTACCAATGTACTAGGGGGGGCCCTGCTGGCTACCAATGTCTCATATCTGTGAGTCCTTTGTATTTGTGGGAGGGGGGCCCAGAAATTTTTTTTTGTGAGGGGCCCCGTGATTTCTGATGGCGGCCCTGCACGCACGTCAAAAATATTTTAGTTATTTCATCAATCTTTTGAAAGATTCGCAAATTTTTGGGCAAAGCGCAACGGGACAGATTGGCTCATCACTAGTCTCTACATTCCACATCTCACAATAAATACATGTGTTCCACTAGTGACAACAAAATAATTGCATTTAGAAACCATTTATTGCTGACTGTTTTCATGAGTTTGGTATTAAGAAAAACACCCATAATAAATACCTTACAGAAATGGTAATTAACTTCAGATACATCTTCCTCTCATTCTTCTACAATGAGCAACAGTGGAAAACATTCATTGCACAGAGACATTTCCCACCAATGTTATTTGACTGTCAGACTAATAACACTCCTGTCAATTCCTCTCTGGACTGAGGCCCAAAATACTTTTGTTGTAAATAAGACCTTCGATGTTTGATTGTCATTTCAGCTTCTAAAATGTACATTTCAATATTTGTTTTTGCTTTCCAAGTATTGCAAATTAAAAAAAAGTTACCAAGAATACCAGTTATTTGCTCCCGTCATTGTGTTCGTTCAATGAGTGAATAAGGTGAAAATTGTTTCACCTAATCTATGTGAGGTCCTTATCAGCAGATCAGGTAAAAGCCACATTCTGCTTTTCTGCTTGACTTCCATTCCAGCTGGGGAAACTAAGCTTTAATTATTTACCTGTGTTTAGAATGATGTGAAGTAGCAAAGGTTTCTTTATTTTAGCTCTTGTCCCATCATTTTTAGTGAAAGCCGACATGTTGACCAAAATCCACAGCGGGGGATGGGGGCGCAGCCTGTGCATGTGGAACTGAAAAGCTTTAAAGGAGTCTAATACTTCAGAAAGTTGAATGCCAAGCAAGCAGGTAATCTTATTGAGCTTTCTTAGTATAGTCAACAGGGCAGAAGTAAATTGGCAGATTATGTAAAGGTGAATCTTAATTAAATTACTTTCTCAGGTGTTTGGATGCCTAAGGCTGAATTCTACTCCCCTTTAACCCCAGAAAAAGGGAAAAAAAGAGAAAAGACTATCAGACTGTTTCAATGGTTTAATAATTACAAACGAGATTGATCCATCAATTTAAGGGGCAGATTTACTAAAACTCCACTAAAACTCCACAGTTTCGTTTTTCATTTTCGACTAAACTCATTTTCCCCAATGTCTAAAATCCAGAAATCCCCTTATCCAGAAACCCATTATCCAGAAAGTTCCAAATTATGGAAAAAACATCTCCCATAGACTCCATTTTAATCAAATAATTCACATTTTTACATTTTTTAAAGGTTTCCTTTTTCTCTGTAATAATAAAACAGAACATTGTACTTGATCCCAACTAAGATATAATTAATCCTTATTGGGGGCAGAACAGCCCTATTGGGTTTATTTAATGGTTAAATGATTCCCTTTTCTCTGTAATAATAAAACAGTACCTGTACTTGATCCCAACTAAGATATAATTACCCCTTATTGGGGCAGAACAGCCCTATTGGGGTTATTTAATGGTTAAATGATTCCCTTTACTCTGTAATAATAAAACAGTACCTGTACTTGATCCCAACTAAGATATAATTAATCCTTATTTGAGCCAAAACAATCCTATTGGGTTTAATTACTGTTTAAATATATATTTTTTAGAAGACTTAAGGTAGGTGATCCAAATTACAGAAAGATCTGGAAAACCCCAGGTCCCAAGCATTCTGGATAACGAGTCCCATACCTGTACTTAAAAAAGTCGTAAGGAATAGGCGCTCCGAGAAAAGTAAATAAAAAAACTAGACTTTTTCGAATTGTAGCTGTGAAAATCCCAACTTTGCTGCAACTATTTGAAAATGTCCTGATTTTCAGACAAATCTAGCAAAATCTCTAAAGTTTTGAGACAAAGGAATGAACTTCAAGGAAAGGAAAAGGGCCTCTTCCATTGGCTTCTGCATGAACTCGACAAGTTTAATCTGGCGAATTGTGGAATTTGGATTTTTAGCTGTTTAGATGCATAGTAAATCTTGGAAAAGTCACAGCGGTTTTTTTATGCAACTTGGTTAGTAGTAGTGGTTAGTAAATGAGCCCTTAGCCCTTAAGTTTGAAATCTAAATAGTAATGATCATAATATTCTATATAAATTTGGGTCAATAAAACAGTGCTTTGAATGTTTATATCAAGCAAGGGTCATGGATTTCATTTGATCCTGCATAAGTTTAAATAAATATATACAGTTTTATTATTACAGAGAAAAAGGAAATAATGTTTTGATAAGTATTTGATTACAATGGAGTCTATAGGAGATGGCCTTCCTATAATTCAGAGCTTTCTGGATAATGGGTTTCTACATAATAAATCCAATACCCGTATTCGTGTTTTCTAATTTCTGTTTGCTGTAACAATGACACTAGCAGCAGTCAGGTCAGTGTCCATTCTTCATGGCTTTTCTCTGCACAAAACATATTGAAATCAATGAGCAATTATTTAATGCAAAATGCATTAAAGGCATTGGGCATTTTTTCACAGCGGGTTTTCCACACTGCACGGGTTTGTTTTGCACTTTTTTGTGACAAAAAATTGTTGTGGCAAAATATTTTTGTGGTTTATGAAAATCTTTCAAAAGATCCGCGAAACGACGAAAAATTTGCGAAACGGCGAAAATGTCGTGCGACAAAAAAAATTGTCACCCGCGGCTATTATTTTGTCGCGCGGCTATTGTTTCGTCGCCCGCGGCTATTATTTTGTCACGCGGCTATTGTTTCGTCACCCGTGGCTATTATTTTGTTGCGCGGCTATTGTTCCGTCGCCCGTGGCTATTGTTTTGTCGCGCGGCTATTATTTCGTCGCCCGCGGCTATTATTTTGTCGCGCGGCTATTGTTTCATCGCTCGTGGCTATTATGTTGTCGCGCGGCTATTATTTTGTTGCGCGGTTATTATTTTGTCGCTCGCGACTATTCTTTTTTGACGCCGGCGACAATTTTTGGACGTGCTGCAAATTTCTCCACTGCGAAATTTTTCATCCGTTTCGCGAAACGCGGAAATTCGCCGCGAATCCATGCCTGGCGAAACTTTTCCCCCATCACTATTTATTGTTGAACACAAAAAACTAACCTGACTTTTGTGAGATCAGCAATGGCAAATATTCACCAATGCAACTGTTTTCCAAAGGAAATGTGGGCAATTTCCTGCTAAGTACGCCATTTGCACATAAACCTTCCTATGTTCATTAAGTGGACATCATTAATATACATAGATCTGTTAATGGAAGCCGGCAGATGTCAGGGGGTAGCACATGAATGGCTACAAAACCCATTCACAGGTAGCCAGTCAGTTAAAACAAATTCTCATCTAAAACATGTTTCGGTTCTTATTTGATCTGGAATTCCAAAAATGTGTAAAGGTAAATTGCTGCAGTGTGCAAATATTGGCCTTTCGTGAAAATCAGTAAAGCTGTTAAGCTCAGCCAGATCTTTTGAGGTTTAACACCCTCTTGTCTTGCAGAATTATCGGCTGAAATGAAAGCTCTTGTGTGTTTTATTTAAAAGCAACGGGTCATTATGCTGCTGAAGTGCAGGGATTGTAACACAATTCATAAAATAAATCTTGATTTTATTAGACTTTATACTAAACTGTTTAATATTGTTCCTTTGTGGCTTCATTTACACATGATACTACATATGATGGTGAAAAAATAATTCAGTGCAGTTTAGCCTAGGAACACACACAGGGTCAGACTGGGGTGTGGGCTGCCACCCCAGGAGGTCCCCACACCCCCACCACTGCTGTCCCCCATGCCCCAGTGGGCATAGCTTGTACTTACCTAGATTCAATTGGGTGAGGGAGGTCAGCGGGGCAGCACTAGTGATGGGCGAAATGTTTCACCAGGCATGGATTCGCAATGAATTTCCGCATTTCGCCATTGTTGGATTGTTGAAAAAATTTGCCACGGAAAAATTCGTGGCACATCCAAAAATTGTCGCAGGCGTCAAAAGAATTGTCGCGGCATCAGAATAAGTAGTCGCGGCATCAAAGAATAGTCGCGGTGTCAAAATAAATAGTTGTGGCATCAAAATAAATTTCATTTCATCACTAGACACTCTGATGCTTCCCAGCAGGGATTGGGTTTGGGTCAGTGGGGCCCAGTGGGTTTTTTCTCGATGTCCCACTGGCTCAGTCTGACCCTAGGCAAAATGTGTGCAGTGACAGATGGGTACAACCAAAGTGAATGGCAGGAGCTAAAGGTAACGGCTAGTGATGAGCAAAATTTTTGGTCAGGCATGGATTTGTTGCAAATTTCCACTTTTCACCATTGGTGGCTTTTCTTTTCCACAAAACGGGCACAAAAATTAGCTGCAGAAACCCCACGACCAAATATTGCTTCTGTCAAAAAAATTGTGGCACAAGTAATTTTTTGACTTGTTCCATTTCACCAATTTTTGTTTCAAAGTTTAGCAAATTTTTCGCGGAAGCAAAATGGGACAGATTCGCTCATCACTAGTAACACCGGTTGGACATAGGCTTTTCTGCTCTTGAAAACCACCCTGGCATAATGTCAGCAGAGAAACCACACTGTGTGCTATTAGCCTAAATGTGAATCAAACGGGTACATTTAGTACATTTAGTAGATACATAAAAATACAAATTCCATATACATATAACATGATAAAAACTAATTTTTGCTGCAATTTGATTTTTTTGTGCTAAAACTCATAAAGGCAAATTAAGGCTTCCAAAACTTGAATGTTCAATATTTATGAAGTGCAAAAAAATTAAAATAAAACCTTAACTGAGTTCATGTTAAAGTCAATGGGAGTTGTCCTAGGCAAAATTTAAGCAAGTTTAACACCCTCTTGCCTTGCAGAATTATCGGCTGAAATGAAAGCTCTTGTGTGTTTTATTTAAAAGCAACGGGTCATTATGCTGCTGAAGTGCAGGGATTGTAACACAATTCATAAAATAAATCTTGATTTTATTAGACTTAAAAAACTGTTTAATATTGTTTAAATTTGTGGCTTCATTTACACATGATACTACATATGATGGTGAAAAAATAATTCAGTGCAGTATTAGCCTAGAAACACACAGACGGTCAGACTGGTGTGTGGGCTGCCACCCCGGGGGCCCCCCACACCCCCAGTGGCCCCCACTGCCCCACCACTGCTGTCCCTCATGCCCCAGTGGGCATAGCTTATACTTACCTAGATTCAATTGGGTGAGGGAGGTCAGCGGGGCAGCACTAGTGATGGGCGAAATGTTTCGCCAGGCATGGATTCGCAGCGAATTTCCGCATTTCGCCATTGTTGGATTGTTTCGCGAAACAGATGAAAACATTTGCCGTGGAAAAATCCGCCGCATGTCCAAAAATTGTCGCAGGCGTCAAAAGAATAGTCACGGCGTCAAAATAAATAGTCGCAGCATCAAAAGAACAGTCGTGGCATCAAAATAAATAGTTGTGGTGTCAAAATAATAATCGCGCGTCAAAAACTTAGTCACGGGCGTCAAAAGAATAGCTGCGGGTGACAACATTTTTTTACACGCAACATTTTCGCCGTTTTGCAAATTTTTCACCATTTCGCGAATCTTTTCAAAGATTCACTAATTTTTCAGCGAAGCGAAACAGGACAGAAACAGGAATTTGATTTTTTTGTGCTAAAACTCATAAAGGCAAATTAAGGCTTCCAAAACTTGAATGCTTAATATTTATGAAGTGCAAAAAAATTCAAATAAAACCTTAACTGAGTTCATGTTAAAGTCAATGGGAGTTGTCCTAGGCAAAATGAAGCAATTTTGTCAGTTTTAGTTTTTCCAGTTTTTTTAATATTTCAAAATCTTTAAAAAGTTTGCAAAAATGTTGAGTAGAATACGAATTCAATACATACTAGATTTATATTTAACATTTTTAATAAATAAGCGAACATTCAAATTTGGTAGAATTAAGACTTTATCGGAATTGAAAAAACAAAAATCTCTAAAATTCACAAATTCAAATTTTGATAAATAAGCCTATAGAAGTTGGATTGGATAGTGTTAATGAGGTAAATTTAGTGCCATAAAAGTACATATAAGTATATAGAAATGCCAAAGGTTACTTCACATATAAAGACACAACATTTTTTACATGGTAACAAGTTTAAAGGAGACATATTGGATAAATGGGTTAAACCCCTAATTTTGTAGGCAATTATGAATAATATCCGGTGCTGGTTTCACTTTGGGCTAAACATTAACCCTATCTGTAACAATGGCCCCTTTATTGGAGGTCCCTATAAATCCTATCGCTTCTCTGTCTGAGTTTGAAATGAAGAGTGGGCGTGTCCTAACGGTCCCTGCCAGAAGCACAGTAGGAGGGGGAGAGCCAATCACAGCCCTGCACTCACACAAGCACAGACAGGCGCCAGTTCCCTATCAGGTCAGCCTAGCTGCTGATTGGTTCCTCTCCTACAGTGCAGGGTACGGAGGGCCGCCGGCTCCCCAGCTCATCCAGAGAATTCAGCCAGCAGGAAGTGGAACTGATGGGCGGGGCTAGTGGGGTTTTTGTGTAATTTCTCAATAAATCAGTCAGAAACACAACTTTTTTAAGCACAATCCTTCTATATTTAGAGGAGTATAATTCACTAGTACATTCATAATTTTTATAGGATATGTCTCCTTTAAAACAAAGGACACACCGTTTTTAAGCTTCAAAGAAACAGCAACATCAAAAAATAGCAGATAACAGATTATCTATGTTGAATACAATGGTGTTTAACAGAGCTTATCTGTTATCTGCTAGGTAACCTGTGCCTATTTCTGTTTGAATGGCTGCCCCCATGGCTACACAGCAGCTTATTAATATAAATTATATATATATATAATTACCAGTGCAGGGCAACAGTACATTATATTTTGATAAGTTTGATACGCTTTCATTTTTTGGTGTTACTGCCTATACTGCCTCCCAAAAATTTAGGGTGAATTCAGGCATTTCTCTGCCAGCTAAAATGCACTTTGACAAAAAATACTGCCCTATGTGCCATTAGCCTCATTTAGCTTGTACAATAAAGGATGTATATATATACAGTGGAGGAAATAATTATTTGACCCCTCACTGATTTTGTAAGTTTGTCCAATGACAAAGAAATGAAAAGTCTCAGAACAGTATCATTTCAATGGTAGGTTTATTTTAACAGTGGCAGATAGCACATCAAAAGGAAAATCGAAAAAATAACTTCAAATAAAAGATAGCAACTGATTTGCATTTCATTGAGTGAAATAAGTTTTTGAACCCTCTAACAAAAAAAGACTTAATACTTAGTGGAAAAACCCTTGTTTGCAAGCACAGAGGTCAAAGGTTTCTTGTAATTGATGACCAAGTTTGCGCACATTTTAGGAGGAATGTTGGTCCACTCCTCTTTGCAGATCATCTCTAAATCCTTAAGGTTTCGAGGCTGTCTCTGTGCAACTCTGAGCTTGAGCTCCCTCCATAGGTTTTCTATTGGATTAAGGTCCGGAGACTGACTAGGCCACTCCATGACCTTAATGTGCTTCTTCTTGAGCCACTCCTTTGTTGCCTTTGCTGTATGTTTTGGGTCATTGTCGTGCTGGAACACCCATCCACGACCCATTTTCAGTTTCCTGGCAGAGGGAAGGAGGTTGTCGTTCAGGATTTCACGATACATGGCTCCGTCCATTTTCCCGTTAATGCGAATAAGTTGTCCTGTGCCCTTAGCAGAAAAACACCCCCAAAGCAAAATGTTTCCACCCCCATGCTTGACAGTGGGGACGGTGTTTTGGGGGTCATAGGCAGCATTTTTCTTCCTCCAAACACAGCGAGTTGAGTTAATATTTTGGTCTCATCAGACCACAGCACCTTCTCCCAGTCACTCACAGAATCATTCAGGTGTTCATTGGCAAACTTCAGACGGGCCTGCACATGTGCCTTCTTGAGCAGGGGGACCTTGCGAGCCCTGCAGGATTTTAATCCATTGCGGTGTAATGTGTTTCCAATGGTTTTCTTGGTGACTGTGGTCTCTGCTAATTTGAGGTCATTAACTAACTCCTCCCGTGTAGTTCTAGGATGCTTTTTCACCTTTCTCAGAATCATTGACACCCCACGAGGTGAGATCTTGCGTGGAGCCCCAGAGCGAGGTCGATTGATGGTCATTTTGTGCTCCTTCCATTTTCGAACAATCGCACCAACAGTTGTCACCTTCTCTCCCAGCTTCTTGCTAATGGTTTTGTAGCCCATTCCAGCCTTGTGCAGGTCTACAATTTTGTCTCTGACATCCTTGGACAGCTCTTTGGTCTTTCCCATGTTGGAGAGTTTGGAGTCTGCTTGATTGATTGATTCTGTGGACAGGTGTCTTTTATACAGGTGACTAGTTAAGACAGGTGTCCTTAATGAGGTTGACTAATTGAGTAGAAGTGTCTAACCACTCTGTGGGAGCCAGAACTCTTAATGGTTGGTAGGGGTTCAAAAACTTATTTCACTCAATGAAATGCAAATCAGTTGCTATCTTTTATTTAAAGTTATTTTTTCGATTTTCCTTTTGATGTGCTATCTGCCACTGTTAAAATAAACCTACCATTGAAATGATACTGTTCTGAGACTTTTCATTTCTTTGTCATTGGACAAACTTACAAAATCAGTGAGGGGTCAAATAATTATTTCCTCCACTGTATATATATACACACACAGTATGCACTTGTAAATAATGTTACATTCACTTCTATGACAAAATAACTTTAGATCCTAAATGAATTATACAGTGAAGGGCCGAAGCAGTGGCACCCAAAATATATCAAATGCTGTGAGGGGCAGAAGTAGTGGCACCCAAAATACATTAAATACTGAGAGAGACAGAGGGTAGTGGCACCAGAAAAAATACATTAAATACAGAGAGAAGCAGTAGGAACTTTAGCCTCCAAATACATTAACTACAATGAGACACTCTAGACCCCCTTACCTTTTAAAAAGCAGGTTTCCTAAAGGATGAGGGAGATGTCCCTATTTTAAAGATCAAAATAAATTCAGAAATCGTTTGCATTGCTAAATGTGCTTAGTAATAGATCTGAAAATAGCACCCAAGAAGGAGAAACCCTGTTTGCTATTATGGAACCTGGGTCGTATTTACAGTACATTGAGTAGGAGAAACAATAGGTTAGCTGAAAGCAGTTCTAATGTGTAGCGCTGGCTCCTTCTGAAAGCTCAGACTCAGGCACAATGCACTGACATGGGGCCTATACACCAATATTACAGCTAAACAATACATTTGTTAATTCACAAATACAATTTTAATAGTAAAGTTAATTATTTGCAATGTAAACAGTGTCAATTAGAAAGAAAAAGGACATCATGACAGAATCCCTATAAGTTTCCAGTGATCTGATCACATTTTATTTCTCTTCTTGAACTTGGTTTGCATGTGTAGCTACAGTGCTTGATATAAGCACCAATGACAGATGTCAATTTTGATGATAAAAAAAATGCCAAACAAACAGTGCCAAAGGATATTTAGCAGCCATGGTCCAAGAGAATAATGAAATGTCATATTTGTTTGGCTTTTTGGATTATGTTGCTTTGATAATGGCTGGTTCTGTTGAGTTTAGATTGTGAAAGCTAAGAGGGTAGAGGTCAGGAAGATTATACATTGTTTCATGGTTGTGATTAAGCACTATTTGTCATGTTTTGTATAAATTTCTTTATATACTGTAAGTGGCTGAAGGAATTTGTAGCTGGTGTGATAAAAGGAAACAGGATTTGATCAACAAAATATCACACCCTGCAGAGGATTTGAAGAATGATCTAAGAGTTTTGGAGAAGAGAAATAGAAAATAGGAAATATTTTAAAGTGGATTGTTATTTTATAAAGAGCATGGAAAATAACATCTTTATGAGAAGATCATTTACACCTTTAGATGCAAGTAATACTGTCTCTATTTGTAGTGATATAATTCTTATAGAGCGGCCAAACAGCTGCTTCACCTTTAGTGTTATTGTTATTGTTATGTCCTGTCTCCCTTGTATCACTTTAATAGGGGCTGCGATTCCCTGCTGGAAAAAGTTACATGAAATACAAGTGATTAAAGAATATAATAAACAGTTTCTTTTAACAACTTCAAAGAATGGCAAAATGGCTACGTAACTTAAAGAGCTACAAGTTATTCTGGGAGGAACAAAAAAAGGTAGAAAAAGCAAGGAGGGTCAGCAGGGGGCAAGCAAGAGTCTAGGGCAGGAAAAGGAGTAATGAGCAATTTGGTACAATGGCAATTGTCGTCATAATGCAAGTAGCTATAGCAAATAACCCAATGCATAAAAAAGGGAATTAACTCAAGAGATGAAAACATAATTTTGCCTCTGTATAGGTCCCTGGTAAGGCCTCACCTTGAGTATGCAGTGCAGTTTTGGGCTCCAGTCCTTAAGAAGGATATTAATGAGCTGGAGAGAGTGCAGAGACGTGCAACTAAACTGGTAAAGGGAATGGAAGGGTTAAACTATGAGGTTAGACTGTCGAGTTTGGGTTTGTTTTCTCTGGAAAAGAGGCGCTTGCGAGGGGACATGATTACTCTGTACAAGTACATTAGAGGGGATTATAGGCAGTTGGGGGATGTTCTTTTTTCCCATAAAAACGATCAATGCACCAGAGGTCACCCCTTTAGATTAGAGGAACGGAGCTTCCATTTGAAGCAGCGTAGGGGGCTCCTCACGGTGAGGGCAGTGAGGTTGGGGAATGCCCTTCCTAGAGATGTTGTAATGGCAGATTCTGTTAATGCCTTTAATGGCCTGGATGAGTACTTGAACAAGCATATTGTGATACTAAATCTACAATCATTATAGATATTGAGATATAGATACAGTATATATAGTTTGTATACGCAAGTGTGTAGATAGGTTGGTAAGAGTGTGTGGGTATGTATGTGCACTGGGGTTCAGTTGGAGGAATTCAACTTGATGGACTCATTTTTCAACCCAACTATGTAACTATGGTGTCTGCTGTCATACGGAGCTAGATTGTAATTTTAGGATCCACTGGGGCAGGGACTGATGTGAATGATCTCAGCAAAATATGGCAGAACTATATTAATAAAGAATAATAGTTAAACTACAGATATAGAAAAAGGCTGCAGAACAACGTCACCTTTTTGTTCCCCATGTAACCAACTGTGCTCAAGTATTTGTGCATAACTATAAAACCACAAGCATAATCAGAATGATAAAGATTTGTTTTTCTACCATTCAAGAGTGTAGAAAACAGATGTGTAACTTTTTTTCTTACGGGGTGGGAGCAAGAAAAGCAAAATAAAGCAATTAAAACAACGACATATATCCTCACACAATGGTAACTGGAATGTCACCATCAGCTGGTCCTGGAAAACTCTTTTTAATAAACAAGGAATTTTAGGCATTCACTTCAATTCTCCTACTCGTGTAGCCAAGTTAGTCCAATAAGTGATGAATGCATCATTTGCAATTATATAACCAGTGTTATAAAATCTGAACCCGGAGATCACATCCAGATATTAAGCTGTAAGATTTGTAATACTGTTATTATTATTTTTTTAATGTTATTATTTAGCCTTCGTTACTCAAGTCTGCATAAATCAGTTGTTAAAGTGGAAAAGGCCCTTAAAATAGGTACTGCTACATCTGGCGGTTTTGGATTTCATGACTCCGAAGTAAAAATAAAATATTGCATACCAAAAAATAAACACATTGTAAAGCATATTCAGCTTCAAATTCCAGGCACTCGGAGCACCACATGATTTAATGATGGATAAGCTCATAATAATATCCCAGCGGAGGAGAAGGCAGACTCCAAACTTGCAGCTGCTAGAACATGAATTTGGTAGTGTACTTGTAAGGAAATATATATGACTTTGAATAATTATCACATAGCATAAAGCGAGTAAGTGGGGGTTTTCTTTACACTGGCTGATTAAGTGCTACTTTACCCATAAAGTTGTTTTAAAACTGTTTTACCATTGAAAATCAGAGGAGGAATGAGAAAGAATGTCCTTCCGGCTGCTCCATAAGTACAAAGTGGTGTTTTTTTCATATGGTGTTCAATGTAGAGGTGGGTTGTAAGCCGTGATGTAACTTTGCACTGGGATTATGGGCCAGAATGGGGATCATGGCCTGCTAGGGGGCAGGGGTCATAGGCCTCCCATGGCTGTGGGGTATGTTTTCCCCTAATTACATCATTGGTTATGAGGTCTTTGTGCAACAATCTAAACATAAAAAGTTCTATGAGTTTTGCCATATATTTTGTCTCTTCTATAAAAAAGAGCAGGGTGGGTGGGGGCATGGGAAGGAAATACTACACCAGGGATCCGCAAACTTTCTTACTTGTGAGCCACATTCAAATGTAAAAAGATTTGGAGAGCAACACAAGCACCATAAAAGTTCATGGAGGTGCCAAATAAGGGCTAAGATTGGCTATTAGGCAGCCTCTATGCACACTATCAGCTTACAGGGGCTTTATTTGGTAGGAAATCTTGTTTTTATTCAACCAAAGCTTACCCCCAAGTCAGGAATTCAAAAATAACTGAGAGCAACATCCAAGGGGTTGGTGAGCAACATATTGCCCCTGAGCCACTGGTTGGGGATCACTGTACTACACCTTTAAGACAATACTTTGATAATATATAACGTGTATGTAATAAGGAAGGTAAGGGCAGTAACTGCCATAACATTGTTGTATTTGGGGCTGCAGGGATCCACCAATCTGTACTCAGAAAAGGGGAGCTCAGTAAGTATTGATTGGTTTAGGCAAAAAGTGTTGAGTTCTGAAATTGTGTCACCTCCAGTGGTTTTGCCCCACAGAGTGAAATCAATGTCTAAAAATAAAACACGGTACAGTTTGAAATATGGCATCCCAGAATGGGTAGTCAGCACTGGCTCTATGGTTAAAACTTGCCATTGCCTTGCCAATCTGAACTTAAATGGCCACCACAATATTATTACTTACTCTCCTCATTGTAGTGCACAATTGCACAGCCTATAGATGCTTATACTTGTACAGAACATTATTGTTCAATGTAATCCATGGCTTTTAAAGAAACCAAAAGCAATATTAAATTGCTTCACGTTCCAAGATTTTCCCCAGGTTATTAAAGGGAAAAATACAAGGTTGCAAAAAAATCTTATCAGTATAATCTCTTTTATACCTGCAGGGCTGAAAGAAGGTCAGGCTGCTTGGGACATGCTTGCTTAAAGTCCACTTTGGGCCTCATATGCTTCAGTGCTCCTGGTGTGCTATGTGCTATTACACGCCACTTCCTCCATGGTAAAGCTGCATCTCTGTGATTAATGATAGCCCCTAAAACTCTGGACAAAAATAATGGGTTGTCTTTTTTGCCCATTAAAGTACCGTCAGTAAAGTTATCCATAGCGATTAATGGACCCTTAGTTTATAATACAAAGGAATATTTTAGGTACAAAATTGAAAGGGAAGCTTATTTAAATGTGACTAAATGATTTCTTGTTTACAGTAAAAAGTTGGAATTTATAATGCTCTTCATCTTCCTAAGGAGCTGCTTCGAGGGTGTCCTGGGCAAAAAGTCAAAATTTCCATTTAACCAGAGATGTTTAAAAAAAAAAATTCTTAAATAATGAAACCACCATGGCTTGGAAATGGACATCATAAAGATGTTTGAACTGTTCTTCATTCTATACATTACCGAGGTGGGATATCAATAGCTGAGGGCTCTTATCTTACAAGAGATCTTTTACATCCCATTCAGCCTTTGTTCTGAACTAGTAATTTCAGTTTACATTACCTAGCTATCATGCTAACACATAAATTATTTGTACAAGGGGAAGGCTAATGCATATCATTTACAGCATGCGCAACTTATTATTGGAATACGCAGATGATCAAAGTGTTATCTACAAAACTGCACAGGAAGAAAAAAATCTTGGATTTACCGCATTTTTCTTGTTGCTGTCAAGTGTATGAGGCCTATGGCACATGGGGAGATTTGTTGCCCCCAGGAAATCTGCACCACCCAGGGGGTGACAGATCTCCCAAAAGCACCTTTGCGTTGGTGTCAGTTGGACTCTACTGTGCTGAAACATATAAACATAATCGTCATAAAATACAGGGAAATTCAATTTGCAGAAATGTATGTGTTAAAGTGGATCTTTCCCCATATGTCCATATTGGAGTGATCCGATCATTTAGCCTGATGGCCAAATGACCGGATCACATTGATGGGCTAGAGGCCATTGGGACAAGAACAGCATCAATGCAGTGATGCGTTCCTAGCCTGATGGGATTTTCAAAGCTGCCTGATCAACATCTGCCAATTTTTGCCCAGATATTGGTTGGGCAGGCCTATCTGAGGGCCCCATCCAAAGGTGGGTAGCTCAGATTTTTCAGGAATGACAAATCTCCCTGTGTGCCATTACCCTTAAAGATAAACAGGTCAAAAGGGGGTAATTTATAAACACTGGCCAAACCAATAGCAACCACCCAGTGATTGGCTTTTTCCAGCCAGCTGCAGGTTCAACAATTAAATTATACATTTGATTGGTTGCCATGAGTTATTACTCAGAAGCAAATTTGCCCAAGGTTTATAAATGAGCCCCAATATAATTGATTAGTGCTGAATTAGATTATGTCCTGAAATTAAGTTGTATATTCTTGTATATTCTCTTTTGTAGCACTTTGGATGGAAATATATGAGATAAAATGCATTGGCTGGACAAGTGATCTCAAAGTCATCATAAATGAAGCTTGAAAAAACACAGAGGTAGCAGAGTGATAGTTTACTTTATGGTGGAATGGCTCGATAGAAGATCAAGGTCAAGGGAGGCAGCACAGGTTCAAAAGTGGAGGACTGGCAGAGGATAGGGCTGGCAACAAGTAGCAGAAGTCAGGAACTGGTCGAGTCAAAACCAGCAGTAGTGAAAAACGAAAAATAACACTTGGTTACTGAAGGGGACAAAAACAAAGAATTAATGGAATTAAGGCTGGGTTGTGTCTTTAAAAGGTGACAATTGCATGAAAGCAAACAGCGAACCCATGCTAGGATCATACATGAATCCAAGTTCTTTTGGCAGACAACTATATTTTTCTTGTTCCTCTGTGAATACAAGGGGTAAAGCAGATATTTCATGTATACTAGTAGTGTAAGGCTCTGCTGGGGTTTGACCCTGGGGCATCCTAGTTGCTGGCTGCTCTTCCTAGCCAGCTGGCAAGTGCTCCTCTCCCATTCATTCTTCCTTTCACCTGTTTCCCTGGTTATGTTAAATCCCCCCAGCAGCCTTATTGGCTGGGTGCAGTCAGCCAATCAGGATTTGACTCTGCCCTATATAAACTCAGTTCTTCTCACATCCTGCATCTGAGAATTGGCATTGGTTACCTGAGTACTGTGGCATGTCCCTGACTCTTGTTCCCTTGCTCTGGTTCCTGTCTGTTCCTAACCTTGCTCAGTCCTGGGCTTGCTCGGCTCTCTTCATCCGCTCCACCCTGCTCCTGCCTGTCCCAGATCCTTCTTCCACTATGTCCCTGCTCTTGCCTGTCCCAAACCCTTTGCCTGCTCAGCCTCATATCTGCCTGTCCCAGATTCTCTGTCCTCTCCTTTCACAATATCAGTCTTCATCTGAAGTAGTAACAAGTAGTAACTGTGGTTGCAATAAGTGTTATGCCATAGCCCTAATACTTGTTGCTGAGCTGTTGCTTCTGCTTCTGCTTGGGATACTCTACTGTACATAACTAAATGGCAATCTCCTGCCATGAACTGTTTTGTTGAGTACATTTAAAATAGAGAACTAAAGAGCTTGGCAGTTAAAGAATTAGGGGTATAAATATTTGCCAAGATACCTGAAAGGACATTTACAGAGACTACCAGGATGATAAATCTTTTCCCTGGTTATTTTATACAATTGCTAGCAGGCAAATTAATCTCATCATTAAAAAAAATTACAATGGTGCCATTTTTTTGGCCGCTGTTCTTCTAACAAATCTGCCGTGATTCCCATCCAAGTATTAGCTACAGTATATGGTGTTGTCCTGTTCAAGGCAGGTTAATACCTCAACATTAAAGCAATATTAAAAGGATAGTAGGCACACTGCTGATACTTAATAAACATCGTGCAAGAATTGAATCCATACCCAAAGATGGACATGACAAAGCCCAACACATTTTGTACTCATACAAAGTAATCATAGTCAGCATTCATTTAAACAGATTGCTGGAACTACTAGATTCTATGACACTGCTGAACTTCCTTGCCAGCAACATTGAATCTACGTGATCATTAGGGAAAGGGTTTAAGGTAAAAATATGTATAAGAAGGGTTTCACAGTGTATTTCTGTGTACTCTCCATTACTTGAGGTTTTACTAAGAAGGAAACTATGTAGAAATAATTTGATGTTTCCAAAATTCCTAACTTACCAGTCAAACGTTACTTTAAGATCAGATATTTCATTGTTGCTCGTACTAGAATTAATATGGCTTAATAAATAAACCGAGTGTCCAACAATCATTCATCAGATTTCACAAATATAGAGTTTTATATTTGTTGAAGTTTGGCCAATTGCATGTTCTTAATGAGCTTGGTACTAAGACAAATACATTTTCCTTGGCTTTTTCTGTAAAGAATGACCGAATTATTGACATATTAAATGTATGAGAAACATAGGCTTTCATTTCAGCTGATGTTAATGGCATTGCTGCGCAGGGCATATTCTATTCTGAGAAGTCGGTCAGGTTTGCTGGCGCACTAAACACGCCTGTCATCTGGGCTAAACATTGCAGACAGATGAACAATTTCCTAAGAAATGTCATTCGAGGGAGGCAATGAGAATACTATGTAAATGAACCATTTCTAAGCCAGATTTAATTGAAATAAATGTATGTAGTGCCAGTAAAGTATAAATGCCATACACACCCCTTGTAAGGTTGCATAATAATGCTATAGCTGGTTTTAAAATTAGAGAAAAATACTCTCTTTCAATTTCATTCATCCCCATAGTCTTCTCAACTATGATATCCCCATAGAAAGCAATGGAAATGACGTGAACTAAATGAACTGCCTCTCCTTCTTAAAGCAATGTTCTGGACTTTTTAATCCGTTTCAGTTTAAAGGTCACTGACCCCGAAGTTGTCTGCCTTTCATCTTACATCATGACTTCAATGAGAGCTAAATGTTGTCATTTAAAAAAAAAAAAACCCATGAAAAGCAAAGAAATGAAGGCCAGTCATAAACGGCCCTTATATACCTTTGTCTGCAGTACAGTAAAAGGTCCTTTTATACTAAATTGCCCAAACACTGTGGTACCTGAATGAATCTGATTGGCTTTCTTATTGCCAAGGATGATGGGGCTCCTAATCATTTAATTGCAATGTGCATTCAGTTGTTAAAGGAAAACTATACCCCTCAACAATATAGGTCTCTATAAAAATATATGGCATAAAACAGCTCATATGCAAAACCCTGCTTTATCTAAATAAATTGTTTTCATAAACGTTTCAATCTTTTAGTAGTATGTGCTATTGGGTAATCCTAAATAGAAAATTGCCATTTTAGGAATTAAGGGCCGCCCCCTGGGATCATAGGATTCGCAGTGCACACAAACAAGCCAAGGCACACATACATGCTAGGCCCCATCAGCCAATTAATGGACAGAGTTCCTCTCTTTTGCTCCCACACTACTTATTTCCTGTCAGCTGATCTCTGAAGGAGCACACAGACCTTTACAAAACTATTTGTTAAATATTCATTCCAGGGGTATAGTTTCCCTCATTTATATCATAAGCTTACAGTTATGTTGATGTTGATTTTTCATTTTTTTCCCACCCAGATGTTTATTTTTGCTGTATTGCAGGTATCAACAACAGTATTTACACACTCATTTAAACTCTTAAATTCCCATTGCCCCCTTTTTCACTATGACATCATGGTAAATGATTACCTCAGATTACTTTTAAGCATTTTCCTCAATCACTTTGTCGAAAACTGTGGTTACAGGCTTCCTCTTTCCCCACACTTGACATTACTTGGCATAATAACTGCCTGCTGCACTGAATTAGCCACCAGCTGTAACCATGGCTCCCTACATATGGCCCAGTTACAATACAATCCAGTTTACTGTATGATCAGAACATCTGTGTCCTGCCACTTTGTGCAGGATTCATTGGATTGGGCTGAACTAGATCTGAATATTTAATACACTGGACACTTGAAGACAAACTTCTTTTTCAGTTAATAAAATTTTTAGTTTTGTTAATATACAAAATGTAAATTAGGGTCTTTTGCGGAGGATTTGGTATTTTGTTGTATCCAAGAATTACAGATTTCATTTTTATAAAAGATGATATATACCGGATGAAAGTGTTTGACTGCTTAAAGCAGTTGAGCACCATAATGGCTGCCATAGAGCACTGAGCTCTAACACCAAATCATTAAGCTAACTTATTGACTTATTAATGGAAACACTGTGGGAGACATTACAAGTCAATGGAAAGACCTTTTGTGCAATTAAAAAAGAGACCAAACTACAATAGGGGCCTTATTAAGGGTGATGGCACACAGGAAGTTTTGTTGCCCGTGTTAAATCCTCTTCGGAAGTGGGCACACGTTTCCCATCTTTTCTAAGAAAAATATATTAGGTTAAGAGTTATGCAATGCAGGTTTTATAGGGGCCAAAAGTGATGACATTTTTTTTCTAATCCAATATTTTAGCCATATATATTTAAGCATTTTTTAAATTCCAAAATTTTTCACCAGGTCTGAGAAGGCAAAGGTGAAAACCTATGGGCAGAATTGTTGAACCACATGTAAAAACATTAAAAAAAAAACTTGTGCATGATAAATCACCACATTGGACGCGTCCGAATTTTTTCTCTGCAATAAAAATGTTCTTGAGTTTTTTCACATAGAAAAAACTATGACACTTGCAAAAAATGCAGGAAAAACTTGAGAAATAAAACTCCGGTATGAGATAAATCAGAAAAGAAATCTCCATCCTGCAACTGAAAAACTCATCTAGTTGTCGGGGTTGCTGATCTTGCAACCAAAAATCACCTAGGGGCCCATGTATCATTGTTATATCTGACTTTTCAGATTGTATTATTTCTTTTCTGCCCTAAAATAATTTGTGACTCAAGCATCTTTCCTGATAAATATGAAAAATTCCCAAAAGCTGGCCATACACGTAGCAATAACGATCTATTGTGCGAGCATTTGTCGCAGGAAAGATCGTTCCCACCCTCCACTGACGTTCAGGGCTGAATTGTCAGATATGGAGGTCGAAACAATAGAAATTCTACATCCACCTGCCGATAAACATAGATTTTGCTTGGGCGCCGTGATTGATATATTTTAACCTGCCTGATCAACGAGATGACCGATATCAGTCGTCTCGTCGAGCCGCCATACATGCACAGAGGTTTTGTATGATATGCGTGTATGGCCGGCTTAAAACACTTTCCTGATTGCTAGGAAAAGTGTGATATACAGTAGTTGATAAACCTGATCCGTTGAATGATGATTCAATTTTCAATTTTTCCTTGCTTGTTTGTATTTTCAAGCCCTCTCCTACTCATCTTCCATTCTGACTTTCAATTTGCTCCCTAATTGCTAAGGTAACGAGAGCTTATCTAAATATTAAAGAAAATTAACAATTAAGACCATTGACTCAGCTTCCAGCACGACCTTGCACAATATGGGTTTACTGCTCCATTTTCTGCACAATTATCTAAATTCCCAGGAGTAATTTGTATAGCAGTTAGGAGCTGGGTTTCTAGAGACCCTCTTATGGGTCACAATTCTGGTAATTAGTGATTTACGATAGTTGTAACCAAATAGGGGTCATTTACAACTGCAAATACAGTTTTGAGCACAGTCGCTGTGTATTTTTCCTATAATGCAATGTATGTATGTATGTATATCTTTATTTATAAAGCACTACTTATGTACGCAGCGCTGTACAGTAGAATTCATTAATACAAACGGGGTTATTAAGATAATAATAGATAAATACAAAGTATAACAATAAATACAAATAAATACAAGATAAATACAGTTGCAATAAGTTAAATACACAAGAGGATGGAGTTCCCTGCCCCGTAGAGCTTACAATCTATATTTTACAGCATTGTTGTGCTTACCAGGAGAAGTTGCACCTAATACAACTGTCAGCAATGCATCAAAATTAACACAGTTGCACTTGTGCAGTAGACTTTTTGCATAAGTCTAACACAGTTACGCTGACTGTTTTTCCAGTTCCAAGCATGGCTGCTTGAGTTCTGTTAAGAGCTAGGAGATCAGCAAACAACAATTATTATATATTATGTAAGAGCCATGAATATCCTGTAACATATCCTTAAAAATGGTGCTTAGTGATATCATCAGTTATAATTGGTGCTAAATGATGTAATTTGTGTCACATGACTCCCCGAAACTTCTGGTTTGAACAAATAATGTCCTGCCTGTTTTAAATTATGGGGATATTAAGGGGGGGATACAAACCCGACAAAAGTCATGGGAAAAAAAAGTCTGAAAACTTTCCACCTAAAACCTACTGAGGTCATGTAGAACTTTTTGAGTTTTTAAGATTTTTTGATGCTGGTTTTTCGAAAAGTTGCTTTTCCCCACACGTGCTTTATCGGATTTTTTGATAAATTTCTGGCGTTTGTGAAAACAAGTTTACTTGTGGTTTAAAAATAAAAATAAAAACAAGATAAATTTGAGTTTTAGTACATCTGCCCCAAAAGTTACCTCCCAGTTGCATGACCTGTATGAAAGCACTTGGCCTTTGGTCATGGAACCCCTTTGTGACTCCTTAGATCCTTATTCCCTATATATGTACCTTCCTCTGCATAATAATGATACCTTAGCAGGGTTAAACACGATCATTATTCTGAGCAGATGTTGTTGCTATAGTAATGACGTAGCTGTCAGCTAATCTGCTGCAGAATAAGAATGAAACAGGGCAATGTCCCTGACTAATGTTTCTGTGTTTGCCACTTTGTGTGTAGGCTTTTCCCTACCATTTCAGATAACAGTATTACTGCAACATGTTCTCACTTGAAAGCTAGTTAGGTTCACTGCCCTCTCATTCTAGAATGCCAAGACCTTCATTTTTTGGAAGTATACAATAGCATTAATAATATTTCTAGGGCATGGCACCTTAAAATAGCAGCGCGCATTGGCTCCGGCTAAACAGCTGTGACTATACTAGCACACTTGACATCTTGGCAGCATCTTTTAATTTTCCAACTCTTAACAGATGCAGATGGAAGGCTTTTCCAACCCTTCCTATTATCAACGCCAATTGTGTCTCAATAGAAAAGTAATACAAGAACTTACAGTACCAGAATTTTTGGGATGCCTTTTGCTTATCTGTTTCAGAACTGACGACCAGTCTGAGAAAGGAAGGTGACTCTAATGCTGAATGCAATCTAGCTTCTTGCTGTTGTGTACAAGCCTGTACATGAGATAGCTCACTGCCTGAGATACCCCACTGATCACAATATACAATATTATAATGTTTTACTTACTATTATACCATTTAGATCTAGCTCTGTTTCTCTTTTCTTTACCAAAAAAACACAACCAATTGCAAGCCAAGTTACACTAACATTCAGTATATAGGATTTCGGAGGGAGTTCTTTATAAGTCCCAGTGGGTGGTTATATAAGCTTTCCTTGGACTTAAAGGAATACTGTCATGGGAAAACATGTTTTTTTTTTTTAATGCATCAGTTACTAGAGCTTCTCCAGCAGAATCCTGCATTGTAATCTGTTTTCAAAAACAGAAACAGATTTTTTGTATATTTAATTTAGAAATTTCACATGGGGTTAGCCATATTCTTCATTTCCCAGGGTGCCACAGCCATGTAACCTGTGCTCGGATAAACTTCAGTCACACTTTACTGCTGAGCTGCAAGTTGGAATGATATCCCCCCCCCCCTCCCAGCAGCCGATCAGCAGAACAATGGGAAGGGAGCAAGATAGCAGCTCCCAGTAGGTATCAGAATAGCACTCAATAGTTAACCTCCAGTTAAATGGGAGTAGGAGAAACAATAGGTTACCTGAAAGCAGTTCTAATGTGTAGCGCTGGCTCCTTCTGAAAGCTCAGACTCAGGCACAATGCACTGAGATGGCGCCTACACACCAATATTACAGCTAAACAATACATTTGTTGGTTCAAGAATAATATTTCAAATGGCAGAGTGAATTATTTGCTATGTAAACAGTGTAATTTAGAAATAAAAAGTACCCCATAAAAATAATGACAGAACCCCTTTAATTTGTTTAGTTGTTCACCAGAGCTGATGAACGTTTGGCTGAATAGGACAGAAAGACCAAACTATATCCAAGAGCAGCCGATAGAAGAAAGAATTAAAAGGTCAACTTGGCTATTTTTTGTAGGATAGGTCAGTAGCACCTGTATATACCTGTAAGAAAATCTTAAGGTTTATGTAGAACTCACATATTACAAAGTTATTTGTCACATCAGTCCATTTCCTAGTGGAGCCATACAATACAAGGTCCCTGGCATGTGCAATGTAATCAAGACCCAATTTGTATCCTTTAGTTTTAAAACATATTGGTCAGGGCCGGATTTGAAAGGTGAGTGTCCCTAGGCCACCCACAGCCCCCCATGTGCACTTGCGCTCCCAGCCTGACACCCCTTGCTCACACCACCTCCTAAATCAGCTGCACTGGGGACTGGGCGGGAGATTCAAACAGCTGTCAAAGTCTCCCATCCAGTCCCCAGAACAGATGCCAGGCAGTATGCTGCCCCCAAAGCCCTAGGCCCAGGCTTTTGTGGCCTTCCCACAAATCCAGGCCTGATATTGGTGTGGGTAATTCTATACATAAAAAAGCCTTATTTTCTGCATATTTATATGTAATTGCTGTAATTAACATCATCAACACTTGAATTAGATCTGTCCTCCATTGATCACATGAATATTATGCATATCCTGCTGGATTTAAATAAAGCAACTACTAATTGAGGTATTTCTCTGAAACATGGTGCCATGATATGCTGGTTTGTAAATGCAAATTGGGTCAGTTTAGTAGCACCTCTTTATGTATTATGGTGCACAGGTAGGAAAATGGTTCCAAGGGTCCCCTACCCAATTATATGTAGCAGGGATCCAAAGATGTTTTAATTGACTATTAACATTTCCTCCACAAACAATAAGGTTTGATAGTAACAACCAAACACAGACTCCACCTACATTTCCAGAAATAAAGCAATTCTTAACATGGAAGGATTTCAGAAGAAGGCCGGTGCCTTTCAACTTCTGCATCCTTAGATAATTGGCAGTGGGACATCCATGTAATGAGATGAGGGGGGGAACCCTGTATTACGGGTAAAAATATGACCATTTGCATCTGAAATGCTATATTTATGTGTTGATGACACTTTTGGTCTACCGGTGCCAGGATCAGGGTAGGTAGTAAGAATTATCTAAATGGAAGCTTAGTGACAAATAGTTTTACAGGGCACAATAGTGATGAGCAAAACTGGCCCATTTCGATTTGCTAAAAAATTTGCAAAATGGTGAAATTCCACCAAATGCATTAGAGTCAATGGGATTTTTTTTTTTGCTTCTTTATCTTAAAACAAATGCATTAGAGTCAATGGGAATTTTTTTTACCTATGTGCATTATAGTCAATGGGTGGGTTTTTTTCACTTACCAAATACAGTCAATAGGTGTTTACTTTTGTGCCAAATATACTGGACTCAATAGTTTCTTTTTCTCCTGTTTCCCTCACAGAGAAAAACACATATTTTCCCCACAGCAAAACAAAATGCATGGCTAACTTCCAATGCACATAACTGAATATTTTCACCACTGAAAACCTTGAATTTTGCCCCGAATCTGCCAAAATGCCAAAATTCTCGCATCCCTAGACACCAACGGTATTGATTTGGAGTAAGGCACAGTGACAGGCTAACCACTGGCTTAATGCATAAAAAATAGTCAAGCATTTTAGTTATATATAAAGATACATTATAGTGAAACAGAGAGATGTTTCATTTAAAACTTACTACTACAAGCCAGCGTTTCACCAATGTCACAAAATGGCTCTGGGGGCACCATTCATTTGAGTTTGTGGGTGAAATTACCTCGTCACACCATACATGGCTGCTCCTATTCATATAAATAAACAAAAATATACAGGTAAATAAGGCTCTCCTATAATATGGGCAATGGTTCCTAAAATGGTCCTCCTACTAGGAACATTCCTAGAGTAAAACATGTGTAGCAGTGTTTTTCTCAGTGTTTCTATTGTTTTTATCCTTAGGTCGCTATTTATCTAGTGTTTATCCTGAATAATAGTTCCACTTTAGAAAGCTCCATTGTAGCTATAATTATAGTTATGGGGGGACAAAAGGGCTTATAAAATCTCATGGAAAACAAAACCCATCAGATCTCAGAGATGCTTTTTATCAACACTGTTTGATTGCTGACTTTCACTCTCGATTGAAACCAGATTTCGGCTTTAAATTTCAAATGCGATGTTCCAAAAGACACATTTAAATGATTTGAGGTTTAATAAAGGGCAGAACACACAAATGTTATTTTATGGATATTTTATTACAAAACACGTGCAAAAGATGTTATCTTTCAAATGAAGCCACAATAATGTCATCTTCCTATATATTTAGAAAATATAATCTTTTCCAGTAGCAAGATTGATAATGGCTGCCTCCTCTAAGTAAATAATTGAGCAGAAAATAGACCTTCATTGTTTGTGTCTGTTTTTAATCTGTTTCATGCAAATATAGATGTATAGGAATAGATCACTAAACATTAGGGAAGATGTGTTACATATGTCTGATTAAAACAAATACGGCTTTGGCACTGGGAATAGTTCAGTGCACAATTGGAGGGGAGGAAAGGTCAGTTTATACAGCCCAGGGAAACAATGAGTAAATGATTAAATTATCTTTCCAGTAAATAGTGTCAAGAAGATGTTGATGAATAACATAAGCAGCGAGATAAAGATCATAGAAACCGATGACATAAAATGAGCTATCTCTACAGTAATGTATCTTAGACTTTTTTTTTGTTTTCCTTTAGTTTTTTGGACTTAGTGATCAGATCCATCTAGCGTTGTGCTTTCTGTTTGTTAGTGTGCCACTTATCCAGTACCTGCTCTGTTTGCAGGCTGACTGTATTACAGTAATCATGGCTTGCCAAGAACTGTCTGGGCATATATATACAGACAGTGAGCCGCACACACAGGGACTTTGCAAAAAAAATCACACTTTTAATGAGAAAAACACAAGTCCAATGTTTCGAGCACAAACTGTGCTCTTCCTCAGGGACAAACCATATATATAAATATATCTTTCTGTGTGTCCCTGGGTTGGCAGTTGATCATTATTAATCAATGTAACTTCACACATATTCATATGCACATTTATAGGCATATTTATTAAAAGTAGAGACAAACATCAATAGTGATGTTGCCCATAGCAACCAATCAGCAATAGTGATGGGCAAAAAGTTTCGCCAGGCATGGATTCGCGGCAAATTTCCGCGTTTCGCCATTGGCGGATTGTTTCGCGAAATGGATGAAAAATTTCGGTGCGGAAAAATTCGCCGCACGTCCAAAAATTGTCGCCGGCGTCAAAAAAGAATAGTCGCGGGCGACAAAATAATAGCTACGCGACAAAATAATAGCCGCGGGCGACGAAATAATAGCCGTGTGACAAAATAATAGCCGCGTGCAACGAAACAATAGCCGCGCGCGACAATTTTTTTTGTCGCACGACATTTTCACAGTTTTGCGAATTTTTCGCCATTTCGCGGATCTTTTGAAAGATTCGCGAATTTTTCGGCGAAGCGAAACGGAACAGATTCGCTCATCCCTAATCAGCAATAGTCACCTACAAGTTAGCAAACAAAATCAAAGATTTGGGGGTCAATATCACCAGTGATTTTGCCTCCAGTGTTTTTAAATACACCCCTTAATGACTTGTTAGCAAAGTTTATCTTTGGAAGGAAACCCAGGAAGAAAGATCAGGATCACTCCTTACATTTCCATGTACACGGAATACTCTTGAGAGTGAGTCTGTTCTACTGGGTTTTAACAGAACAGCCAAGGCAGTGTGCTGATTGGATTCCTACTAGTGATCAGCGAATCCGTCCCATTTGGCTTTTTCGAAAAATTTGAGAATCTTTTAAAAGATTTGCAAAACAGCAGAAAATCATCGAAACTGCAAAAATGTTGCGCGTCAAGAAAATGACACGTGCAACTTTTTTTTTGACACGGGCAACAATTTTTTTGATGTGCAGGGAATTTTGCCCGTTTTGCAAAAAAATCTGTCCAATGGCGAAACGCGTGCTTACAAACTAACTGAAGAGTTATGTCCCATGTGGCCCCCCTAAAGTCGCTGACTAACTAAAAGGTACCCTTTCTTTCTTTTTTTCTCAATAAAATGTCAGAATAAAACTGTTTTAAATTTCCATGTAGAAAAAAATAGACAAAACATTAACCAAGTCCAATAAACCATAAAACCCAACCTGATTGCACTTTCCTAATGTTTTCAAAATGTGTTGTTTTGTTGGGGTTACAGGGCAGCTGCAAACATACTATACAGAGATTAGTATGTAATTATTGTATATAAAAAAGGCAAATTGGGAACATTTCAGCCTCAAAAATTTGTGCTAGAAGTCATATATGTAGATGTATTTTTTGGAATATTAGTAGACATTTTCATTAATGGGAGAGCTAGAAGAATATACAGCTGAACATATCGATGTATCAAATTTGCCTCAAATGTAAGAAAATGATAGTAAAACAGAACATTCTGCAGTGTATAAATTGTGATCTGAATCTGGAAAATACATTGGCACATCTCAAACACAGTAATTAAATCCATCATTGATGAACTGTTGGACTTGAAATCACTCGCTTTCCATCTGTATGGCTCTTGTCTAATAAAGAATGTTTTGTTTACAGCTTGAAGGACAAAAAAAATTGTTTTCACCATGAAACATTTATACAGACATGTCCTGTAAAATCAGTTCCAATGTAGTCTTAAAGTCATCAAAGTGCAACCCCCAACTGCATGCACTAAGGAACTAGGAACTCTATAAAACCTGGAAAAAAACCTGTAGAACAATCAGTCCTTAAAGAGATACTGACACCTGAATATAAACATTTTTTCAATTTATTATAACATTATCTTTGCATGCTATTTATAATTTTGCCATAAAAGTATTTCCTGATGCTTTTACACTCCCTATCTGATCCCCCATGTTCCTCTATGAGGGGGCGGCCATATTTGTGCAGCAGTAGGCCGTTAGCATTAGACGGGACAGTCAGGTTGGCAAAACTGTAAGTCCAATTTACAATTACTTACAAAAGCAGCCCTATCAGCGAAAAACGATCAACATAACCTATAGGGAACTTTTAGGGGCACATTTATCAAAGTACGATTGGGTCCAAATGGGAAAAGTTTGTATTTTTTCTAATTTAAAGAACTTTGCGTATTTTCCACGATATTTTCGTTAAATTCCGCAACTTTTTTGTGCTTTGCATCAATTTATGCGACAAAACCGTATTTGTCGCAGTGACTACAAAAGTTTCGGAATTCATTCAAGCTTTGCTATCGTGACTTTCCTTGGGCCAGGTTGGAGCTGCAGAGTGCCATTGAGCCCTATGGGAGACTTTCCTTGGGCCGGGTTGGAGCTGCAGAGTGCCATTGAGCCCTATGGGAGACTTTCCTTGGGCCGGGTTGGAGCTGCAGAGTGCCATTGAGCCCTATGGGAGACTTTCCTTGGGCCAGGTTGGAGCTGCAGAGTGCCATTGAGCCCTATGGGAGACTTTCCTTGGGCCGGGTTGGAGCTGCAGAGTGCCACTGAGCCCTATGGGAGACTTTCCTTGGGCCGGGTTGGAGCTGCAGAGTGCCATTGAGCCCTATGGGAGACTTTCCTTGGGCCGGGTTGGAGCTGCAGAGTGCCATTGAGCCCTATGGGAGACTTTCCTTGGGCCGGGTTGGAGCTGCAGAGTGCCATTGAGCCCTATGGGAGGCTTTCCTTGGGCCGGGTTGGAGCTGCAGAGTGCCATTGAGCCCTATGGGAGGCTTTCCTTGGGCCGGGTTGGAGCTGCAGAGTGCCATTGAGCCCTATGGGAGGCTTTCCTTGGGCCGGGTTGGAGCTGCAGAGTGCCATTGAGCCCTATGGGAGACTTTCCTTGGGCCGGGTTGGAGCTGCAGAGTGCCATTGAGCCCTATGGGAGGCTTTCCTTGGGCCGGGTTGGAGCTGCAGAGTGCCATTGAGCCCTATGGGAGACTTTCCTTGGGCCGGGTTGGAGCTGCAGAGTGCCATTGAGCACTATGGGAGGCTTTCCTTGGGCCGGGTTGGAGCTGCAGAGTGCCATTGAGCACTATGGGAGGCTTTCCTTGGGCCGGGTTGGAGCTGCAGAGTGCCATTGAGCACTATGGGAGGCTTTCCTTGGGCCGGGTTGGAGCTGCAGAGTGCCATTGAGCCCTATGGGAGAGTTTCCTTGGGCCGGGTTGGAGCTGCAGAGTGCCATTGAGCCCTATGGGAGACTTTCCTTGGGCCGGGTTGGAGCTGCAGAGTGCCATTGAGCCCTATGGGAGACTTTCCTTGGGCCGGGTTGGAGCTGCAGAGTGCCATTGAGCCCTATGGGAGGCTTTCCTTGGGCCGGGTTGGAGCTGCAGAGTGCCAGTGAGCCCTATGGGAGGCTTTCCTTGGGCCGGGTTGGAGCTGCAGAGTGCCATTGAGCCCTATGGGAGGCTTTCCTTGGGCCGGGTTGGAGCTGCAGAGTGCCATTGAGCCCTATGGGAGGCTTTCCTTGGGCCGGGTTGGAGCTGCAGAGTGCCATTGAGCCCTATGGGAGACTTTCCTTGGGCCGGGTTGGAGCTGCAGAGTGCCATTGAGCCCTATGGGAGGCTTTCCTTGGGCCGGGTTGAAGCTGCAGAGTGCCATTGAGCCCTATGGGAGACTTTCCTTGGGCCGGGTTGGAGCTGCAGAGTGCCATTGAGCCCTATGGGAGACTTTCCTTGGGCCAGGTTGGAGCTGCAGAGTGCCATTGAGCCCTATGGGAGAGTTTCCTTGGGCCAGGTTGCAGCTGCAGAGTGCCATTGAGCCCTATGGGAGAGTTTCCGTGGGCCGGGTTGCAGCTGCAGAGTGCCATTGAGCCCTATGGGAGACTTTCCTTGGGCCGGGTTGGAGCTGCAGAGTGCCATTGAGCCCTATGGGAGGCTTTCCTTGGGCTGGGTTGGAGCTGCAGAGTGCCACTGAGCCCTATGGGAGACTTTCCTTGGGCCGGGTTGGAGCTGCAGAGTGCCATTGAGCCCTATGGGAGACTTTCCTTGGGCCGGGTTGGAGCTGCAGAGTGCCATTGAGCCCTATGGGAGACTTTCCTTGGGCCGGGTTGGAGCTGCAGAGTGCCATTGAGCCCTATGGGAGACTTTCCTTGGGCCAGGTTGGAGCTGCAGAGTGCCATTGAGCCCTATGGGAGACTTTCCTTGGGCCGGGTTGGAGCTGCAGAGTGCCATTGAGCCCTATGGGAGACTTTCCTTGGGCCAGGTTGGAGCTGCAGAGTGCCATTGAGCCCTATGGGAGGCTTCCAAAATCATGTCAGAAAGGTTTTCATGCCATTTACGATCGTTCGATCGTAACTTTCGGATCGTACCACAATATTTTCATACGACCATGATACAAATTTTTGCACAATTAACGGACATAAGATATTATCGTAATTAATATGAATTTTTGCCAATCGTACTTTAAAAACAGTCAAAATTCAGACTTTGATAATTGTGCCCCTTAATGTACATTTATGTTTTGAAAAGTATTTTTTAGTTTCAGTGTCACTTTAAAAATCTTTTGATCTAATGTAAATCAAGGGCTCTTCAATATACAATATCCAGCTCATGTGCACTTATTATATCTCAGTATTTGAAAGGCATATAAATCCTGCCAAAAATGGACCTAATTTAAGCAGTTTTAAGGTAAAGACCTACTATGCAGTTTTCCATGGCCAGCAGCCCTATGCCACTTAAGTTAGTGCACCCATATTCTTGATCCTCATATGCAAAGCTCATTCTGCAAACCTTCCAGGGTTTTTGCAGTTTCTTTGGCCTTCTAGATAATGTGTATACTCACACCAGAGGCTTGAAGGATCAAGCCCAGGCCCGGATTTGTGGAGAGGCCACAAAGGCGACACAAATTTGGGGGTGGTATGCCCCCTGCCGCAAAATTTTTTAATGGGCACCTCTCCCCATTGCTCCGTATACAACTATAACCTTTCACGCATGCGCGGTGGGGGGGGGGGGGGGTTTGCGCCTCTGGGGCGCTCACTTATGAAATCCAACGATGATCAAGGCTGAACTAGTCAATCAGAGATGATCAGTTTGGGAGGCTATTTATTATCCGATTATGCATCTCTTTTCTATATCCTGAAACCAGCGGCGCTGCTGCCCACGCATTCAGTTGCATGAAAAATCCCATTCATTAAAGGGACTTGCTTCAAAAGGTGCTCCTAGCACTTCTTTAGAATTCCATTTGGCCCTTCCTGTTTCCTGTCCCTAAATCTAGCGCAGTTGCACCTACTGACACAAGGGAACCCTGAAACTCCAGATTTCCCATAGCAGCCTGCCTCTTTCCCTGCAGTGCTGATGCTCCAGAAGAATAGGGTGCACACATCACTTGCATACTAAACGAAATTATGCCAACCAGACTAAGAAAATTTTCAGAACAACGTATCTGCCAGACCAAACCAGTGGGACACCGTCGAAAAAACCCAGTAGGCCTGGCCCTTGTGGGCCGCACTGACCCAGTCTCCGCCTGACTTTTGGGGTTCCACCCCCAATCAAGGGCAAATGTAAATAAAATAACGTGGATGAGCGGGCCCCTGACACCCCAGTCAGATATTGGCAAATACAATTACGCTAATTTTAATGTGTTTGCTAAAATCACATGAGGCCCATCACTACCTGGAGATGGCAAATACACTGCAATTCTGGGGAAAATATCTGCATTGTTGGACAAAAAATATGGCAGTTGTGCTTGAAATCATACTTGTATTCACTGCACTTGTATTCTTAAATAACCTCTTATAAGTCACTGAGGAGTTCCATGACCGGTATAAAAGCACTCAGCCTTTAGCCTCATGCTTTTTTAGGGTCATGGAACTCTAAGATGGCTTCCAATATCCTCATGTTTTACAACAGGGGTACACAAGTTTTAATCATATGTTTCAGTGAGTCATGTGACACAAATGACATCACTCAGCACTGATTATAACTGCTGATGTGCATAGATACACATAGATACGAATTTCCATATTTCGCCATTGGCGAACTGTTTTGCGAAACTTCCGATAAAATTTGCCGCCGGAAAATTCACTGAGCATAAAAAAAAATCACGGGCACAGCAAAAAAGGGTGCAGCGCATCCAAAACGGGCGCGGTTGCATCAGAAATGGGTGTGGTCGTGTCAAAATGGATGCAGACGACAAAAAAAAAAAAGGCAACAAACACGTTTTGCGAATTTTGCTGTGGTGGTGAATTTTTCGGCAAAGAAAAACGGCAAACATATATACATTCTTATAATTACACGGTTACGATTAGATGGAGGGGCTGTGTGCCATAAGGTACTTGGCTCTGCTGCTTGGCCAGTTCACCTGCTGGTCCAGAAACTACAAGTGGGGGTCATTTAAGATAATGGAAGCGCATTTTTGAGGCACTGCCATGATAAATGATTTCCTCTGTATTGACAAAATCTACTTTTTTTTAAATGCAAGAAATGTCTTTTTCTTTCCAAAATACACACTGTGGATTATTTTCTATTCTACGTTCAAGGAATAATTTCCTGCAATTAAAAGTCAAGGAAATCTTGCATCACATTGTCCACAATGGTTTTTTTTTTTCTTGCTCTTTTCTTTCAACAGATTAAAAAATGTATTTTATTTCAGTTTTGTCATTTTTGTATCGGTGGTTCTTAATCTCACTGTGTGAGGTCAGTTGATATAGAAATACTATGTCGTCCCAGAAGACGCACGCTGCTTGGAATCATTGTGAACTTTGGCCAAATGCATTGGAATGATCGTACTGTCAGTTTGTGTCACGGTGAAGATCAGAGGATTCTGACGCAAGACCATTCTTAAAATGTTATCTAATGTTAATTTAAAAACATTGAAGAAAAGGATTCACTCAACGCAGATTTTGCTGCCAGATTTTTAAAAAAGAAAAAAAAGTTGCCTATTATTTCTGAAATCAATAAACAACATTGCATCTTGGGTGGCTGGAAGTCTTTATGTTTTATTTCCCAGTAGATTTTAACTTGAGACATGACGATAATCCCCCACCTGACCTGCTATAGGCATCGCTGTTTCATAATAAGCAGAATATGAGAAAGTAAGAATTTTCAGTTGGCTACAGAAATTCCACCATGGCATTCGGCAGATAATCGCAGCTCCACGTCAGAATGAAACACTCGCACACAGCTGCGCGGCCCTATTATTCTGGAGCAGGCAGATATCGCAGAAAGCATTGGAAGCTCACCACAAACATGTTGTCAAATAGTTTACTTCAGGAAAGTAAATAAACTACTCCAGAAGCAAATGCCTCGAATGTTTACTTTTTGAGTCATAACCAGGATACAGAATGTATCTCCAAATCGAACGTTCTCTCTGTCACACACACAAACACTCGGTGGGGATTCACCAGCAGAATCGGCAGTATCTGTGATACATGCTGTGGGGTGAAAGGCAGAGACACCCAGGGTAATGCAGCACACATTGTCTGTTTATTCACAGTGGACCTTTTTACAATTGTAACCCTATCTAGTACTGGCTAGTATTTGCCAGTGGGTATAAGCACTGGCACATGTGATTCAAACACGCAGGCTGGGCCTTTGCAAATTGGTAGAAATGCACTTATGAGATGTTGCTGAACTGCAACTATCCACTGCCATAGATGTATATAATGGAATTATGGACAGAGGTTCTTTTGCATTGAACTAGAACTTGGTTTATTGATGGTACTCAGCATATGCAGGGTTAATACTTACAGCACTGAGGTAGAATAGCGCAAATGTCAAATGCAGTTGCAAGGTAGCAGAACGGTGTGTGTAGCACTACGGTGGAGACAGGTGTGGGATAATAGACAGGAGTCCCAAGGGTGTCTACCTTTACTGGCCCGGATCTCTACAGCCAACGGTGGTTCAGGGTTTAGAGAGCCTGAATCCTATGTCTGAACTGTGGTCCCTACAATAAGGCAGCAGAGCCTTGGGTGTACTAAACCTACTAAATTCTCCTGTGTTGGAGCACACAGCTGCTCTTGCTAAATAGCCCTGAGCTAATTCACACTTGTGCTATGACAGAATCTAACCTGCAAATGACTTCACCTCACTCACAGGGTCCCTGATCCCTGACTTAGAATCTCTAGATGGATTGGCTTCCTCTAGGGCAAGGGTCCCCAACCACCGGTCCGGGGACCAGTGCCGGGCCGTGGACTGTGCTGAACCCGGCCACCTCTGCTCCCAATTACTTGTGATCCCAACTCCCTGATGCGTTATACAGCCATGACAATAGATATGCGAAGCCCAGTAAGATTTCTACTGATTACGACAAGGACCAAAGTACTTTATTAAGCTGTATGTAATAATAATATTAATAGTAAAGTGCATAATATAAAATGTAACTAGCACTAGTTGCACTGCACCCCCCATCCCCGGTCCTTGAAAAAATTGTCTTGCTTGAAACCGGTCCGTGTTGCAAAAAAGGTTGGGAACCACTGCTCTAGAGCACAGGCTTCTGGGCCTAGTTTGGTCCCAGGCTCAATGTGCAACACCTTCTGCTGATGAGAGGAAGGCCAAAGAGGAAGTGCCCACCCCCTGCATAGCACTACAGTGCAGTGTGCAGGAAGTGGTCATCCTATCTAATGGCCAATAATTGCACAGACGCAAATAGCTAAAGTTGAAACATAACATTCTGCTCAGCAGACTAGAAAATGTAGGGCTAAGACTATAGGGAGTGTTAACCCTATGGGTCCCTACACAATGTATAATATTTGTTGGTTTGTTGGCAGTAACAGTGCCTCAGCAACTCAGTTATCTATACACATTGACTCACAACTTCCTGCTTCCTGTGCAGATAGGTCACCCATAGCCGCTCCTCTTTTTCCAAGCTGGTGACTTGCTTCACCTTCAAAATAACTTTTAATATGTTAGTCGTCATCATTTTTCTTTCTATTTTTTAATCATTTGCCTTCTGGCTCTTTCCAGGTTTCAAATGGGAGGCTGTGAGACTGCAATCTTATGGTTTTGTTTGTTCTTTTTATTACTTATCTTTCTATTAAGGTCCTCTCCTGTTCATATTCCAGTTTCGTATTTAAATCACTAGAGGACTTGGACCCTAGCAACCAGATACCTGCTGCATTTCCAAGCTGAAGAGAAGCTGAACAATAGTTCAAAAACCACAAATATTAAAAAATGAAGACCAATTGCAATTTGTCTCAGAATATCACTCTCTAGTCTACATCATCACTAAAGGTGAACAAGCTCTTTAATTCGGGCATCTGCACTGGCTCTTGCAGCTGATTGAATGCAGCCAGCGTCTGGCCAAAAAGCAACACAGCACCTGTTATTTCCTCATCTGCTGGGTCTCATAGAGAATTCTGGGAGGGACATACCTTCCCTCTGGGGTTTTGCAAGTCGCTGTGCCACAACATATGCCCCTGCATTTAAGGGTTAATTTATGCAAGCAATGCAAAGTGCAATTTTAACCCCACAAAATCTTGTGATCTGCATCTTGGTTTAATGGGCATCTGAACCTAAAAATGAATTTGTAGAAACTTACTTAGCAACCCTAGGGTTAACTGAATCGTGGAAGTGCATAAAAAGTGTATAGATAGATAGATAGATAGATGATAGATAGATAGATAGATTATAGATAGATAGATAGATAGATAGATAGATGATAGATAGATAGATAGATAGATGATAGATAGATGATAGATAGATAGATAGATAGATAGATAGATAGATAGATAGATAGATGATAGATAGATAGATAGATAGATAGATAGATAGATGATAGATAGATAGATAGATAGATAGATAGATAGATGATAGATAGATAGATAGATGATAGATAGATGATAGATGATAGATAGATGATAGATAGATAGATAGATAGATAGATAGATGATAGATAGATAGATAGATAGATAGATAGATAGATGATAGATACATAGATAGATAGATAGATGATAGATAGATGATAGATAGATAGATAGATAGATACATAGATACATAGATAGATAGATGATAGATAGATAGATAGATAGATAGATAGATAGATAGATAGATAGATAGATGATACAGTAGATAGATAGATAGATAGATAGATAGATGATAGATAGATGATAGATAGATAGATAGATAGATACGGCCATTGACTTTAATGCACTTGGAGTATGAAAAAAAGTCCACAGAAAAAAGTTGCCTATTGATTTGCGTTTCACCAATATTTTGCACTTTGATAAAAAAAAAAAGTCAAGCGGAAAAAATGTGCACACAACAAATTGGTCGCACGTAAATATTGACGCGCATAAAAAAAGCCTCCCATTGACTTCAATGCATTTTGTGAATTTTTCGGTGTTTTGCACATTTTTTAGCAGTTTTGCAAATTTTTTGGCCAAGCGAAACAGGACAGAAACGCTTATCACTATTTATGTTATCTCAAATGCACAACCTTATACATACTGTATAAACATTAAATCTCATCTGCCACTTGCTCAGTCTACCAGTTTGTCCAGATTTCCCTGCAAGGATACCGCATCCTGGAATAAACTGGCCTGCTGCCTGGATGCTCTTGTGTCATGAGCAAACACAGATACACTGCTTAAAGGAATACTGCCACGGGAAAACATGTTTTTTTTTTTCAAAACGCATCAGTTTATGGAGCTTCTCCAGCAAAATCCTGCATTATAATCTGTTTTTCAAAAACACAAACAGATTTGTGTATATTTAATTTGAAATTTCACATGGGGCTAGCCATATTCTTCATTTCCGAGGGTGCCTCAGCCATGTGACCTGTGCTCTGATAAACTTCATTCACACTTTACTGCTGAGCTGCAAGTTGGAGTGATATCTCCCCCACCCAGCAGCCGATCAGCAGAACAATGGGAAGGGAGCAAGATAGCAGCTCCCAGTAGGTATCAGAATAGCACTCAATAGTAAGAAATCCAAGTCCGGCTTGGGACTCCTCCAGTTACATGGGAGTAGGAGAAACAATAGGTTACCTGAAAGCAGTTCTAATGTGCTAGGTCACCCCAGTAAAGGCTAGAGTAGTCCTGTGTTTGGAATCAGTTTTGCCCAGGCAAAACCCACAATAGGGGCCTATTTATTATTAAAACAGCAACAAAGTTAATCACATATTGCCAGGCTTCACCATGTAAAAAACTTTTACACATTTTTTCTTCCACGTAAGAGTAAAATCTGACGTTCAGGTGAAATTCTCAATTTATTTTACACAGCTTTTTACACCATTTTTTTTTGGGCAAATTTAGTTTTACACAGCATAATAAATAGGCCACTTAGTATTGGCATCACAGCTGATAAGGACCTCAGACGGTTTCCAGTGGTGGGAAATTATTTCTCTGTTGTGTCCATCCGTTTGGTTAGACTGCACTTCCATCCAATCCTGTCTCCAACACAGCTGGGTATGTGAGTACATTCTGTCTGTCTAGATTTATTGCTTCAACCATTTTCTTGCATCTTTGGCAGGGGCACACTAGGACCCAGGCCTACTGGAGATCCTCTGGGAGTCCACCAGGCCAGTCCAACTCTGGTTTCCTATTACCAGACTTGCTTGTTCCACTGTAATTATTTAGTCCTTATTACATAGCCCTGAGGACCTTGCCGCCCTGATACTAAAGCCTTTGCATTCTAGGTTATATTATTTATAATAAGCAAAGTAGGCCCAACAGCCTTAATTGGCTTCCTCCACTGCTTCAAATGGACTGATTTATATAGACGCGCCATTCTGAAGCAGATGCACACACCTTGCAATGGTCAGGTAATGTATATTATATTTGTAGGTCAAGTCATTCCATGTTTAGCAAAAAAAATATTACAATCATGGGTATATGATTTTCTAAATGTATGCATTCAAAGATTTATTATAAAAACCCAATTCATTACTAACAATCCTTAGGAAACCCCAAATGAATTATTTGTATAAAAATACCAGATATTAATAATATTAATTTTCTAGGAAGCGTGTATTGCCAGTTCATACTAAATTACTATTACAGGTATGGAACCTGTTATCCAGAATGCTCAGGACCTGGGTTTTTTTGAATAAGGGGTCTTTCTGTAATTTGTATCTCCATACTATAAGCCCACCAAAAAATAATATAAACGTGAAATAACCCCAATAGGATTGTTTTGGCTCCAATAAGGATTAATTATATCTTAGTTGGGATCAAGTACAGGTACTGTTTTATTATTACAGAGAAAAGGGAATCATTTAACCCTTAAATAAACCCAATAGGGCTGTTCTGCCCCCAATAAGGGGTAATTATATCTTAGTTGGGATCAAGTACAGGTACTGTTTTATTATTACAGAGAAAAGGGAATCATTTAACCATTAAATAAACCCAATAGGGCTGTTCTGCCCCCAATAAGGGGTAATTATATCTTAGTTGGGATCAAGTACAGGTACTGTTTTATTATTACAGAGAAAAGGGAATCATTTAACCATTAAATAAACCCAATAGGGCTGTTCTGCCCCCAATAAGGGGTAATTATATCTTAGTTGGGATCAAGTACAGGTACTGTTTTATTATTACAGAGAAAAGGGAATCATTTAACCATTAAATAAACCCAATAGGGCTGTTCTGCCCCCAATAAGGGGTAATTATATCTTAGTTGGGATCAAGTACAAGGTACTGTTTTATTATTACAGAGGAAAGGAAATACATTTTAAAAATGTAAATAAAATGTGAATAAAATGGAGTCTGTGGGAGATGGCCTTTGCATAATTTGGAGCTGTCAGGATAAAGGGTTTCTTGATAACAGATCCATACTTGTACTAGAAGCAGTGTTGCTAATTTAATTGAATGGTCTTCGATTAAAGATATTCCAGATGTTATATGTATTAGTTTAATGGTTTCCATCGCATGGGAAACAAAGGGATTGAGATGTCCAGCATTTTGCATCTTTCATTGGTCGGTGCACCTTGCTATGCTGAACATCCAGCAGCCATACATTTCCAAACGACATCATGTTTCTCATTTTCAAATTGTAAATCTCTTATCAATTCCTAAATCCCCTGAAATGTTGCACTCAGAGTATGTGTCCTGCATTCTATAACTATTCATTTATATGTTATGCCAAAATTCATTTGTGATCTCTTTGATCGCCTGAATTTGACATTTACCCATGAAATCACATCTGTTTATTGTTGACTTTAGCGTTCTCGCGTAGCAATGCATTAAGAGCCCCATATTCATATTTAGGCTTTCATTACTTCAACAAGGAATTTATTTGATGCATTTTGCTAGCCCGACTTTTCAGTAGTGACATACATTATTGGCTGTATTATTAAGTTAAGAGGGCCCAAGTAGCTCTGTACATTGGGCACATTGCCATTAGAAACATTTGCCTCACCGCGATAACTCAACGATGATTTATCATAGTAATGTTGCCAAGAACATGTATCACTACTGTAACTTGTAACATCTTGAAATCATAACTGATCCAAATTAAAGTAGTGAAAGGTATGATAAATAATAAAAAAAAAACCTTAGCTTTTAAGATATTAGTACATTCTAAGAACTGTGAAATTATTCAGAAAATGTATAGAAGCTGCCAGGCTTTAGCTGGTCAAAGTAAAAACCATTTCATTATTAGGAATAATCTAAAGGCTACATCTGATCAAAGGCCGCGATCTCCACACACCTGGTAGGAAAATCCTTTCATGACGTACAAGAAAACCACAGAGAACTGTGATTGTTGGTAGTAAATAACATTATAAGAACCGGTGCAAGGTTAAGATTTAGCTAAGCAAGCAATCTCATTAGTACTCTATACAGTACTAGAACGCAACCTGCAGTAGGGAAGCTCCACTAATGCAAGAGCTGCAAGCTACAAACCAACCTGTAGAGCATGCAGGTCAGCCTTAGAGGTTGTTATAGCTCCCTGTGGGGTTTGTAGGAACCCATGGCTGCAGGGCAGCGATTGGCATCTCTGGCATAAGGATTTAATCAGGCTCCAGAACTATCACTTTTTAGCTACAGATTGGTTGGGTCATTGATGCCTGAGAAATGAGTATTTCTCAATGAAACACTGTTAGAAAACCAAATGTTGTCCTGATTTTGCCCCTGCAACTGTATATTGCTGAAGCTCAAGTACCAAAGACCAATAAACTAATCACAGGAGTCATTTATGGCTGTGCGTGAAGCTGTGGTCACACTAAGTTTTCTGAAGTCATTGCGCTTATTTATTAAAGGTATCTGTATCAAAAGAATCTCCTTGGACTATAGTTGTGCTCCATGCTGCTCACCATTCTGCCTCCTGTTCTGAACTGAGTGCAGCGCATGGGATTTTTGGAGCTACTGATACCTCAAAAGGTGACTAAGGCAACAATGCCAGCAGCTTTACCCAAATTAGTATATCAGATTTCACTTGATAAAAGGAACACGCAGCCCCAACCTTACCCATAAGAGATCTGATATCCCTGGAATTGGAAAGCTCTAATATCCATATAGCCCTAATATCCATATATGCTCCAATATCAGATACAGGGTTACCTTGAGCAGTGATTAGGGAAAGGATGTTTATAGCCATAATTATAAAGCAACTCAAGATGGTAGATGGCAGTCAAGATCCCACCAATATGGCATGCTAAGTTAGACTTCAAAACCCTATCTTAGGGGAATATCAAAGAGATATTAGTGCATTAAATTCATGGACACTGTACAGGACACCAGAAAGGGAACAGCTGCCCTGGCCCATGTTGAGATTAGTTTTCTGTGGTTAAATCTTGGCTTCTACCAGTGACTAGTCTCCCCAAAATTCCTCCCCACTGGCAATAAAGTGATGGTGGGAAGGCATACATGGCAATTCATTGTCCAAAGTCGTCTGAAGGCATTTTGGGGAGATTAGCCAACCATGGTATCCAAGATTTAACTGCAAATGACAAATCTCCCATGGCCCATGGACCTTAAGCTTTCGGGACTCATTTACAAGCATAACTGCTTAACTGCACAAATGCACTTGCCATGGCTACCAATCAGAAAGTACTTTAGATCAGTCTACTACAAATTAGAAAGTTAAAGCACTGGATGCTCTAAGCTTTTGCACCTTTGATAGCAAGTCAGCCCCACTGAAGAGTTATATGTTGGGCAGTGGTATTTCATTACATTGCACAATACATCTGTGGGTCCATGGGAACTGTGAAGTATATATGTTTACTTTAACTGGTACAACTTGTAATTACTAATATTAAAATCCAGACAATCTTTTTTTTTTTTTTTTTTTTTAAAGAATCTCCGGACCAGTTGCCTTCTGCATGTAAGGCACCGTCTAATGCACCATTGGTAAAGTGCCCTGTTGCTACCCTGGGGTGTAGACCTTGTTATACCCCTGTCTCCTTATATATATGAATATGGTCCTGTGTTGAAAGGATGAACCTTATAAACTCATCAGCTTTCAGATCATTATGTACGGTTGTTTTAAAGTGCGACTTTTACATAAATAAATTGTTCTCTTCTCTCGCAGCAGAAAACAGTGCTGGCCCAAAATGAAAAGCGTCCGATACACATGACATATTTGTTAGTGCTGTCAGCAGGTGATTAGTGTGGAACTAACAATCCGTGTTGCTCGCGAGTCGAATGGAAGCAGCACTGAAAAGGAAGCTGAAAGGCATCATATTGTGTTTTAAAACAAAAATTTCATAATGTGAGGAATGAGAAAAACTGTTTTGACGTTCTATCAGGAATTAAGTTAGAAATGTTATGGTTATTTACAAAGATGTAAACACAGCGCTAGATCATTGGCCACATCTGGTTCAAAAATGGAAAAACATCACATAGAAAAAAAATATCAAAGACTGCAAATATGCCAGTTCATTGCAAGTTCATCATAAACATTAGTGTAATCTCCTGAAATTGGTATGTGTGTCTTAATGCTTGCACAACTTAACCTAGGATCACAATCACCTGTAATGTGTTCCAGTTCCTCCACTATTTATATTATCGTCTACAAAGTCATGGTATTTTTTCTACCCTCGTTTGTTTGTGTGCACTCTCATTTTAAGCAATTATCCAGGGGCCCAGTTGGCACAAGCCAGTAAATGTGAGCTTATGGGAGTCTGGGACCAAGGGAGACATATGTTTTTGCAAGCACCATAATGGGGGAAATAAAAGATGGTTTGATAAGTTATGAAGTGTGCTAGAGCCACTGGCCATTGCATTTGGGACTGTATAATATTTTGTGTAAAGGATTGTGCGACTGTGAAGGACAAAATATGATGTTCTGGATGGCACAATGTGGCCTGTGTTTACTTTGTTCTGCCCAGGGGCTAGTGGGCACTGTGTATATAAGAAATGGAGATGGTGGAGATGCTATATGGTTCCCAAACTGTGTAGTTGGCCTGCCCTAGGGGAGCTTGGAGCTTGGAGCAGTGGGCCAGTTGGGGTGAGAGTGACTATTTGTTCTCCTAAAAAGCTCAACCTGATGGTAAGTAAGCATAACATTTGGCATTAAATGTATTTAATGCCCTACATATTCCTGGAACTATGGCTGAATGGCTGATAAATCAATATATTCCTATATCTATAACCTTTGTTTTTAGGTTTGTAGGTTAGCAAATATATTCAAAGACACTGACTTAGTTCTCCACATTATGGGGCATATCAAAATGTAAATTTAGAGCTTAACTTGAAAACTCACCCACTTACTATTCATTCCTATGGGATTTTTAGAAGCGCATTTATCTGTGGGTGAAAGATAGAGTTCATCAACTGAAAAATTCCATAGGAATGAATAGAACGCGGGTGAGTTTTTATATATTAAGCACTAACTAAATCTGCCCAAAGTCTTTGTCTATATAAAGTCATCTTCCCTATGACTCATATACTGCATTTATATATTTTCCCCTGACATTTTGTGGAAGTCAAGCAATTATATTAATGATTATCTGCCTGGACATTAAGCCAAATACCTCACTGCAAATGGAACTGACTTTAGATATATGGCAATAGGCTGTTCCCACAGACAAACAGCAGTGTATAGGTGGTGCTGCTGTTCCCTAAATACCTGGCAGGATATCAAATCAACAATAAAAATAATTAGAACGTTGCTGAAAAATGTATTTTTTGTGTTTATTGTGGCCACAGAGTGTCAAGAAGGATAAAGTTTCAGGACCTCCCTTTGTCAGAACTTTATCGTACAAGCCACGTGAACACAAAAAATGATGTCGGCTCCCCCTGTAGCTCAGTCACCTCGGCCGCTCTTGATCAGATGTAAGGCTTGAGGGATAATGAGTTGGTTTTCCTGGTTCCTTTGCCATGCTTCCCTTACAGTGACATCAATATATGGCTTTGTCCAATAATTGTAACTGCTATCCCTGGCATTGTTCACTTTTCAATTATTCACCATTGTTTAAAATGTTTTTTTCAGTAACACGGTTTCATCTTTATAAAATGTACAGTCTCCTCTGTCTCGACTCCAGTCTTAAAGCAAGTGTTTTCAATCAGTTTAATAACTCATTAAAATCTCAGATCACGATTGAGAGAGCTATTATATATATTAGAGACATACAGAAACTTTTTATCTTTCCCTTTACATCAGCTTTTTTGTGTGTCTAAATCTAAGATTCACCAACTGCTCAAAAATACTTCTGTATTACTCCAATGGGAACATTGGGAGTGACCTCTTCCTGCCATGAAAATGTTAATTCAGCTTGCAGATTCAGCCTACCAGCTGTATCTCCTACTCACCATTCCTAGCACCCATAGTAGGGTGGGTCCTAGCATGGCTTTTCACAGCAAGACATTTTTTGGTAAGCCTATTAATATCCAGTGGTAGGCATACTTTGTGGAAGGAGTCATATCTTGATATGTTTCTTTTCTGATATCTGTTGTTGGTCCTCTGTAAGATGTTTGGCAACCAATAATAATCCCTTGGAGGCTGCATTAAGATGTATCCATAGTCCTGGACAGTACATATGTCATAGAAGACCCAACATCTTCAAGCTTGTACTGTTGATTCATGCTGGCATTTTGTCTTTATCGATTATGATGAACATTGTTGTTAGCACAACCACAACAGATTTAGGTGCAAAATAATGTAAGCTAGGTCTGTTTGAGCTTCATTTCTGATGAATTTCTGCCATGAAACTCTGGTCTCTCCAACTCTTTGCCCTTTTTCCTTACTTATGAATTTGTGTTGCCTGTTTGACTTCTGCCTATAGTTTGCCTGCAATTCATTATTGATTTCCATTCATTACTCTGCCCATGTTCTACTCAACACCGTTTCTCTCACCCCTTCACCAGCATCTGAGACCCTGTACCAACCTCGGTTGTTCGTGGGCCTGAGAAGAGCAGTAGGGGAGGCAATTCTTCAACATCTGGCATTCGCCTGCAAGCTGTGACAGTTTGATAGGATAAATTATGGCTTCTTACACTAAAAATAGTGGGAAGCATACAGGGGTTTTATGGGACATATGGTTTACATTTGAACTTTGTTCATTATTCTAAATTCTGACAATGCATACCGTATCTATAACTTTATTGCTAAATTACTACTCTGTAGCTAATACAATATAGTGCATTTCTGCCACTCTGCCAGATTATATTGTCACTACCATCTATAAACGTAAGTCAAGTTCAAGATCTTGTTCATTTAGTATTATTTGCCAGACTCTCAGTTTGAAATACAGTATAACCTTTTGTGTTTATCCGCAGAGCTTTGACAAATACACCTTAAACACTGCAGCAGAATATACATATGTGTATATTTTGTAAATGTAAATTAAACACTGACGATTCAGTGATATAGATTTACTGTGGCTAGAACAATATACTGATTACAAGTTATTAAAAATATTTATAAATAGGATCATGTGTTTTACATTATTCCTTTAATGCATCTAGCAGCATCCTTGTGGCTGCAGTCTTTATTTATTGACTTCTTTCCCCAAGTTGGAGGAACCAGCAATATGTGTGACTGCTCTGGGGCTGGGCCAGCAATGTGTGACTGCTCTGGGGCTGGGCCAGCAATATGTGTGACTGCTCTGGGGCTGGGCCAGCAATGTGTGACTGCTCTGGGGCTGGACCAGCAATGTGTGACTGCTCTGGGGCTGGACCAGCAATGTGTGACTGCTCTGGGGCTGGACCAGCAATGTGTGACTGCTCTGGGGCTGGACCAGCAATGTGTGACTGCTCTGGGGCTGGACCAGCAATGTGTGACTGCTCTGGGGCTGGACCAGCAATGTGTGACTGCTCTGGGGCTGGACCAGCAATGTGTGACTGCTCTGGGGCTGGACGAGCAATGTGACTGCTCTGGGGCTGGACCAGCAATGTGTGACTGCTCTGGGGCTGGACCAGCAATGTGTGACTGCTCTGGGGCTGGACGAGCAATGTGACTGCTCTGGGGCTGGACCAGCAATGTGTGACTGCTCTGGGGCTGGACCAGCAATGTGTGACTGCTCTGGGGCTGGACCAGCAATGTGTCACTGCTCTGGGGCTGGACCAGCAATGTGTGACTGCTCTGGGGTTGGGCCAGCAATGTGTGACTGCTCTGGGGCTGGACCAGCAATGTGTCACTGCTCTGGGGCTGGGCCAGCAATGTGTGACTGCTCTGGGGTTGGGCCAGCAATGTGTGACTGCTCTGGGGCTGGACCAGCATGGTGTGACTGCTCTGGGGTTGGACCAGCAATGTGTGACTGCTCTGGGGCTGGGCCAGCAATGTGTGACTGCTCTGGGGCTGGACCAGCAATGTGTCACTGCTCTGGGGCTGGGCCAGCAATGTGTGACTGCTCTGGGGTTGGGCCAGCAATGTGTGACTGCTCTGGGGCTGGACCAGCAATGTGTCACTGCTCTGGGGCTGGGCCAGCAATGTGTGACTGCTCTGGGGTTGGGCCAGCAATGTGTGACTGCTCTGGGGCTGGACCAGCAATGTGTGACTGCTCTGGGGCTGGACCAGCAATGTGTGACTGCTCTGGGGCTGGACCAGCAATGTGTGACTGCTCTGGGGCTGGACCAGCAATGTGTGACTGCTCTGGGGCTGGACCAGCAATGTGTGACTGCTCTGGGGCTGGACCAGCAATGTGTGACTGCTGCTCTGGGGCTGGACCAGCAATGTGTGACTGCTCTGGGGCTGGACGAGCAATGTGACTGCTCTGGGGCTGGACCAGCAATGTGTGACTGCTCTGGGGCTGGACCAGCAATGTGTGACTGCTCTGGGGCTGGACCAGCAATGTGTGACTGCTCTGGGGCTGGACCAGCAATGTGTCACTGCTCTGGGGCTGGACCAGCAATGTGTGACTGCTCTGGGGCTGGACCAGCAATGTGTGACTGCTCTGGGGTTGGGCCAGCAATGTGTGACTGCTCTGGGGCTGGACCAGCAATGTGTGACTGCTCTGGGGTTGGGCCAGCAATGTGTGACTGCTCTGGGGCTGGACCAGCAATGTGTGACTGCTCTGGGGTTGGGCCAGCAATGTGTGACTGCTCTGGGGCTGGACCAGCAATGTGTGACTGCTCTGGGGTTGGGCCAGCAATGTGTGACTGCTCTGGGGCTGGACCAGCAATATGTCACTGCTCTGGGGCTGGGCCAGCAATGTGTGACTGCTCTGGGGTTGGGCCAGCAATGTGTGACTGCTCTGGGGCTGGACCAGCAATGTGTGACTGCTCTGGGGTTGGACCAGCAATGTGTGACTGCTCTGGGGCTGGGCCAGCAATGTGTGACTGCTCTGGGGCTGGACCAGCAATGTGTCACTGCTCTGGGGCTGGGCCAGCAATGTGTGACTGCTCTGGGGTTGGGCCAGCAATGTGTGACTGCTCTGGGGCTGGACCAGCAATGTGTCACTGCTCTGGGGCTGGGCCAGCAATGTGTGACTGCTCTGGGGTTGGGCCAGCAATGTGTGACTGCTCTGGGGCTGGACCAGCAATGTGTGACTGCTCTGGGGCTGGACCAGCAATGTGTGACTGCTCTGGGGCTGGACCAGCAATGTGTGACTGCTCTGGGGCTGGACCAGCAATGTGTGACTGCTCTGGGGCTGGACCAGCAATATGTGACTGCTCTGGGGCTGGGCCAGCAATGTGTGACTGCTCTGGGGCTGGGCCAGCAATGTGTGACTGCTCTGGGGCTGGGCCAGCAATGTGTGACTGCTCTGGGGCTGGACCAGCAATGTGTGACTGCTCTGGGGCTGGACCAGCAATGTGTGACTGCTCTGGGGCTGGACCAGCAATGTGTGACTGCTCTTGGGCTGAACCAGCAATGTGTGACTGCTCTTGGGCTGAACCAGCAATGTTTGACTGCTCTGAGACCAGGAATATATGAACGCTCTTAGATGGACCAGCAATGTGTGACTGCTCTGAGACCAGGAATATATGAACGCTCTTAGTTTGGACCAGCAAAGTGTGACTGCTCTGAGACTGAACCTTCAATGCATGATTGCTCTGAGGCTGGACCAGCAATATGTGACTGCTCTGGGGCTGGGCCAGCAATATGTGACTGCTCTGGGGCTGGGCCACAATGTGTGACTGCTCTGGGGCTGGACCAGCAATATGTGACTGCTCTGGGGCTGGGCCAGCAATGTGTGACTGCTCTGGGGCTGGACCAGCAATGTGTGACTGCTCTGAGACCAGGAATATATGAATGCTCTTAGTTTGGACCAGCAATTTGCGACTGCTCTGAGACTGAACCTTCAATGCATGATTGCTCTGAGGCTGGACCAGCAATATGTGACTGCTCTGGGGCTGGGCCAGCAATGTGTGACTGCTCTGGGGCTGGGCCAGCAATGTGTGACTGCTCTGGGGCTGGGCCAGCAATGTGTGACTGCTCTGGGGCTGGACCAGCAATATGTGACTGCTCTGGGGCTGGGCCAGCAATGTGTGACTGCTCTGGGGCTGGGCCAGCAATATGTGACTGCTCTGGGGCTGGGCCAGCAATGTGTGATTGCTCTGGGGCTGGACCAGCAATATGTGACTGCTCTGGGGCTGGGCCAGCAATGTGTGACTGCTCTGGGGTTGGGCCAGCAATGTGTGACTGCTCTGGGGCTGGACCAGCAATGTGTGACTGCTCTGGGGCTGGACCAGCAATGTGTGACTGCTCTGGGGCTGGACCAGCAATGTGTGACTGCTCTGGGGCTGGGCCAGCAATGTGTGACTGCTCTGGGGCTGGACCAGCAATGTGTGACTGCTCTGGGGCTGGGCCAGCAATATGTGACTGCTCTGGGGCTGGACCAGCAATATGTGATGGATCTGGGACTAGACCAGCAAAATGTGACTGTTCTTGGGATTGAGCCCAGACCAATAATATGTGATCTCTCTGGAGCTGTACTGCTCTGGGGCTAGACCAGCAATGTGTGACCTCTCTGAGGCCATTCTGGAGCCCTTAGGATATCTGCAAAGAGGGTTTTGATTGTCTTGTAAAAAGACCAGAACCAACAGGCTTACAATAATCAAATGTAAACATTATCCTACCACTCAGAATTGTGGAGCCCTGCCAACACCAACTAAAACAAATGAATTAATGACCATGTCAATTTAAGACAAAATCCCAAATTATGCTTTCCAAAAATAAAGAAAAATCATATAATTACATATTATATTCTGTAATATTTAAAACCTTCCTGATCAGTGTTTAGAAGGACTGGTTTCCAACATTGAATCTACACATTTGTAAATATTATTATGCTTATTTTTTCCTTTTTGTATGATTTCAGTGTTTTACTATAACTGTTTTGCTTTGCACCATTACATTGAGTCACACAGTGTATTCTGATAGTTGTTATTCACACAGAATTAGCATCACACAGTGATACAGTGTAATCAGCCTGCTCCTCACTAAGGTGTCTGCTGATATCTGTCTGAAACACTGACAGTCACAGTCACATACATAAATAATAAATATATCACCATGCCTTAAAGGGACACTCTCAGCTCTTTATTTCAGTTCTGTGAATGTTATGCATTACATATGATTCCTTTAGATCTGATTTAGTTATTAATAAGTGTAGGGAGGAAATCTTCTCCAAGTTATTGATGATAATGTACAGGGGAGTGATAGGAAATAGCAAAGCGCTAATTTGCGTTACCTTGGGCCTTTGCAGCAATGCCATATTCCATTTTTTTTTCTGCTAGTAGTTTTTCTATTGCAATAGATTCAGAATGCTGATTCTATTGACAGTTATTAATATTGTCAAGGGTTGTTTAAAATATAATATTACTACCTACTTCATACATCTTTACACATACATCTTTTGTCTCCTGTCACACTCTAACAGAACAAAGAGGGACGTATGATTCCAACTGCACTGCCCTTCCAGCATAGGTCAATTAAGCCCTCAATGCTCCTCAAAACAAAATGGAACTAGAACCTGTTTCTGTATGAGCTTTACTATGAATAAGCCATCACTGGACGTTAAAGGGGACCACTAAGTATCAATCATATAGCATTTAGCCGTAGGTAGTTTTTTAAGGCCTTCAAACATTAGGCTGGAGGTATGATTTCCATAGATTTTGGTTTAGCAGTGCCTATTATTTTAGCTGTTGGGATATAGAGCAGGGGTAGGTGGAGGAGAATGGGTACAATTAAAGGACTATATCTAAAGGTGGCCATACCGTTGGTCGCAGGAATGATCATTCGTTCCCTTCACTGACGTTCAGAGCTGAATCGTCAGATATGGAGGCAGAAACAATAGGGATTCTACCTCCACCAATTCAGCCCTAAATGCAGATTTTGCTCGGTGCCAAAACAAAATCTCTCGCCCCAACCCGATCGTTGAGATGATATCCAAAGCTCCTGCGATATGGGTCACCTATCGATGTGCCATACAGGCACTGAATGTCGTATGATACTAGGTTTCGTACGATAATATCGGTGCATGTATGGCCACCTTTAAACTGGAGAGAGATAACATTTTTGACCTATTTGCAATAGATAATTTCATCTCCATATACCTTGAGTAATTTGGTGTTCAGAAACATAAAGGATCTTTTCTTTCAAACTGTTTTGAAATATGCAAACTTTAAACCCATTCTGGTCACATAGATTTGTCTGTCTGCAACAGAGTGGTTAAAAGACAGCTGCAATGGACTGATCCTAAGTGGGCCACACACTATAAGATCTGCTCATTTGGTGAGGTCGCCAAACAAGCAGATCTTTATACCCATATGCCCACCTAAGGTAGGTAATATTAGAGTAATTGAGCCCCAGGCCCATACACAGGAAGGTAAGCTGCCGAATCAGTAGATTGTAAGCTCTTTTGGGCAGGGCTCTTTTTACCTCTTGTGTCGGTTATTGATTGCTTTATATGTTACTCTGTATGTCAAATGTATGAAACCCACTTATTGTACAGCGCTGCAGAATATGTTGGCGCTTTATAAATAAATGTTAATAATAATAATGTTAATAAAAGCCATATTATATTGTTAGGAATATCAAATGCCACCAGTCAATGTGGAAATGCAACAAGAAAATAATAAACTGTATTGCCCTTCTCATTCCAAAATGGCAAACAAACATTGTTTCATTCTCCTAATGAATTAACTTTATTAGTGCTGATTATATGTCTTTTTTTATTGTATCTCACTACTTTGCAGGGCAGATATATTAAATAGGGCTGCAACCTCATATTTACATGCTTGACAGTCCTCAGTGGGTCCATATAGTCTTTCCAAACAACTCTTTTTTACAGCTTGAGAACTATTCCAGCTGCCATAAAATGCACAATAGATTGTGGGATTTTCAGGCTTAATAGATCTAAGCTATTTTCCCTATTGAAACCACAGGTAAAATAAATAAGTGTTCGTTGAACATTAAAGGGAATTTATCATGAGCAGACTGCGCATAAATATTTTACCACATTACTATTTAAATCTAATTAAATGTGTTTTAATTAATATAAATTCTCAATTAATAAGTGTCTGTGTGTATTTATTTAATGAATATTTTAGCACATAGGTGCCATGACACCTGGTTGTACTTAAACAGTGTGAAAGCCAAGCAGACTTTATGGCTCATGTTCAGTAAGCAGGGCATCTGCCATTCAGTGCTCACACGAGACAGGTTTTTGTGAGAAAATGAGCAAGCGTGTCATTAAAACTGTCAATTTGGCACCTTCAGGTGTCTATGGAGCTCCTAGGAGGGTAATCTTGACTCATATATGATCAGCTAGATATCTATTGGCCAGGTTTGAAATCCCACTCCAGTGTGGCTCTTGCCTGTCTGGTCCCTGTAGGCCCATAATAATGATCCAAATGTTGGCCACCAGGGGGCTTGGCTGAAGACCAGACATGGAAACTGGGAGAATGTCTATTTGTTCCAGGATAGTATGTTAGGATTAAATTTAAGGTGAAAATGTATTAGCTGCTCTAGGTATACCTAGAACACTGTCGGAATGGGTTTTACATAAATGTTTTCTGGTATCTGTGACCTGATCATAAGCTTGGACTAAATCTTAGACCTAAAATCACATCTTCAACTGAAAAGTCAAAAAATCACTACCGTAACCCATCTTCCTTATAAAACAACACCAAGTCAAGCAATGTTTGTCACTCTTGTTTCTGCCAAGGTGCCACAACACTGAGCTCCCCTTAACCAAAACTTAGATTTTTTTATCTAGCCATGTACAGAAAAATGCAGGACAGCTGAGTCTGCTTAACATAAGCCTAAGAATTTCAAAAGCTCAGGAACTGAGTATGCTGTATCTAAGTCTTACCTTTATTTTTAAAGGTACCTGTAAACAAGCAAGAGAGGAACATTCAAGGGTCTACTCCAGTGATCCCTAACCATTGGCTCTGGCACAACATGTTGCTCCCCAACCCCTTTGATAAGCAGGTGCTTATTTTTTAATTCCTGGTTTGGAGGCAAGTTTTGTTTGCATAAAAACCACAGCCCATATCTGGCACCCCAGGAACTTTTTCATGCTTGTGTTGCTCCCCAACTCTTTTTATATTTGATAATAAACAACATCTACACATGACCTCCTTCTCTCCTCTTCACTCCTCACCTCCTCTCACTCTCACCTCCAGGACTTCTCACGCGCTGCACCCTCCTCTGGAACGCTCTTCCCCATCCCATTAGGCACTGCCAGACTCTCCAAGCCTTTAAACAGTCTCTTAAAACTCACCTTTTCACTCAAGCCTATAACCTAAACCCTCATAAATGCAAATACCCACTGAGCACCCCTAATCTTCCCTCAAACATTCACTAACCACTGGTCTCCACCTCTCACTCCGCACTTACTGACACTTTACACACCAACATGAACTCCAATGCCATGCTAGTTACCCTGACCTTATGTCTCAGCCCTCCCTTTTAGAATGTAAGCTCTTGCGAGCATGGTGCTATATTAATAATAATAATAATAATAATAATAGCTCACAGGTAAAAAGTCTGGGGACCCCTGGTCTGTTCTATACAACCACATTGTTTCTGGGTTTTAGACCAACAAATATCAGTCCTAGGACAAACATGTTTTCCTACAGTAATTTGTATGTTATAAAACTCAATCTTTGCAAGAAGGTTTAAGAAGTTTTCCTCCAGTAAAGCACTAAACCCTGCAACCAACCTACTGATGCCAACTGCAAGGCACAATGCAAATGAGTAGGTATCGTCTGCAAAACAATTCTAAATCCCATAAAACTGTAAAATAGTGCAATGACTGCGAGTGTAAAGCTTTGGTGCTGGATCCTTTGCACAATGGGAAATGCGTGCTACAATTTTAAAGGGGGGGAAGAAAAAGGTAATTTTTCTTCTTTCAGCAACAGTAACACAAATGACTGCATTTCCTGATTTTGGATTGAGTTTAAAATTTCAAATACGACTGGACCCTTTTCTGATTAGAAAGTTTGATATTTATCATAGACGTTTCTGTCTTCCGAGTGAGTGAGATCGTAAAAAAGGTAAACTGAAAGGAACCATTCTTTTATTCAGCAATTAACCCCATCTGAGTAAATAATACTGTGTTGTGCAATTGAGCCTTTGCTGTTATGCAGAGTTCAGAATCCGAAACGGCTTCAAAGACATGCTCACGGGATGATGACAAGATGCTACAGAAACAGCTTTTTATGTAGAATATAATGCAGGGATTGTATTACATGGTACAGTAACAAATGGAGTAAAGTTGTAATGATATAGAAGATAACATGCCTGGAAGTACTTACCTGAGGGGAAACTCAATCTTCTCTCAGTTTTTTTGGCCATAAGAATTTAAACACGCTATGGTTCAGAATGCTAAGTATGAGAAAAGGCATTTTACGAATGCTGATTACATCGTAAGGAAATATAAACAGTCAGTTAGGCTGAGAAAGCAAATAATTCTCATGTCATTGAAAATACAATTGTGTTTAGTTGTGAATGACATTTCCCAGTAGAGGAGCATATGGGGTAGCGGCAATGAAAGGGAACCTAGTGGAGCATTAAACCCTGCAATGGGCATCATTCAGCAAATGAAAATCAAGCCTATGGGTTAAATGCTCTAAAGAAAGAAAAAGTCAAGGTCAAAGGCTTTTTGTGAACAACCTGTATCCAGAATCGCTATTGTTTCAATCATAACAGTCACAAACCTTTCCTAGAAACCAATACTTACAGAATGACTTTTGAAGTCAACCTCGGCAGGGTTGGGGCTTTGGCAGAGTATAAAGGCATTTTTGATTGCTTGCTTGCTTTCAGTTTCAACTGATAGAATAATTGATATGAGCAGAAGAAGGCTCACTACATCTCCATATGGATAAAATGTAACTTTAATTGTCTAATTCTAAAAGAATAGAGGCATAGTAAGGCAGAAAAAGAAACTAATCCTTATAACAGTGTTGGAACTTTGGGGGCCTGGGCCCCCATGCAAAAAAAAATTTTTCCAGGCCCACATGGTCCCTCTGGGGGAAATTGCAGGTCGCCCACAAGACGTAAAAAGATTGCGGGTCATCTGCACCGTGCAAAAATACATGGGTGATGCACAAGTTTGCATGTGTTGCAGGTCCCCTGTGGAGCCAGCCTACAGAAGAAGCACCCCAGGTTTGCAGCATCTTCCTCTGTAGTTACTCCACTGCCTAATAACCCTTACTCTGAGTGGGCATTTATTAACATTTGGATTTGTGTGGTTTTATAGTTTTCTGAAACTACGGCTAAACTCGTTTCCATGAATATCAGTCATTTATCAAAACATCTGAATTGAAAAAGCATGAACAAAAAAAAGACAAGGAAAAAAACCAAAAAACAAGACTGAAAAAACTGAAAAAAATTGAGAGTTAATAAATGCCCCCCTAAAAGTTCATTGATAATGAACTGGAAACATCTATCACTTGAAATATTACTGAACTGTGTACCATTAACCTTAAAAGCCACAAAGTTGCTGACTACCAGGAGTGATTTACAGTCAATAGCAAGGGCAGTATGGAGAGGTAAAGACAGTAGTTGGGAAACAAGCAACACAAACGATGAGGATATAAGGTCTAGTTATGAGCAATGGGTATAAGGATCTGACAATACAAATACAAAAGCAAGGTGTGAGTGGTACCAGGAAGGTTGGTAACGAGGGGTGCAGGTCAGCAGATAAACGGGTCTGGGTCACAAAATAGTCTTCTTCTTCTTTCTGCCCCACCCTTGGATCATGTCACATCCAGTTTCATTATTTCCGATTTACAGTATGGGTAATGGGTTAAAGATGGTAAAAATGCAGCTTTTATGTCTGGGTAAGGGGTCAAAGTAAGGTTGGCACGTAAGGTTGTGTGTCCACTCAATGAGAACTGTGCAGGTCCTGACAGACTTGATAGAATTGCCCTGCTACCCTGTATCTGACCTCAAAAGGGAGAGCTGCACAACAGGATTGGTGGCCACCATGGCTGGCTTTGTGCTGATTGCTTAAGGCTGATGCCACACATGGCGTTTTTACGCTGCGTATTTTCTAATTCTCTCGGCAGCTGAAAAACGCCCGATATCATCATTCATAGAAATAACTTGAAAAGACTCGAAGCAAACCACACAACGTGTAAATACGCTAGAAAATGCCTTAGCACGGATTGTTCAATCATTTGCCAAAATACGCCAGTATTTGCACAGCAAGCTATTCCTATGTATACGCAAAGGCAGCTGCCAGACCTAGCGGCATTTTTTACTATTTCGCACTATTAGCACCATGGAAACGGGATTTGCTACGTCACCAGTACTAGGCTGAAAAACGCCATAGTCAGGGGCTGTGTGGCTTGTGCGCCATTTTTAAGCTGAGAAAATACGCAGCGTAAAAACGCCACGTGTCGCATCAGCCTAAGAGGAGCATAAGCATGGGAAGCTGTGATTGCTACCAAAGAGCAGGGCCTGTATGCTCAATCTTTAGATTTAGATTAATTATCTTTTTTAAATAAATGATATAATAAAAGTTATCCCACAATTATGCTGGTATCCAGCCACTTGGCTGGTTTGATTATTATGGCAGCTCTGTCTGATCTTATGTAGGCCTATAAACCTTATTGCACCTATGGTACCATGAATGTTGGCAAATAAACTTTTCAGGTTGTGAATTTTATGGTCTGGGATTCCAGGTGCTGCATAGCATCAGTCACATTATATACCAACAAATACTTATTTTTAATAATGTAGCTGTGTCAGTGAGGACATTATGTGTCCCCTTGTTAATATTTCTTTCTTGCTCATACAGTTCCCAAGCTTCCAGAATGAAGTGATACAGTACATGAAGTTATTTTAGCAGTACACCAAAAATTGTTTATTTGCCCTCTGGGGGCTGTATACCTTCCATAAATGTCTGACATGAAATACGGTGACATCATAAACTGGAGAAATATATTTCTTTTATGGCTCAGCCATTGACTAATAATGGGAATATTTTTTGAGCTTAGCAATCTTCAACAAGTGGTTCTTATCAGGACTGCTTAAAAGGTTGCGCTGATCTCTTTCCACCATCTGTTCCCATAGGAAGCCCTGCTTTGGATCCTGCATTTATATATTTACATTTTGATGTATCTACCCTCCTCCAAACCTCTAGTTAAAAGCAGCTCTCTTTGAACTCTTTCTTCCTATGCAGCTTCTACATTCTTCTCTATAAGCTCCTGCTGTCTGTTTGTCCCTTAATGGGTTACGCTACCTGGGTATGATAAGAAGAGTTGGTTCAAAACTGTTAAACAACCTCATGTCATGAGGTCCAGTCATGGTCCAGTTTTTATTAGTCCTGAATCCCTCTTCACACTAAATGATAACATGAAATAAGGTGTCAAAAAGAGTGGAGTGGATCATTATCTCCCCCATGACATGAAGTTGGTTCACAGCTCTGTAGGTTCTACCACCATGGGCAAACTTTCCTTATCAGCTAGATTACCTGAATAAAATATGATAAAACTCCTATGAGAATAGGCAGAATGTGAAACAGAATGAAACAGAATGCTGTTCAGGATCAAGTCTACTTAGCTCAAAGTAGAGCAGAAAAGTCGAAATGAAGAAAGAACCCAAAATTGATATCAACAGATCAGCAACAAAGGTCTTGTCCTCTATACCAGCAGAAAGTGACGGAACAGAGAGGTACCTGGGATTCCTTGCCAAAGATAATGCAAGTAGGGCAAAGCCCTGTGCACCTTCACCCGGGGGATAATGTAATAGTCACAAACTTTGAACTTGGTCTAGCAACCCCATAGCAACCAAACATGCTTCAAACATGTGACTAGTGTGACTAGCTACTTGCTAGCTGGTTTCAATGGGAGATTAGACCAGGTGAAATTCTTATGATGTTTATGCATTACCCCTATGAGTTTTGAGTAGGGTTGAGCTCCATTATTAGCCTAACGATCAGCTGTAACTGCTTATTATTGTCTGTGCAAATGAATCTTATAATGTGACACAAAATAGGAATCATTTCAACGAAACCATTTTGCACATACAAACACGTATTATCAGGACTCTCTATTCCATTTGTATAATGCCGCATTGGCATTGCATTTTTAATTGCTTCCTTATTGTACAGAGCTAACGAAAATATTTGACTCTGTATAAATAAACCTTTCCAGAAAAAGCATCCGACTTCAATGGCTTCAATATACTTTTCCTCCAACATCCAAATCATGGGCCCACTATAAATGGCAACAATAGAGTGTCTAGTGCACCCAGTCCTCCAGCAAACCATGCTCTATCTCTACAACAGGCCACAAAGTAGACCTTAAGATAGTGTGATCTGAATGTGTGTTTTGTGAGGTTACTCGAATCCTATAATAATATTCAGTACTTTGCACAAAATGTGTTTGGCAATTAGGTCAGTCCATGTTACTCGCAATTTAGTAAATAAATATTGCATTCATTTCTTTCTCTTACATGCAGCAGCCCCTGGTGCCAGAACACTACATAGAGAACTGGCTGTGCTTGCTCCGATGATTTCTCTCTCAGTTCTACACAAAGGATTTAGTTCTGAAAATCAGATCCCAGATCCTGGAACTTAGAATGCACCTTCCTGCCCAAAATGTGTCTGTTGTATGATTTTCCCGATTATACGATTTTCTGAACGTGCAAAAATGTTAGAACCTGTTGCCGCAGACTGTTTGTATTTAGGTCCAATTTCGGTTAGTTTTAGTTAGTGTTATCAAATGGATGAATTTTGTCTCTTTGCTTAAGATGTGGCTTATGGATCTTTGGGTCAGTTTAATTCTTTTCCCCCCTGTTATATTCTTTATTAAGTGGGTGCTGAATATCAACATGGGGGGCCAATATGAGGTATTAACCTAAAGCTGGTTACATAGTTGCAGACAGTTTATGCTCAGGTCTACTAATTTGGCTAAACCTGACTGCCAAATGGGTCAAGCAGACAAGCCATCGGTCCCCATGGTTATTAATTGTATATACCCACTATTAAGATCCTTGTCCAAATGGATTTGCCAGCATGTCCAGTTGGAATATTTGCTACTCTGAGCAGATGCAAACTATCACTTTCCCCACTCAAACAAACATCAAGGTTGGTTACAATGACTGATGACTTGTGTACCAATTAAAATAGACCTTCCAAGTAATTAAAATGTATATATGTATATATGTAATATCCATGTAAGTGGTCTAACATCTATTTACCCAGCTATTCAGAGTTCATATCTAGCAGTTGCGAAAACACTGGGCGCGGGAAGCTAAATGGAGTACTTTCAGATGATTTCAGATCTTGTCTTCCATTACTTCTGCTTGCAGTCAGTCACATTATAGAAAATAAATATTTGTATAGTAGAAGCTGAGAATTTAAATCAGTGGACAGACTTTTTCAGATGCGGTGTCCAAGATCTTCTGCAGGAAACAAATAAATTGGCAGGGTTAGGACTAGAAATGGGGTTCTTGGCCACGGAAAGGCAGCAGATGAAAAATACATCAAGCTTATTTCTACTGAAAATCATCAGATATCCACTGAAACCCTGGTACATCCATCTACAGTCTGATGAACTCTTCAGACGTTGTATTTACATAAGAGTTGTGCCCAAAAGTCTTTCCTCCGAGTTAGAAACAAAGTCAAATTCAGCGATGAACAAAAACATAAAGTTTGGGTGCAGAAAATGTCAGCAGGCTCTCTTAACTAACAAGATACAAGTTGAATTATTTGGCTCTAACAATGGGCTGGAGAAAGTAACTTTGAGGAATGTCTACAGGCAACAGTGGATCACAGTGGAGGTTCCCAGGCACAGGCAGATTGTTATCCATTATGCAATACTATCACTGAGGCATTTGATCAGTCCCAAAGAAGAAGAAGAAGAAATTGTGCAGCAGATGTTTTGACCAACACAGAGCCCTGATCTCAGCATCACCAACAAGTCTGGGGTTGTTTGTAGGGACAGCCAAAGTCTGCAGTGGCACTGTGGCAAGTTCTCCAGGATGCTTGGAACAACCTACCACATGAGTACCCCAAGAGACTGCGTGCATGTGTAGTTTTCCCTTTACTACACTTTAAAACTTTTGCGGAGTACTGTATCAGTATTATTAAAAATGATGAAAACAGCAGCACTCCGGTTGTTTTGAAAAATGTGAATCTTTACTCAAGTGCCAAAGGCAACGTTTCGGGCTTCACTCCAGCCCTTTATCAAGCCTATTAGTACAAATACAAACAAGTGTTTAAATAGCCACAGGAAGAGGAGGATCAGTCCATATTCACCTCCATTTATCCCATAATATTCTGTGAATATATTTAGTGCACACAATGAAATGCAAACTAAGTGCCTATGTATACAATATAACAAGTGCCCTGTGGCATGTATCACATATAACATATATAACAAATTAAACAGATTTTGAAATGGACAGCATCCTACTGCAGTATATTTCATCCATCAAATATCTCTCTGGCTCCAATGCCAAATTCAGGGGACAATTAACCCCATATTCACCTCCATTTAACCCATAATATTCCATGAATATATTTAGTAGACACAATAAATTACAAGATAAATGCCTGTGCATGCAATATACTAAGTGCCCTATGACATGTATCACATATAACAAATTGAACAGATCTTGAAATGGACAGTATCTTACTGCAGTATATTTCATCCATCAAACTTTTGCGGAGTACTGTATCAGTATTATTAGCTCAGGGGGCATGACCAAATGTCGGACCTTAATGCGGATCTCAATTTTCATAATGGCAAAAAAAAAGCAATTTTTCCCAATCCATACCAGACTTTCCAAACCCATCAAACACACTGAATAAAAGTGGAAAGCTGGTTTTTTTTTGCTAAGCACCTATAAAGCAACTGGCATAAGAAACAACAGGGCTTCATTGCAGGGGATGTGATCTTCCCAGAGAGAGAGTTTATCAGATGCAGAATTATGAAAATATCCCCCCGAGCCTTCTTCTTGCTGCCCTCCCATTCAAACCTTAACCATAATCTGGTTGGGATTCACTCACTGACACTTTCTTGAGAGTTTCAGCTCCAGAATTCAAGATGGAACATAGTAAGAACAAAACCCAGTGAGTTATTAAACTGAAATATGGAGTCTAGTTAGTAACGGTATCAGGCCGCACATGTTATATTATTCTGCTGAAAAGCCTCTTTTTGTTGTTGTTATTCTGAGTGATTTTGGCAGATGAATACTCTGTGAGTGTGCAACGCATCACAGGCCAGTGAGAGAGTGTGTTATCTCTTGGAAGAACTAAGAAGCTTTGTTTTATTTTACTTTTTGAGAAGGACAGAGCACGCCTTTGGAATCATATCCCAAAATGAAAAACAAAAAGATCACATTTGAAGCAAATTAAAGGAAAACTATACCCCTGAACAATGTAGGTCTGTATAAAAATATATTGCATAAAACAGATCAAATGTAAAACCCTGCTTCATCTAAATAAGACATTTTCATAAAAATATACTTTTTAAGTAATATGTCTGTTGGGTAATCCTAAATAGAAAATCACCATTTTAAAAATGAAGGGCCGCCCCCTGGGATCATAGGATTCACAGTGCACACAAACAAGCCAAGGCACACATACATGCTAGGCCCCATCAGCCAATTAATGGACAATGTTCTGTCTTTGACTCCCACACTACTTCCTGTCATGGGCGTCCACAGAAGGGGGCAAGAGGGGGCACTTGCCCCCCCCTGGAAAAGTAGCAAAAAAAACAAAAACCTTACTCCGTTTCTGCACTGTGCCCTCAAGCCCGTTTTTGCTGTGCTCCGATTGGATCTTTCTTCTTGTGGATTCTCCAATCAGAGCACAGCTTCCTTGACAGACAGTAAAATTGACCAATCAGAGCAGAGATGCACACAGGGATCGGGAGATTTTGCAAACTGGAAACAGAAATAAAGACTGAAAAGAAGAATCTGCCCCTGTAACTTTACCTAAGAACCAACTCTCAACTTTTGCTGCAGTTTTCATCTCACAGGCACTATACACAGGTACTATACACAGGCACTATACCCAGGTACTATACCCAGGTACTATACCCAGGCACTATACACAGGTACTATACACAGGCACTATACACAGGTACTATACACAGGCACTATACACAGGCACTATACACAGGTACTATACACAGGTACTATACCCAGGCACTATACCCAGGTACTATACACAGGTACTATACACAGGCACTATACACAGGTACTATACACAGGTACTATACACAGGTACTATACACAGGCACTATACACAGGCACTATACACAGGTACTATACACAGGTACTATACACAGGCACTATACACAGGTACTATACACAGGTACTATACACAGGCACTATACACAGGTACTATACACAGGTACTATACACAGGTACTATACCCAGGCACTATACCCAGGTACTATACCCAGGCACTATACCCAGGCACTATACCCAGGCACTATACCCAGGTACTATACCCAGGTACTATACCCAGGTACTATACCCAGGTACTATACCCAGGTACTATACCCAGGTACTATACACAGGTACTATACCCAGGTACTATACACAGGCACTATACACAGGTACTATACACAGGCACTATACACAGGCACTATACCCAGGTACTATACACAGGCACTATACACAGGTACTATACAGTTCTAAAGAATCACTAGCTGACATTAAATTGTTTTTTGCCTGACATCTATAATAATTTATAATCTATCCCCTACCCTAACACATGGAGGGTAAGTTAACTCTTTCCCTCTGAAAAAGCTCATTGTGTGTTTATATATGTGTTGTTGTTTTTTTGCACTATTTTTTTTTTTTGTCATTGTTTTGTTCATTTATAGTAAGTTACAGTGGGGCCAATGCTGTGTATCAGTGCCAGTGTTATAGTGCCAGGGCCTGAATATCTGCCATCAGTACCCACTGCTCCTCATGGCATATAATGTGCTGGGTTTGTAAATAAGGACTGCATCTCACTGTATATAATGTGCTGGGTTTGTAAATAAGGACTGCATCTCACTGTATATAATGTGCTGGGTTTGTAAATACGGACTGCGTCTCACTGTATATAATGGGGAGTCAGTACCCACTGCCTTTCTTGCTATAAAACTAACATAAACACATCTAAAGGGGTGGTTCTCTTTTAAGTTAACCTTTAGTATGTTATAAAATGGCCTATTCCTAGCAACTTTGCAATTGGTCTTCCTAATTAATTTTTTTGAATAATTTGCCTCTGTTCTGCCTCTATACAGATTTCAAATGGGGGCCAAAAAATATTGCTCTGCGAGGCTACAATTTTATTATTATTATAATTTTGTATTACTTATTTTTCCAAGTAGGCCCCTTAACTATTCATATTCCCATCTCTTGTTTAAATCACTACCTGGTTGCTAGGGTAAATAAGACCCTAGCAACCAGATAGCTGCTGAAATACCAAATGGAGAGCTGCTGAACAAAAAGCTAAATAACTGAAAAACCATTAAAAATAAAAGTGAATTCGAATGCGAACTACCCCTTTAAGCTAACTGATCACAAACACAAATGTTTGCAGATCCCCTAACAGAAGTGCGCGTATGAATACTTTTACTACTAATACTAAACATTTTAGGGTAAAAAAAAAAGCACCCCCACCCGCACTTTTGTACAGTATCCCTGGGAGTCAGTGGGAACGGCAAGAGGTAGTTGGGAGGTTAACTTTTTACGTCAGCAGCGAATCCACTAAGTGTCACATTAGCTGTAGGTCAGTCTGTGTATGGGCCATATTTAGCCTCCCCTAGTATCATCCTGCAAAAAAAAAAATATATATATATTTATCTGTTGCAGGATGATGCTAGCTTACTTGCCCCCCCTTGGAAAATTTTCTGCGGACGCCCATGCTTCCTGTTACAGGTAGAGCTGCATCACTTCCTGTCAGCTGATCTCTAAAGGAAGCACACAGCCCATCACTAAATGGTGGCTCAAAGAAAAAATGTAAAAGGGCAATATTGCCTGATATGTATATTCCAGTTTGGTAATAGGCCAAAATTATATACACTATCTGTTGGTTAAGTATTTCTTTTGAGGGTATAGTTTTCCTTTAAGACTATTGGTTATCAAAAACAGACTGAGTCTTACTAAATCAGTCCCTTGCTTAGCTATGCAAAACACTGATTGGTCAATAATACAGTTACATTTGTCTTTAAGCTCCACTTTACTAATGTGGGGGGATAATGTTTTCAAGTACAGGAAGCATTTAAACAGACTAAAGATGTTTAGTTCTGCATACAGAATGTGCTGTAGTTGAATACTTTGCTCTCTAAATGTTCCCATATATATCCAATTTTGTTAACTGTGTTCTTTATAAAGTTTGTCCCTTTTTTTTCCTTCCTTTGATTGATTTCTTTCTTCTTGCAACATTAGCAGTAAAACCTTATTGGAAATGATTAGAACAATGGCCTACTGTTGTTCTATATGTCTCGTTGCAAACCAGCGCCAAATGCCAACAGTTTTATAGTCAGAACTTTGCATTTACACAGCCGTCAATGAGAATTGATGCTACACTATACTGAACAAGAAAGAGAGCATGTTTTATTATTCCTGGCTATAAAACTCACAGGCTTATAACCATCTAAACAAGGATATGCACATAAACATATACAGTTGCACTTACTTAGTGTAGGCAAAGGGGTATATTTATCAAAAGTTGCATAGGATGTTTGCGGGGGATGGGGCCTTCTTATACACGTGTGAAGAGAGAGTTGGAGAGTTCCTGCTCTGATGAACTATGATGAACTCTATTTTCACTCTTTGATAACTTTACTCATACTCTGGAGCTCCCTTTGTGGTCTACAAGACTGATAGTTATGTGATCTTTGATTCTTTTACTTCAGCAAATATGGGCTCCATACTGCGTTCCTTTTACTTTCCAAACTCTTTTATTTCCAACCCAAGATTCATTTAACTGTCTATCAGAGGTTCTTTAATCATACTCTCCATCCATACAGTATTTGAACCACCCTGGAGCAAGCTTGTTTTATTAATTGCCTAGTGAGGGTCCTTTACTGATACTTTTCAGTTCCCTACAGTATTTCAACCACCCCAAAGCAAGCTCGTTTTATTATCTGCCTAATGAAGGTCCTTTACTGATACTCCCCATCCATCTACAGTATTTGAACCACCCTGGAGCACATTTGCTTTATTAATTGCCTAGCAAAGGTCCTTCAGTAATACTCTCCATCCATCTACAGTATTTTACCATCTTGGAGCAAGCTTGTTTTATTAACTGTGTAGTGAAGGTCCTTCAGTGCCCTTCAGAATTTTAACCACCTTGGAGCAAGCTTGTTTTATTAAATGCCTAGTGAAGGTCCTTTACTGATACTCTCCAGTCCCCTACAGTATTTCAACCACCCACAGCAAGCTTGTTTTATTACCTGCCTAATGAAGGTCCTTTACTGATACTCTCCAGTCACCTACAGTATTTCAACCACCCCAAAGCAAGCTTAATTTATTAACTGCCTAGTGAAGGCCCTTTAATGATACTTTCCAGCCACCTACAGTATTTCGGCCACCCTGGAGCAAGCTTGCTTTATTAATTGCCTAATGAAGGTCCTTTACTGATACTCTCCAGTCCCCTACAGAATTTTAACCGCCTTGGAGCAAGCTTGTTTTATTACCTGCCTAATGAAGGTCTTTTACTGATACTTTCCAGCCACCTACAGTATTTCGGCCACCCTGGAGCAAGCTTGCTTTATTAATTGCCTAGTGAAGGTTCTTTACTGATACTCTCCAGCCACCTACAGTATTTCAACCAACCTGGAGCAAACTTGCTTTTTTAACTGCCTAGTTAAGGACCTTTAATGATACTCTTCAACCCCTTACGGTATTTCAACCACCCTGGAGCAAGCTTCCTTTATTAACTGCCTCGCAAATTTTCTCAATGATACTCTCCAGCCCCCTACAGTATTTCAACCTCCATAGAGCAGACTTTTTCAAGGTTCTCTGGTGCATGCCAACCTCTTCTTTGTATAAATACTTATACATCTTATTATTTTGCATATGATAATTATGAAAGTTACTATTATGATATCTGTGTGTGATTTTCTTTCAGTTTAGCATCTGGATCTATTTATTTGATACATCTTTATTATATTATTGCATATGGCATCCAATAGATAATTATCAAGAAAAGGCTACATATGCAGTGCTACCTTCAAAACTATATTTTAATTGCACAACAAGACTCTAGCCCTAGTGGCCCTTGTCAAGTGTTAATTAACACTTGCCAAAAGGCCACTGGGGCTTGAAACCTGTTGTGCAAATAAAATATAATTTAAAAAGCGGTACAAGGGGCAAATAAAAGGAGCAATGCTCCATGTTTTGCAACAATGCACCTTGCTCCTCCGTGTTAGTGCCCACCACAGATGCAAAATCTTTGTACCTGACTCAAAAGGCGCAAAGGTTTGTGGCTAGTGGGAAATGGCTTACTAGAAGTTGCAAGGTGCAACCTCCATGGTGGGGGACATGGGTGTCCTTTGGGACAACCAGACGCACCAGGAGACGCAGTTCTGCATTACACATTATAGTGCCCCTTACAGCACAAGTGCTTTGCCTGAGCCCAGTAATGTACGGTTATAAAGTAACTGAACACATTCTCAAAGCGTAACATGTTCCTTCTTAAAAAGACACTTATACCTTATTCTTCTCATATGTTCACCTAAGAACAATTTTAAAAGCAATATGGGTCCAATGTACATTTCTAATATATTCTAATCAAATTTCAATCTCTTTCATATCACTGCAAAGGGAAGTAGCAGATTGTAAGGCAGCTCCCGCTGTGCACAGCTACTTATTGCTTAATTGGATTACATCTTTATTGGATTATTGTGATTGGTTAAAATGCAAAATTTAAAGCGACGCTGAGACTTTGAAAAAGTAGTTGACATTTTTAGAGATTCTCACATTACAATAGCATGGCTTTAGATTACATAGATCGATAAAATGTCTATAGGCTTTACACAAAAAAGTAGCTATTAATAGGAATAAACATGTGTCTGTCCCAGGTATTTCAGATATTTTTTCTCTAAACATAAGATAAAATAAAAATACTAGATAAATTGTACATAATATAATGCTGAGTATTAAACAATGCACATGTTGAATACAAAGGGCTGCCAACATGTGTGCCATAAAGGGAACTTTAGAAAGGAAAATCCAGATGATGTAGGATAATGTTCCATAGCTGCCAGAGTAGACAGAAAGCAATGGTCTTGTCACTCTGCAAGTTTGGAATAATATGGCCTTTGTGATGAATGATGAAGACTGGTACAATGAATGCAATAATAGATAGGATACACGAATATTGTGGTTAATAAGGGGTAAGATACTTGTACAGGAACTGGGACTCAAGCCCATATGTGGAATGTTTGTACTGGTTGTCACTAAACCATTCCTATCGCCATAAATATAAAAATATAATGATATAAATAAAATAACTTATATGAAGAATATTTTATAGCATGGCACATCCTTCCATTAACCCTACTGGTCACTGGGCTAGCATACTGGTAGCCACACTCAAATGGCACTCTCAATGGTTCACTGTCTTTTAATAAGAAAATAGGGTACAGAAATAAGCTGTTTGCATTAACTGTACCAATGAGATCATCCAAACCATTGATCAACATGCATCCCATTGGGTCCCAGCAAACAGGGTTTGGATATGGGGGCCCAGAAAGATGATTTAGTTGGACATTTGATGTTTTAACAAGGCCTTTGTGGCTATGCATCCTGTTATTAGAAAGATTATTATGCTGACACTTGATTGTTATCTATGTCTAGGACTGTATCCTATATGATTACAAAGGCCACCCGTCAGAACTGCCCCATAATTCCAATTTCAGAGGTTCTCTTTAAATAATAAGGTAGTGCATATAATTATGTTTGGATCAATATTCTGGATGAGTATTCTGATGGATTAAGAGTAACCTGGTATTTGAACACTTGCCAACATGGCATCCTGCTGTTCCTTTATTCTGGCCTGGTAATTAAACAAGATGGAAAGAACTGCAATGTAAAGACATCCCAGGGGGGCTTTTATTTCCTTTTCTCTTTGGTATTTGTGTATCTCCTTGTACCAAATTGTTTTGTCCTGTGCTCTTGTGTTTGTTGTGTCCCTAATTTTGCTATTCTTTTCTGTCCATTCTCCTTGCTCTCTCATCTTTGTTCTGTGTCCTTATTATCTCTTTCCCCCTGTTGTTTTCCCATTTTGTGAATAGTTTTTATTTATTTTACTTTTGTCCCCCAACCCTTGACCTTTTTCTGCTCAGTCCCTTTTCCTGTTATTCCTGGTTATATTCTCTACTTTTCTCTTTGCTTTTTTTTTTTTTTACCCCCTCCCTGTTTTTGCTGCTCTTATTAATGATGTGCCATTCTTATGTGTTTTGGCCTTAGCTCCACCTTTTTAACCATTTAACTCTCTGCCTTGTTCCTACAGCCCCCTATGACTTGGGCACCTATTATAACTTGGACAAGGACTGCCATCCTTCAGTTCACTTGGCACTACTTTCCCCTATATGTACCATAGAGGTGCAAGTGAATAGATGAACAGCAGCCATGAGCTTTTATAAGAGGGCAATGCAGCAATGAGTACTAATTTTAGTTCACATTCTGAGTTTTCTGCACATTTAGGATCCCAGAACAATCAACCCTGATCCATCCCACAGACTGACAGATGGCTTTGTATGGCCCATGGCTCTGTGGTATCTCCTGCAGTTGGGCAGCTCATTGTAACACAAAATGAAAGCAGAAGACACAGCAATTCACTACAATAACTGCAATAAATTTAAATCACTGCCATTGAATTTTAGGCAGCAAAAGGAAGACACAAGGCATCTGTGTGCAGCCCAACTCAGGTTTACATAGGAAAGCAGCACTTCTGGGCTCACTGGGCACTAGATTTCTGGTTGCAGAGGTGCAGGGAAATGGGCCCCCGATGCAGTCTAGCCCCCTGCTCCCCTGATAAATATGAGTAAGGGTACTGTATAATCATGCACATCTGCAGTGAGTGAAAACTTTTTTTTTGTTTGTGAGAGCAAACTTTTTTGCTTTTTGAAATTACGGTTTTACTAGAAAAAAACATGGTCCTTTGTGCCAGGAAAAAACAGAGAAAAAACACTGAAGTCTTTATTATCTGCGCCTTGCCTTCATTAACTATCTGGGGTCGGAACCCTTGCCAGCCCTACATGTGTCTATCTAAGGCAGGGGTGGCCAAAACGTTGATTGCGGTCCATCAGTCGATCCCCCGTAGATTTCTGGTGGGCCACATCGAAGCCGGGAAATGCGGAAGTGGGTATGCATACTTACTCTGCGTCGTGTACGTACGCAGGGAGGAGTCAATTGTATGAGGACCCATGAGGACCAGTTTTAGCATAGTGTAAAGAAGCTTCTATAACAAGGCAGGGTAATGTATATGCTACTGAAGAGCTGGAAATGCCTTAATAAAGAACTAAAGTTTAACTGAAGAAGTAGGGTAGAAATGTTGCACATTATGTATTGGGCTTCTGTACCAGCCCAAGGCAACCACAGCCCTTTAGCAGGGAAGATCTGTGCCCCCAAAAATGCCCCAGTAGCCCCTCATCTTCTTTTCTGTAACTTACCTGAGCATAGGGACCTACTCACAATATACTGAATATACAGAATAGAAATGTCATATAAGACTTACAAGTAAATAAAATTTGCGCCAGAATAGAATAATTAACCCTGTAGCATCAGTTTATATGAATGGCAACCCTCCTTTTCTGCTTGATTATTTGTGATAGCTCCTTAGATTAACTTCAGCTCCTTAGATTAACAGCTAAGAGCACACTGAGCATGTGCAGTGTCACTGACCCTTCAAACATAATCCAAGATGGGGAACCCATGTGACATCTTTAAAGGCATGGATCATTACTACTATAGAGGTACTGAACACTTAGGCCTGTGCAATAAATTCAGTATTTAAAACATGGCATTTCTAGCCATATTTCTTTTCAGGGTTTAATTCTCATTTAACTGTTACCTTTCCATTGACTACAGTGCATTTTGGCCAAGTTTCACAGCTTGCTCATCACTACATATCACCTTCAATAAATTCAGTACCGGTACATTTAAGGACCCCAGCATTGCTTTCCTAATAAGAAATTAGACTTCCCCAGGTACACTTAAAGACATGAGCATATTAAAGACCATGCTGCATGTATGTATTCAGTCTGTTAAACCCTTTCCTGCACGGGGCTGTCTGTGGCCAAATCACAGAATTACAAACTAAAGAGAAAGGGGTGGGGGGACTTTCAGCCCAAAATTTGAGCAGTACAGTGAATACTTCAGCATCCACAGCTCCCCTCTGGCCAGCCCACCCCTGAGCAAGATTAAAGCATTAGTGAATCCAAGAACCTTTCAAAGGAATATTACTGAAATTGCTAATAAGTAACAGAAACTCAAGCGAGTAAATTCCCTGCTTCGCTTTAAATCCTCTGTTGCTGCTCTTTAGAAATGCTCGGGCATAATTGAAAGTTTCCAGCAATTACACTGAAGTGAAATGATTTGAAAAGCATGGGTTAAATGGTTCCTTTTAAGATCGATCAGGAGATAATGAGCAGGCATTAACCACTAAAGAGCTGAAGCTTCCTTTCTTTTCCTCTGTGATGTCTTTCTAATGCGGAGGCGCTGGGTGCTCATCGTACACTTGGGTTCTGCTTGGGAATTCTCTCTCCTGGTCTGAGTGTAGGAGGAAGGATTTACTTTATATAATAAATTCATTAGAAAATGCTTCAGCCCTTGCAAACATTATCTCTAAATATTGGGACTAGTGATGGGTGAAATGTTTCGCCAGGCATGGATTTGCGGCAAATTTCCGTGCTTCGCAGATGGCGGATTGTTGCGCGAAACGAACGAAAAAATTTGCAGAGGAAAAATTTGCCGCGCATCCAAAAATTGTCGTGGGCGACAAAACAATAGCCGCGGGCGACAAAACAATAGCCGCGGGCGACAAAACAATAGCCGGTCGACAAAACAATAGCCGTGGACGACAAAACAATAGCCGCGGGTGACAAAACAATAGCCGGCTGACAAATCAATAGTCGCGCGCGGCAATTTTTTTTGACGCACAACATTTTCACCGTTTCGCGAATTTTTCACCGTTTCGCGAATCTTTTGAAAGATTCACGAATTTTTCGTCGAAGTGAAACGGGACAGATTCGCTCATCACTAATTGGGACATTTCCTAATACACGTGTGAGATCTGTTATCCGGAAACCTGTTATCCAGAAAGCTCCCAATTACGGTAGGACCATCTCCCATAGATTCCATTTTAAGCAAATATTTAAAAATTTTAACACATATTTCTTTTTTCTATGTAATATTAAAAAAGTACATTGTACATTATTAATCCTTATTGGAAGCACAACAATCTTATTGGGTTTATTTAGGGGGGCCATTTACTAACCATCAGATGGGGAAAATAAATTGTGACTTTTTTGAGATTTACTTTTTGATAAAAATCAGAATCCGACAATTTGCCAGCTAAAACTTGCCAAGATCATGTAGAAGTCAATGGCAGATGTCCTTTCCCTTTCCTGAAAGATCTTTCATTAGCGGTTTCTGATATTTGAAGCTGGTTTTTGTGGACAATTCAAACAAATTTTTTCAGGGCAACAATTCAAAAAAGTATCGTATACATAAATGGAATCCACTGGAGAGCTCCCGTTTGTGCAAACAAGTGAAGGCGACCCCAAACCATTGTACAGAGAGATATTACACAGCACTTAACTGCAGTAGTCCCTGCGGATATACTTGGACTGAAGTTGCAGTTTCTGTTCCTACAGGATCTAAATACAGCATGTGACTATGGTCCCTGGTCCTATCTCATTTCTCTCTTTTGCATTTTTACCAAAGTCTAAAACAGTTCACCAGAGTGTTGAGATTTCTAGAACATGTTTATTAGTGGTTGAACTTACTTTCATCCTGATAAATATGTCCCCAGTGTGTCAGACTGGGATACCAGGGGCCCAATGGAGAATCTTCACCACAAGGCCACCACTGCCACACACCACCAGCAACTGCAAAATGTCCCCCACTGCATGATACCAGCGCCCCCCCCCCTGACAAACCCAGATCCAGTGGGCCAGCCCAACCCTATATGTCCCTAAACATCATACAAATGCATAGAGAACAGTGGAATGTCACTATGGTGGAAGCTCTATTTTCAGCCCTTGCTATATATGTTCTTTGGTACTGGGATCTCTGACTGGCAGGCACCCAATGCCAACACCTCCATTTGTTTAACCACCTATATACCTCCTAACATTTTAGAAATGAAAAGTGGGTTGGCTGCTGGGAATGGAAATCCACACATACATGGCCCTCTGTTTAACATGCCTCCCTCAAAAACACACCCCTTATTGTCACTTTATGCGTGTTACTGCATATCTTCGAAAAGGTCTGAGGTCTGTGAATGCTGAAAAACTAAAAGGTGACGTTACAGTCTCACCTCTCACAAGCTTTCTGGTATGGACTGATAATGCAGGGGCTGTCCCACACAATGCGGGACACTTGGGAGGTCTGCGGTTGCCATACTTACTTACTCAATCAAACTCAAATATTTGTCTAAGGACCACCTTTGGCAATTGATGCTGTTTATCTTATTATTTAGGAGCCAATGGGCATGATATATCCAGAACAAGCTTCCCAAACCATCAGTGATCTCCTAAATTCCTGATTATCCTGACTGTTGTGTAGTAAAATTTAGATATCTAGAATTCCAGCACTTCTGTCTCACTCATCTATGCCATAATGATAATAAATGTGTCCATTTTCAGAAAATAAAGCTATATTTTTTCTCAGGGTCATTAAAATAATAACTAAAGATAAATAGACAAACAAACAGCTAAACTCACTGAAAAAGCAGACTGTTTTTAATAATATAAAATCTTTGTATATCACGTTCTAGTACATTCTCGGTTTTCATTAAATAAGCGAATTCAATAGTAAGGGGCGGAGAGGAATGAGGCAAATTACAGCCAGGTGCAGGCCTATTTCCCTGACATGTAGTGAGTGATCTGCCTCTTTCTTTCTCATATGTTTTGCCCTACAGCAATCAAGTATACAGTCCTTAACATAATATTTCTATCCATAATATGTCTAACCCTAACATCCCTTACTTAATTTTTCTCACCCTAATATCTCTAACCCATAGATTTCTATTCCTAACATATCCCATATCCCATCATCTCTTACCCTAATTTTTAATTAATATTTAACCCATATAGCTGTAACCTTAACAGCTCTAACCCTAACATCCCCTACCCTAAGGTTTCTAACTCTAATATCTGTAACCCTAACATCCCTTTCCTTTTATGCGTCTAACCCTAACATCTCTGACCCTAACATCTCTAACCCTAACATCTTTAACTCTAACATCTCTAACCCTACCATCTCTAACCCTAACATTTCTAACCCTAACACCTCTAACCCTAACATCTTTAACTCTAACATCTCTAACCCTAACATTTCTAACCCTAACACCTCTAACCCTAACATCTCTAACCCTAACACCTCTAACCCTAACATTTCTAACCCTAACACCTCTAACCCTAACATCTCTAACCCTAACACCTCTAACCCTAACACCTCTAACCCTAACATTTCTAACCCTAACACCTCTAACCCTAACATCTCTAACCCTAACACCTCTAACCCTAACATCTCTAACCCTAACATTTCTAACCCTAACATTTCTAACCCTAACATCTCTAACCCTAACATCTCTAACCCTAACACCTCTAACCCTAACATCTCTAACCCTAACATTTCTAACCCTAACATTTCTAACCCTAACATCTCTAACCCTAACATCTTTAACTCTAATATCTCTAACCCTAACATCTCTAATCCTAACATCTCTAACCCTAACATCTCTAACCCTAACATCTTTAACTCTAACATCTCTAACCGTAACATCTCTAATCCTAACATCTCTAACCCTAACATCTCTAACCCTAACATTTTAACTCTAACATCTCTAACCCTAACATCTTTAACTCTAACATCTCTAACCCTAACACCTCTAACTCTAACATCTCTAACCCTAACATCTCTAACCCTAACATTTTAACTCTAACATCTCTAACCCTAACATCTTTAACTCTAACATCTCTAACCCTAACACCTCTAACTCTAACATCTCTAACCCTAACATTTCTAACCCTACCATCTCTAACCCTAACATCTTTAACTCTAATATCTCTAACCCTAACATCTCTAACCCTAACATCTCTAACCGTAACATCTCTAATCCTAACATCTCTAACCCTAACATCTCTAACCCTAACATCTCTAACCCTAACATTTTAACTCTAACATCTCTAACCCTAACATCTTTAACTCTAACATCTCTAACCCTAACACCTCTAACTCTAACATCTCTAACCCTAACATCTCTAACCCTAACATCTCTAACCCTAACACCTCTAACCCTAACATCTTTAACTCTAACATCTCTAACCCTAACACCTCTAACTCTAATATCTCTAACCCTAACATCTCTAATCCTAACATCTCTAACCCTAACATCTCTAACCCTAACATCTTTAACTCTAACATCTCTAACCCTAACATCTCTAACCCTAACATTTTAACTCTAACATCTTTAACTCTAACATCTCTAACCCTAACACCTCTAACTCTAATATCTCTAACCCTAACATCTCTAATCCTAACATCTCTAACCCTAACATCTCTAACCCTAACATCTTTAACTCTAACATCTCTAACCCTGACATCTCTAACCCTAACATCTTTAACTCTAACATCTCTAACCCTAACATCTCTAACCGTAACATCTCTAATCCTAACATCTCTAACCCTAACATCTCTAACCCTAACATCTTTAACTCTAACAACTCTAACCCTAACACCTCTAACTCTAATATCTCTAACCGTAACATCTCTAATCCTAACATCTTTAACTCTAACATCTCTAACCCTAACATCTCTAACCCTAACATCTTTAACTCTAACATCTCTAACCCTAACATCTTTAACTCTAACATCTCTAACCCTAACACCTCTAACATCTCTAACCCTAACATCTCTAACCCTAACATCTTTAACTCTAACATCTCTAACCCTAACATTTCTAACCCTAACATCTCTAACCCTAACATCTCTAACCCTAACATTTCTAACCCTAACATCTCTAACCCTAACATCTCTAACCCTAACATCTTTAACCCTAACATCTCTAACCCTAACATCTTTAACCCTAACATCTCTAACCCTAACATCTCTAATCCTAACATCTCTAACCCTAACATCTCTAACCCTAACATCTTTAACTCTAACATCTCTAACCCTAACATCTTTAACTCTAACATCTCTAACCCTAACATTTCTAACCCTAACATTTCTAACCCTAACATCTCTAACCCTAACATCGCTAACCCTAACATCTCTAACCCTAACATTTCTAACCCTAACATCTCTAACCCTAACATCTCTAACCCTAACATCTTTAACTCTAACATCTCTAACCCTAACATCTCTAACCCTAACATCTTTAACTCTAACATCTCTAACCCTAACATTTCTAACCCTAACATTTCTAACCCTAACATCTCTAACCCTAACATCTCTAACCCTAACATCTCTAACCCTAACCCTAAGATCTGTAACTGCTTTTAAATGGGTGACCAGTAACTTCTCCCTACTGATTGGTTGCTAGGGGTTACTGCTTCTGGGCAAATTAGTGCCTTTTATTACATAACCCTTAGAAACCTAATAAGTGAATGCACCATGTGCGCTTACAGCATGCCCTATGGAAGGAAGTCAGGGCTGCCTTGTGCCCCCCAGCACCTTGCGCCACTATACCTTATCTACCAAATCACAACAGAAAGCCGGATGCTTATTGAATGACTACTAAGGGGTTTAATTTTGCTTCCCTTGGTGCTCTAGCACTTGAGTCTGGAGCCTAGGGTCATCACATTCACATATGAAAGATGTTAGCAATAACAATATCCCAGTACCTAATTGCCCCTCATAACAGATTTAATATGTTTCATGGTGCAATATAATAATGTTACAAAGTCTGCCCCAGGTGTAAAAAAAAACCCAAAACTCATAGCCACCAATCATCATGTAGCATTTACTGGTCACATGTTGGAAAGAAAACTTCCACCTTGCCCTCCACCTGTTGGGAGATTCTGGAAACAATTGCAGACAGATATCTCTGATTTGGGTCAATCATGGAAGCCAAACATTTACCTAATACATCTATGCATCAATTTACTACTCTGTATGTGATTAAGGCACAATTACCAAGCATCATTTTGTCTTCATTATTGTCTTGATTGTGCTCGGTTGTATATTTAATCAGCGGGTTGCTAGGGCAATTTTCTCTACATAGATTCAAATTTAGGTAGAAAATGTTTAACGGAATAAAAATGTTGACTATACAGTTAAAATATAGATGCTTGGGTGATGTAATTCTGGAGGGGGAACATATTTCTGATATGTAATAGCCCTGCGGGGAATTTTAGAAATGTAACATCTGTACTTTTAAACCCAGGAGTTTATCAAATGATAAAAGTTGATTGTAAAATGGGATAAGATCTAATGCAGTGTTGGCAAGCATTCTAGCCAGTAGTTATAGGTCACTATGCAAATATTTATAAAGGAATTAAAGGATATTATTTTTCTTTCTGTTGCTCAAATGTGCCTTCAAATAGAAGAGACACAGATAAAGGCAATTTGGCAAAGTAGCTTGCTTTCTTGGAAGTTTATGTAGCGGGGTGTTGTAGCATGAATTGCATCCATCACATCTATCAAAGGGATTTTAAAATTCTGAGTATCACTCGCATGACTGACCCAATCCTCCACCCAATACTGACTGCTTGTACCCCCCAGCCTGGAATATGAGTGGCCAATTACAGTTTAGAATGGCCAGTTCCTTGTGAAAAGTCCCTACTGCCTTCCTGGTAAAAAGAAAAGTCTTATTTTGCATTTTGGCACAGATTGTAGATCAGGGCAATTGTTTCGGAACATGCATGCCATGACCCAGAGATGTCTGTGATTTTGTCATGAGAATGGAAGACACAAGGAAGCATGGCAAAGGCAATGGGGCCACATTGCCACTGTTTAATGCTTCCTGGGTCCCTTAAACTAATACATGTTTAACCTTTAGTGCTATTAAGAGCAAGAGTTAAATCCCTTCTGCACAGTTTTTTGAATTCATGTAGATAGCATACTTCAGATAAGAGAGTCATGGATAATATGACAGGTAGACTGAGAGGGAAATTACCAAAGTTTAATAGGATTTGGTCGAGATGGGACACCTTAATTGTGCCTGTATGCTCTTACTCCTTTTTGCTCCCTTATTTTGATCAAATTTAAGTTGGAAAAAAAAGAAGCAAATTGTGATCCATACCTCCCAGTTTTTAAAGAATAAAATGTGGGGAAATATAGGCGTCTCCCTTGAGACAACAGTGAAACCGCAGTAATTCACTCCAATAGCGATGAGCGAATTTTTTCACCAGGCATGGATTTGCAATTTCTGCATTTTGCCATCTGCAAATTGTTTCGCAAAACTTCCGCGACAAATTCGTCGTGTGTCAAAAAAAAGTCGCATCAAATTGCCCATGGTTGTGTAAAAATGGGTGCGGTCGCGGCAAAATAAGGGCACATCAAAAAAAGATGCATGCAACAAAAAAGACGCGGGCAACATAAAAGTTGCATGACAAATGCCCAAATTTTTCTGCAAAGTGTAATGGGACAGATTCACTTATCATACTCCAATACATACATAATACAGTACAGGTATGGGATCCGTTGTCTGGAAATGCTTTATCAATGAATTCACATTTTAAAAAATTATTTCCTTTTTTCTCTAATAATAACCTTGTACTTGATCCCAACTAAAATATAATGAATCCTTTATGGAGGCAAAACAATCCTACTGGGTTTATTTAGTGTTTAAATGATCCCTTATCCAGAAAACCAGAGGCCCCAAGCATTCTAGATAACAGGTCCCATACCTGTACATGGAACCTGCAAAACGTTTATGAATTGCTATTCCATCTTATTTTGGGTATGAGGATGAGGGTGACTGCAAAGCAAGAAACTAGCCCTGGGGAAACCAATGCAGAAATTGCTTGGGAGAAATCTAAAGGCTGGGGTTGAGGGCATGCCTTACATTTATCCTAGGGGAAAACATTGTGTCACATAGGCATGGTTGGTTTGAAGAATTTTAGATTATTATTTACATCCTAAATGTCTTAAGCAAATCTTTCCCAATCACTTTAGCCTTAGCGTTGTGTTAATATTGGTTATCACCCATCTAATCCTACAGTGTATCGCCTTTCCTATACATTCCTGTTTCTGCTGGTGGGAAAGGTCTTTCCCTCATTCTCCCTATCCACTGCTTAACATCTGGAAAACCAGAAACTAAATTTATTCAGTGATGAAAAACATAAAATGGCTCATTTATTGTTAATACACAAAATGAGATTTGGACAAATGTCTTCCAGCCCTAATCATGAGTGATGCAATTATCTTGTGCATTAACACCATAATCCCGGTGAATATTAGAGGAAAAATTGGCTCCCCAGTGCCCAACCAATCTGATCAATGCTGTATAACTGGTTACATACATACATAAATGGTCACCTTTCCAACCAATCTGATGGATCCTGTATAACTGGCTACAAACATGGATGGCCAGTTGGCCATTTTCTTCTAAGAGATTGTAACCATAAGGAATGAAGAGAATCTATAAATTCACCATGTACCCAGTGTAGTGACCTGCTTGTATAGACATTTTGGTTAATGGCATTCTTGCTGTTTTGCCATTAATTGATGATGATATTCCTGTTCCTGTGTTGTGCTTCCTGTTAAGCTGGTGAGCAAGCATGGAGAAGGCCAGATCTACCTGCCATGTTCTAATAAATATACCAAAAGTTCCAGTGTGTATCTGTACCTGAACTAACACAGCAGAAGTATTAACCCACTGCTAGCCAGCAGTTTATTACACCCAGCAACACAGTGCATCACTATATAACTTTTGCAAACAGGACAGAAATCAATTTTAGACCTTGGTGAGACTAATGTTCCCATTTCTTAGTCTATGAGAATAATCAATGGGCTTTGCTTATTCATTAAACAAATGAGGGTCTCATCAATCAAGTTGTGATTCCCCATTTCATAGAACCCCTTAAGGCTTGATGCTAAAGCCGCACCTATGTGAACACTCATACCAACAAGGACAAGTAATACAAATGAGAACAAGCTAAGGGCTGGGGTACACGGGGAGATTAGTCGCGCTGCAACAAAGCTACGTTGTTGCAGGCGACTAATCTCCCCACAATGCCATCCCACTGGCAAGAATGTAAATCGCCGGAGGGATGGCATAAGCGTCGCTGTGATGTCCCGCAGTTGCCCGAAGTTGTCTTCAGAGGAAACATCGGGCGACTGCCGGACAACGCAGCGACAAGTATGCCATCCCACGGCGATTTACATTCTAGCCGGTGGGATGGCATTGTGGGGAGATTAGGCTACATCACTGGAGGGTATCAATCCCCAGTGACTTTAATTGCTTACTTGAAACCCCCAACCGGTGCTCCTGTTAGAAGAAAACTGCACCGGGCAGAGTGTATGCCAGCGAGCATTGCTTCTTCCTTCCTCAATCTTTGTGCACGGGCAGTAGAGTGAAAATTCAACTTTAACAAAAAGGCTGGCTTTTTCGCTCAACTGCGAAGAAAGAAGACAATAGGAAGAGAATCGCTCACTCGCACATACCCCAAGCCAGTGCAGTTTTCTCCTAACAGGAACACCGGCCAGGGGTATCAGGTAAGCGATTACAATCAATGGTTGGTGCCTAATATTTGATTTAGCTTTGTGATTTAGCTTTTCCTTCTCCTTAATCAGCAGCATCAGTTAAATAAAAAAAAAAATCAGAAAACTTTCAGAGAAATCTATGACCTTGTAAAAGTGTTGCCTTGCCATCGAAACACTAGTTGCTTTTGGTAATCTAAGGCTTAAGCCACATAGGGCTGATTCTCAGTCTGTGGTTAAATGAAGGAGCCCTACGCTCTGATCAGCTTTCAGATGTGTGTTGGGCCAGGTGCTGACACATGGAGCGGATTTCGATACCGAAACAATTGAGTATGCACCAAAATCTGTGCTGAGTATGTGCCCAAGTATGCACTGAAGTCTGCTCCATGTAGCTGTACTCAGACACAGGTGCAGGCACGAATGTTTGGAGCACAGGGGCTGCTTTTGGCCTGCAGATAACCAGCCCTATGTGGCCATAGCCTTATGTGTTTTGTTTGCCAATGTAATAGCCAAGGCTCCATTAGAAATTCTAGACAAATCTGACCATAGCTGAAGAAGGACCAATTTACCCAAACAATTATACAAGCAATAGGAAAAACACTCTAGATTGAGAGTTTGTGATACAGAAGAAGTTGGCTAATTACAATTCTGTGTCCATACGCTAGTATGTGTTCTACATAAATAACATTGATATTCTTTGATGACCTAATTATTGATATAGTTCTCCTTGGTATGTGCCGTGTTTTCTTTACGTGTGAATATTCACCCCTGGACTTAGAAAGGACAGCACTATAAGGGTAATATCTGACATAGATTCCCATGTATGTAACACCATTTATAGAAATGCTATTGGCTAACAGATCTAACATTGTTAAATTACAACTTTTAGGTTCCTGTCGGCAAGAGGAAGAAAGGTTCTTACACTATGATAGGGACCCGAGGAATTCACGCATGGTCAAGTTAGCCATTTTAGTAAAAGAATCTATCCGAGGTTTAATAATTATATTTATGAATTTTAGCACCCCTTCCCGCAGCTAGAACTTCAACACTAAAAAATTGTATACAGACTTAATAAAATGTCTGACTGCGCCATTAATTCAAGATCTTTACTGCAAGGAATGGCACCATTAATCATTATTACTATGTTACATTTCATTTTGCACATGCATTTATATATATGTAGGAAAGAATACTATATTTGCACAAAGATGCCATAAGCTAGGGCTAACGCGCAATATTTTTTACACTAGGAAATGTAAGTAGGCGGTTAAGAAGAATCACCGGCATGTCCGGCATCCCATAGCGATGGTTCTATTCATTGTTATTTTTCAGGCCGTGACTGCTGCCCACAATTTTAACTTGTTACATAGTTAATTTGAAAAAAGTAATGGTCTATCAAGTTCAACCCCTAAATGACCTCTACTGACTATATATACAGTATATATATATATATATATATATATATATACCGTCCTATCTATATACTCACATATATAAACTATACAGTATATAGTATACCTATAATTGAAAAAAAAAATTATATGTTAAGATCACTGTAGCTTTGGCTATAAGGGCTCATTTACACCGGCAGATGTAGAAGTGAAAACACTTTAGTTAAAACCACTTTCATTAAAGGAGAAGGAAAGGCTAATGTAGAGCATGCTGAGGCTCATCTGGGGGAAAGGCTGTTGGAGTAATGCTGGAAGTTCACCCCTTTGACAATAACCCTTCTGTTCCAGTTGGTAGAGCCTCTGACTGCTCTAGTAGCTGTCCTTAACCTAACACCCACTTGTGGAGCCCTAACACTAACTAGTCCTTATTCACAGGTGTCTTTCTCATTGAATTCTAGTAAGGAGTATGTCTAACTTCTGAGTACTCTATTAACTAAGCCCTCCAATACCTCCACCTTCTTCTAAGCCTGAAGTCTTTGTACCCTAACTTTTAAAAAATAGGGGAATCACCTTTCACCTCTGGATCAACCGGAAGGTCCCACTTCCACCAACTTATGTATTTCCTACATGGGAACCAGTGCCTCCCAGTAATACATTTACTGACCCAGCTAGGCAGCTGGGTTTATACCTTGATTATATGCCAACCTCCCTACCCATTTGGACTTTTTAATGTGTTTCTAGCGAGCCAGATGTTAAAATGAAGTACTACATTGGTCATGCTGTTTATTTTGTTTAATAATGGTTCACATTGTTTTAATTTTTCTATAGATCATCAATGTAACTAGTTACTAGGCTGATTAGTTCTATCCACTGAAGTGTCCAAATACAGAGAGGCACTATTCTTCTTATTCATTGCATCATATACAATCCCCCTGCAATTATTTAAAAAAAGCCTTAAATGAAGCAGAAATAGATCCAAAAGGTATGATGAAAGATACTGAAGTGTTTCATGTGGGGGAAATTAGTATAAGGTAAATGTTTTCGTTGGTACAAAGCACACAATAAACACTAGTAAATTCCTACCCCGGGATCCTTCTGAACTGTGGCTCATTATAACAGCTGAAAAAGCTTACATTTTGTTTGAAAATAATGGTAGGGTATGGATATCAAACAGAATCGTGACAAGTGCTAATGGGGTGCTAGGTTTACAGTATGTTCCTCTTGCAACTGGCTTCAGATAAAATAAAACACAAAAAAAAATGAAAAATAACACTCCTTTAGCCGTGTAGCTGTACCCTGAATACAGAATAACACTGCAGCATGGAAATCCCGACCCACCTGGAAACATAATGTCGAAATTGGAAAATTGGCCATTGACAACAATACTGACATGAGATCTGTCTAGAGTTGTTCAAACCTGTATTTGTGTATATCATTTTCAATACATTTGCAAACATAACAATAATACAGGTTCAATTCGATCCACCCAAGCAGCAATTATCTAAGAGAGCATCTCCCACGAGAAGGCTACCTTGCTTGAAAGGTCTCTAGAAAGTAAATCTGCTATTATATATAGCATATACATGAGTGTTAAACTTGGCCTAGAAACTGTGCAGCAACAAAAAGACACCCCTCAGGGAAGCCACAACGGAATGTGATGGTGTTGTTGACAGTAGGGATGCACCAAATTCAGGAATTGGCCAAAGCCAAGCAATCAACAAATTGTTCGGCTGAGTCTTTTGCATAGGATTCAATATTTGTCCAAATTCAGAAATTATATTATTGGGTTTGGTGCCTCCCTACTAGACACTGTTAGTAGATATTTAACCTTTTTCAAAGGAGCATTTTAAATGCTACAATGATGGAGAACACATAGATCAATAGGAAACTTAGTTCTATCACTTGCATGGGGCTTCGGAAATCTATTGAGATGAGCCCAAAACCTGATTTAAACTGGGGATGGAGTTTAACTGTACTAGCTGCCTTAATTCCACATCCACCACTTACCCTTCGGTACTCCAAGACAGAACATACATGCATGGCTAGTATGTGTGCCTATGATCTTTAACTACCCCACCTCCAAGAAAATACTTATCCTGGTTATTGTCATAACTTGGCATTGAAATGATGTTAACCCACAATGCAAAGCTTAGAATTACTTCCATGTTCAAGGTAGTGGTAGCTTCAGGGTTCCCTTTGACAATAGGGCACTTGACAAGGGGCACTTACACATAATTCAGCAGAAGAGGAGGATAGACTAAATGGCCTATGGCCAACTACAGAGCAGTGCAAAGAGACTGTTTGAACGTAAGTACCATTAATGTATAGCATCAATACAAGCAACAACTGTGTCTGTTTTACTGCAACCTCACTTGTAGCTGAGTTCATAAATGAGCCCTGGTGTCTATATCAGTGAAGATGAAGTACTGCATTTCCTATACACTTAGTCCTGAATGACAGGAGGGTATATGAGGTCTGAAGGGAATGGTGAAATGCATTTTTCTGTACCGTAAGACTGGAAATAAAAATGGAATTCAGTAATCCCCTACAGCTCTCACACAACTGATGGCCACAATTTAGAGTACTGAGATGTTAGTCCAGCTGTTCACCAAACCAAAGTGAATGCAGTGCACAATGATGTCAGGGGCAGGGGCTTGGAGTAGTGATACAATAATGAAGATCAGATCTGAGCAGGAGCCGACAGCAGATATAATCTCCCAAAGTACTTCCTCATGTAGGAAACACTAAGCAAAATGTCATTCCAACATTTTTGAAGGTATTCCAACACTTCTTGCCTTGTACAGAAAAGTGCACAAAACATCTGCTGAAAAAGGGCAGGAAAAAGATCAATATTCATTGGGTGATGCACGTGTGATCTACTATTCTATGTGTGATCTTCTTATTCTTTAAAAATAGAATTATGATAAGAAAAATGTGATTTAACAAGTGCAGGGAGCTGTACAAAGTGCAAAAAAACCCAGTCGCAATTCTCTATGTTTTCTGCACTTTGCACCCTGTCCTGCATGTTAAAAAATTGCTGCATGTCTCTTTGCTCCAAAACAGATTACAGCACCTGTCATGTCGTACAGACTTGCAAGTGACAGAGCTCTATACCGGTATAGACTGGGCTGCTTTGCACCTGCCCCAGTCTGCACTCTGCAACAAAGTACAGCCAGATACTTTAAATGAGCACTAAGTGGTGTGCTTTTGCATATGTAATAAAAGGCACTAAGTTTGCCCAGTAGCAGTAACCCATAGCAACCACTTTGCTTTAATACAGGTGACCAGTAAATTCTACCAGCTGAATGGCTGCTATGGGTTACTGCTCCAGGGGCTAATTTAGTGTCTTATATTACATAACCCCTTCAGTGTTCTAGATATTGTATCTGGAGTCTATTTAAAGGGATACTGTTCACATAGCAAATAATTCACTCTACCATTTCAAAAAATTTTCTTGAACCAACAAATGTATTTTTAGCTGTAATATTGGTGTGTAGGCGCCATCTCAGTGCATTGTGCCTGAGTCTGAGCTTTCAGAAGGAGCCAGCGCTACACATTGTGCAGTGCAGATTAGCAAAGATGGACGCCAGAAGGTTCTTGCAGTTGAACTATGATACAGTTTATTGTCAGAGACAAATGATGATGCAGGGTTATACTCACAATAAATGGAGATATAGAGGTTAGATGATAATACCCCTTGAAGACAAACAAGGGAGGATGGTTTATCCCATCTCTTTTGGAGACTGGGCAGGGTAAATGCACCTGTCAGCTTGATACTCCTTAGGAAACAGTCTGGTTAGATACCTCAGTCCTCAGGTTGATAACCCCTAGCGTGAGAGTCCTCCGTGTGACTAGGGATCAGGTTTTATTTTAACCTGTCTCCTATGTCTACTCCGTGGCCCTACTGCTGAGGCAACACTGCCAGAGGGAAGGGTACTTCCAGAACTATTATCCTTGGTGGGGCTATTAATATGCCCTTGCTTGCTAGATCTCACTGTCTCACTCTCCTTGAGAGTGCTCTTACAAATTCTGCTGATCTTACTGTTCCTTGTTCACGGGGCCTTGTCCCCGACTTCACCAGATTGGCTGGTAACACTCTGGGGCAAATGGCTTTAGTGGGGCCTTTTCCTGCTCCCAGGCTCAGTGGACCTTCACCTGAGATACAGAGACAGCCAAAGAGGAAGCCACACCTCCTTGTCAACCATACTAAACCAATAAGGTATAGGTATAACTGTAAACTTGATACATGGGTCTTTGCCCAGTAACAGTAATATGAGGAAGTTGTAGGGGATTAACCCTATGTTTCCCTACAGACCCTTCTGATAAAGCTTACTTAGTTTTTACCTTTCCTTCTCCTTTAAAAGGAAGACACAAGGTTTCAATACAACAGCTCATAAAAATACCTTCTATGACTAGATAGAAAAATGCTGCTCGCATGTTATTTGGAAACCCTCATATTCTTTGAAGTCCTATTTTAGTAACTCATTTATAAAAAGGACATGTGCGTTTCACATGGACCTCTTTTAGACAGAGGTGTACAAATTGGTCTAAAGATTATCCACTGGAAGGGTTTCAGAAACCATTCAGAAATTAGTTTTCCAGATAAAATAGATCCAGATTGTCCAAAATGTTTATCCTGCCTTCTGAGCAGTGTCATTGCCAACGTTCTGTTACTCTATAAACTATAGCATAAGGACACAACTATGGCATTACTGAAGAATATAAAGTGTGAATTAGGAATGAATTAAATGCTTCCTGAGGAAAGACCTGGAGCAAGAGAAATTAGGCACGGCATGGATATAATATTCACAAGTTCTGTACAGTCACATAAATAGGTTGTATGCATATTTTGCTTGAGCCATATCAATATAGCATTTATATTGTCTTCCTCATCTCTGCATGTATTCTGTATTGTCTTTCCTAACAAACTCAGGCTAAGGTCTTACTGTTTAAAAGTCTGTTTCCAAGTTATTTAACTAAAGGGGACATATTGTGTGAAAAACAATATTGTGCCAATGAATTGTACTCATCGAACTATAGAAGAAATGTTTTCCAAAATATAATGTTTAGGGCTGATTTATTGAAAAATTCTCCAAAAACCCCACTAGTCCCGTCCATCTGTTCCACCTGCTGCCGCCTCAGTACACTGCACCGTAGGATGGAACCAATCAGCAGCTAGGCTAACCTGATAGGAAACTGAAGCCTGTCTTGCCTGTGTAACTGCAGGGCTGTGATTGGCTACTCCCCTACGGTACTTGTTGCAGTGACCGTTAGTACACACCCACCCTTCATTTGAAATACCGACAGGAACCTGATAGGATCTATAGGGAGCTCCAAAGGGGCCATTGTTACAGATAGGATTAATATTTAGCCCAAAGTGAAACCAGCACCGTATATTATTCATAATCCCTTCATTTATCCTATATGTCTCCTTTAATAAAAAAAATACATCATCTTTAGTGATGAGCAAATTTTTTCACCAGGCATGGATTCGCAGCGAATTTCCACATTTCTCCATTGGCGAATTGTTTTGTGAAACCTCCGTGAAAATTCGCCACTGAAAAATACGTTGCTTGGATTTTTTTTGGCGCACATCAAATTGGGTGGGTTGCGGCAAAAAAAGGCGCAGTCGGTCGTGTTAAAATTGGGCGCGGTTGTGTCAAAAAAGCATGGGCGACAAAAAATATACGCGGGCGACAAAAAAAAATCACAACGCGACAAATTTCACGCATTTTATGGCGAAGCTAAACGGGACAGATTCGCTCATCACTAGTCATCTTGTCCCAAACATCCCAAACATCACTAATTGTCTGTATACCCAATAAAAATAGATCCATTGGGATCTGAAGTTGTTACTACATTTTAAAGAATGTACAGCAGGTGGGGAATTGTGTGTAAATTCTAAGCAAACAGCTTAAGGGCCATGGGCCCATGGGGCGATTAGTCTTTGGCTACAGCAGGCGACTAATCTCCCCAAAATGTCTTCCCACCAATAATAGTAAAAAGTGAATTGTTAGCAGAAAGGCATATATTTTGTTGTACAACGTTTCCTTTTGCAGAAAAATGCAACACATTTGCCCTCCTACTGGTGGTTCACTTTATTGCCAGTGTGAAGGGAACCATGGGCATCTCCCTATGGGCCATGGCCCTAAACTTTGGTCTCCTAAGACCCCTGTCACTACCCACTGTTTGTGATAGTCTGGTAAAATAGTTCTGTTTCATCAAACAAGGCATGAGGTGAGCTATGGATGGACCAGAGATATAAAGGGCACTCACAACCAAGATGCTACCCAAGGAGTTTATCCTTATATTCTTTGTATTCCCTATTATTTGACTAATAGTAACATTTACAAGCAGTGAAGGGTGATAAAGGAGTTTATACTCCCCAAATATGAACCAAGATCAACTTTGTTGAGACAACACAATATGAACATCATCTAATTACATGTTGCAGTGTTACATTGAGTAAATGTGTAGGACTAATGGGCCCCCCACTCCTGAAAACTCATGGTGCTTTGGTTAGTGATAAGCAAATCTGCCCCATTTTTGGCAGAAAATTTTGTGAAATGGGATTTTATCCTACACATATTTTCTTGTGTCAATAGGTGTTTTTCCTGCATTTTGGCCAATAAAATATATGGAGAATTTCTAATAACTTTGTAAAATGTATGGCAAATTTGTTATAATGATATGTTTCTCATTCTCTTGTTTTCCACACAATTGTTTGCCAGTGGAACAAAATACATGGTGAAATTCTAGTGTAGATCTGTAGTGATGAGCGAATCTGTCCCGTTTCGCTTCGCCATAAAATTTGCGAAACGGCAAGAAAATTTGAAAAATGGCGAAAAATTTGTGAAACGCATTTGTTGCACGATTTTTTTGTCACCCGCATCTTTTTTGTTGCCCCTGGCTATTTTTTTTGTCACCTGCATCTATTTTTTTGTCGCCCGCGCTTTTTCTTGCCATTACCATGCCCAATTTTGACACTTTGTGCCCTTTTTTGGACGCACCCACACCCAATTTTGACGCGACCATGCCCATTTTTACATGACCACACTCAATTTGACGTGGGACAAAAAAAAATTCTGTGCAACGTATTTTTTCGCTGCGAATTTTCACAGAAGTTTCGTGAAACAATTCTTCAATGGTGAAATGCGGAAATTCGCTGCTAATCCATGCCTGGCGAAAAAACTATAGATCTGTTTAAATTTTCACGAAAGCTTGAAACTCCCCACAAAAAATAGCTCATCCCTATTGATTTGTATGTTCTGTTCAGTAGAACTATACAAATCTGCACAGGATGTAGTTAGTATCATTAGAAGAAAGAACTTTTGGCTATTGTTTTGAATTTTCTGTTTAGAAGAACAGTTATCCCGGTCCCTCCAATAACCCAATTGTCATTTCAACAAAAAAGCTATTTTGAATCACAGATCTGGATTTGCATACACCCATAAAACCTTCAAAATTTGCCGAGATCCCAAAAAGTGAATTTACGGTACAAACAATTTCGTTGCACATGTCTGCTTGGAGGGGCGCCAGGACAATGTCAGACTCAATGCCAAGAGCAGATTATGCAAAGTGTGAATAGAACTGGAATGCTTTCAGGAAGACATTTCTAGGCAACACAAAAAGACTTATCAAGAGCCAGACCACTGAGGAAACAAAAGATGGCTTTCCAGATGGGAGGCATATGCTTCTTTTGAAGGTGTTCAAACATGAACATTATAGGCAATAAACAACCTCTAAATTCAAGATGTTGATATATGACATGCAGCAATTAGATGTATATCAAACCTGTACCCACCCTCTTTTCAGATTATTATCCAACCTTTGCACATCTCCTTCGTGTAAGGCTTCTGCCATAAGGAACCTGGTTTAAACAAACACACACACAGACACAAACAGACACACAGACAGACACACACAGACACACACATACACACACACAGACACACACATATACACACACACAGACACACACACACACAGACACACACACACACAGACACACACACACACACACACACATACACACACAGACACACACAGACACACACACACACACACACAGACACACACACATACACACACACATTTTCAATAGGCTGGTGCAGCCCCCCCTTACATGGGTTTATTACAGTAACTTGCCAAATAGATATCTGCCTGATAACCAGCCAGATTTTGTATCCTCATACATGGAACAATTAACTCTTGATTCGGTCTGGAAGAGCAGATTTGGTAAGTAGTGATTCCGTGAAAATTCGCTACGGAAAAGTTTGAAGCGCGTAAATTTATTTATTGCGCGTCAAAAAAGTCAAATTGGGCACAGACGCGTCAAAAAAACATGGGCGACAAAAAAACATGGTCGACCAAAAAAAACACGGGCGGCAAAAAAAAAGATGGGGATGACAAAGAAAATTGCGCGACAAATGTGCACAGATTCACTCATCACTATTGGTAGCTATTATTGGCCTTGTTATTTGCCTTGTTAGAATTTAAGTTCCAGAACACATAGACTTTCAAAGTAATTATTGTTTGGTTGTCTCCAGCTTAAAAAGAAGCATATGCTTATTAGGATTCGGATTTGGTTCGGGATGAGAGAAATGATCCACAGAAACACAGAGAAGTACAGAATACTATGGGCACTGGTGAGGAAGTGAGGAGAAAGAAAAGAAGTTGGGAAAAGGAAAAGCTGCAGAAGATAACAAGACAAATGTAGAACACGGAAGAGGCCAGAAGTATGTTTCAAGGAAGCAGGGGTATATAAAAAGATTTCCAGCCTTTGCCGGAACAAGCAGGGGCATAATGTCAGAAAAAGAGTCCTGTATGCTAGAGCAGGGGCCCCCAACCTTTCTTACTCGTGAGCCACAGTCATATGTTAAAACAATTGGAGAGCAACACAAGCATCATAAAGTTCATGGAGGTGTCAAATAAGGGCTAAGATTGGCTATTAGGGGCCTCTATGCACACTATCAGCTTACAGGGGCTTTATTTGGTAGGAAATCTTGTTTTTATTCAACCAAAACTTGCCCCCAAGTCAGGAATTCAAAAATAACTCCCTGGTTTGGGGGCACTGAGAGCAACATCCAAGGGGTTGGGGAGCAACATGTTGCCCCTGAGCCACTGGTTGGGGATCACTGTGCTAGAGCATTGGGCAAAGCTGAGACTGAGATGCTGAGGCTGTTGGTAAGTATGCAATGGGCTGATAATAGTGCTGCAGGGAAACCTAACCAGAAAATTTGGGGTCAGGAGAGGATAATGTAATGCAAGCTTAATCTTCAATCTGTTCCTAAGGCGTATCATTCAGAGAATACACGTGAACCCAGAAAGAACAACAAACAGCAGGACCTTTAAAACATTACATTTTTTTCGATGATTTTGTGTTGATAAAAAGAAACACCCCATCACTAATGTAGGCTCTTCAGCACGAGCGCAGGTACAAAAGATCTCGGCCCAGGATTAATCATGAAGAAAACTACATATATTATCACAAGGAAAAGACCATGTTTCCAAGGTATTAGAAATCTTAAGTAGTGGGAGAGAGTATTCAAAAGATGCAGCAGCTCAAATACATTAAAGCAGCTCTAGAAGCTGGTGACAGATACTGTTATTTTAAAACCTTTTAAAACCTTCACTTTCATGGAAGTTAAAGCTAATGGTCCAATGTGCAATAAAATGACCAGTGGTGCTCTATAAACATAGATATATATGACCAGCGATGAGCAAATCTGTCGCGAGACGTATTGAAGTCAATAGGTGGCTACAGATTTCTACGCGTGCAACAAATTTTTACTTTTGACTTTTTTTTCTTACTCCAAAAATGGGCATTTTTTTTGCACCAACTTTTTGGTCTCAGCAACATTTTTCTTGTGGACTTTTTTTGTCTCTGTGCATTTTTTTTCTGTGGTGAATTTTTGCCAAAGTTTTGAAAAACCTGTTTTGAAAAATGCAGAATTTCACTGTAAATCCATTTCTGGTGGAAAAATGTGCTCATCACTATATATGACTTATATGGGCAAGTTGTAATGGATTAAAAAAGGCTGTGGTATTACAAGTTCAGCACAAGGAAGGCTCTGCATCCAACAGGGAGAAAGCCAAGCAGACCTAGGAAATGATGGATGACTGAGGTGGTGATGTCTGCATCCCAGAGTGCATTGCAGGCATGATGCTAGGCTTGGGAAGCAAAGAAAGCAGTATCTCCAAGTAGTCTGGTCATTGCACTACCCTGAATGATGCACTTAGGGGACCTTTTTCGCACAGTGAATGCTTTTTTGATTTGATAGCACAATGTTTATAAATGCATTAAATCAATACAAGAAAGTACAAAGCTCAGGCACCTGTTCCATAGAGCCTCCAAAATGCCTAAGATATGAAGCTATCAAGTGACTTCACTAAGGCTGTAAAAATTGGCTTAGTTATCACCTCATGAGTCAGACACCATTGATGTCTTTGTTTAACCATCCCTTCTCCTCTTCTGTGGCTCTCTAACACTGTGTGACACACTCTAACAAACTGATAGACTTGTCTTCCTTCTCATAAACAGGTTGATGCTTTTCATAAACAATGTCTAAAATGGCTCACCCTATTTTACATCGAGTATCCTTTTCAATGGAATCCAAACATCCAAAAGGGCTGGGTGGATGGTTTATATGTTGCTTTACTAATATCAACAAACAGCATTTACAGTTAATTACGGCATATAGTCATTATACATACACAGTACATGCGGTCATAGTTTACTGTTGTTCTGTTGACTACTGCAGTGTATCTACTGGCTGCCAATGTCTGCTTCTCCACATTCTGGCTTCCACATATCCCTGGATGTCCAACTGCATTCTTTTTATACCCAGAGAGCAAATTACCTGTCCTTTAGCTCATTCCATGATTTTGTCTCCAATATCAGACCAGTTTTAAGGTTCTCCACAGTGGCTTATGTAATAAGTAAAGGTGGCCACACACGTGGCGATTTTCGATCTTGTTTTAACCCTCCACTGACGTTCAGGGCTGAATCGTCAGATATGGAGGTAGAAACAATAGAATTTCTACCTCCTTCTGCCGATTCAGCCATGAACGTAGATTTTGCTCGGGTGTCTTCAATGGCGGCAGATCAAAATCTTTTAACCCGCCCGATTGGCGAGTTGACTGATATCAGCAGCCTCCTGCGATATCGGTCGCCTTGCCGACTTGCCATACACGCACCGAATATCGTACAAAACTAAGTAGTTATATACTTTGACCTTTGTGGTGCAATGGGTGTCTCTGAACTGTACTGTGGAACTATAATGTGCACAAAGGAACTCCTGGAAACACAATTAACCAAAAATTTCCACCACTGACAATAAATGAAGTAGACAATATATATATATATATATATATATATACAAACAGTCATGGGCGTCCGCAGAAAATTTTCCAAGGGGGGGCAAGTAAGCTAGCATCATCCTGCAACAGACAAATATATATATATTTTTTTTTTTTTTTGCAGGATGATACTAGGGGAGGCTAAAGATGGCCCATGCATAGACTGACCTAAAGCTAATGTGACACTTAGTGGATTTGCTGCTGGCGTAAAAAGTTAACCTCCCAACTACCTCTGGCAGTTCCCACTGACTCCCAGGGATACTGTACAAAAGTGCGGGTGGGGGTGCTTTTTTTTTTACCCTAAAATGTTTAGTATGTAAAAGTATTCATACGTGCACTTCTGTTTACACATGCACGTGCACATTTGTGTTTGTGATCAGTTAGCTTAAAGGGGTAGTTCGCATTCAAATTCACTTTTATTTTTAATGGTTTTTTAATGGTTTTTCAGTTATTTAGCTTTTTGTTCAGCAGCTCTCCATTTGGTATTTCAGCAGCTATCTGGTTGCTAGGGTCTTATTTACCCTAGCAACCAGGTAGTGGTTTAAACAAGAGATGGGAATATGAATAGTTAAGGGGCCTACTTGGAAAAATAAGTAATACAAAATTATAATAATAATAAAATTGTAGCCTCACAGAGCAATATTTTTGGCCCCCATTTGAAATCTGTATAGAGGCAGAAGAGAAAGGCAAATTATTCAAAAAAATTAATTAGGAAGACCAATTGCAAAGTTGCTAGGAATAGGCCATTTTATAACATACTAAAGGTTAACTTAAAAGTGAACCACCCCTTTAGATGTGTTTATGTTAGTTTTATAGCAAGAAAGGCAGTGGGTACTGACACCCCATTATATACAGTGAGACGCAGTCCGTATTTACAAACCCAGCACATTATATGCCATGAGGAGCAGTGGGTACTGATGGCAGATATTCAGGCCCTGGCACTATAACACTGGCACGGATACACAACATTGGCCCCACTGTAACTTACTATAAATGAACAAAACAATGACAAAAAAAAAAAAATAGTAAGTGCAAAAAACAACAACAAATATACAAACACACAATGAGCTTTTTCAGAGGGAAAGAGTTAACTTACCCTCCATGTGTTAGGGTAGGGGATAGATTATAAATTATTATAGATGTCAGGTGAGGCAAAAAACTATTTAATGTCAGCTAGTGATTCTTTAGAACTGTATAGTACCTGTGTATAGTACCTGTGTATAGTACCTGTGTATAGTACCTGTGTATAGTGCCTGTGTATAGTACCTGTGTATAGTGCCTGTGTATAGTGCCTGTGTATAGTACCTGTGTATAGTGCCTGTGTATAGTACCTGTGTATAGTACCTGGGTATAGTGCCTGTGTATAGTGCCTGGGTATAGTACCCGTGTATAGTACCTGTGTATAGTACCTGTGTATAGTACCTGTGTATAGTACCTGTGTATAGTACCTGGGTATAGTACCTGTGTATAGTGCCTGTGTATAGTGCCTGTGTATAGTACCTGTGTATAGTACCTGGGTATAGTACCTGTGTATAGTACCTGGGTATAGTACCTGTGTATAGTGCCTGTGTATAGTGCCTGTGTATAGTACCTGTGTATAGTGCCTGTGTATAGTGCCTGTGTATAGTACCTGTGTATAGTGCCTGTGTATAGTACCTGTGTATAGTGCCTGTGTATAGTACCTGTGTATAGTGCCTGTGTATAGTGCCTGTGTATAGTACCTGTGTATAGTACCTGTGTATAGTGCCTGTGTATAGTGCCTGTGTATAGTACCTGTGTATAGTGCCTGTGTATAGTGCCTGTGTATAGTGTCACAACCTCAGGGCCGTGAGTTCCCAGACATAGGGCAGGACCCAAAGAGCAAACAGTTGGTGTCACAGGATGAGGCGTTTATTGGAGAAATGGCAAGTAGCCATCAGCAGGTTCCCATAAGCCAGTAGGTGGTAGCCAGCCTGCACTCTTGTTCCTTAGGGAATAGGGAAATACACACAGTTGGGGGGAATCTTCTTGCCGCAGCTAAGGTAGATTCCTGGGGAACACAGGGGAGGGGGTCCTGCCGTAGCTAAGGTTACACCCCAGACAAAAGGCTCCTTGGAACTCTTGGCAGCCACCTTTGTAGCCAGAAAGGGAACAGCCCCTGTTGTAAAACCAAAACAGGATTTGACTCCTTCTACCAACCCAAAGGCAGCTTCCAGAGGGGCCAATCATAGCTAATCCCACTGGGCCTATGGGAAGCCCCCTAGTGAGCATGCCCAGGTCAGTCTTTTGCATTTACTAGACAGAGCACTGCTCTCACAAGGGGTAACTATGTGTATTGTGTCACTATGGGGTCTGGCTCTGTGTGCCCTCACAATAGGGGCAATTAAATGGGGAGGGCCAGACAGAGCCGGCTGGCTACACACAATACACACCTAGATGAGATTAACCTACACAATGCACTTGCTATAACAGGTAGGGGGGGGGCAGGGGGTACATTTCAGCATAAACAGAAATATCTCATGGTTTCATCCAACTTATACAGTTTGTTATGTCACATATAGTACCTGTGTATAGTATCTGTGTATAGTACCTGTGTATAGTGCCTGTGTATAGTGCCTGTGTATAGTACCTGTGTATAGTACCTGGGTATAGTACCTATGTATAGTGCCTGTGTATAGTACCTGTGTATAGTATCTGTGTATAGTATCTGTGTATAGTACCTGGGTATAGTACCTATGTATAGTGCCTGTGTATAGTACCTGTGTATAGTATCTGTGTATAGTACCTGTGTATAGTACCTGTGTATAGTACCTGTGTATAGTACCTGTGTATAGTACCTGGGTATAGTGCCTGTGTATAGTGCCTGTGTATAGTGCCTGGGTATAGTACCTGTGTATAGTGCCTGTGTATAGTGCCTGTGTATAGTGCCTGTGTATAGTGCCTGTGTATAGTGCCTGGGTATAGTGCCTGTGTATAGTGCCTGGGTATAGTACCTGTGTATAGTACCTGTGTATAGTGCCTGGGTATAGTGCCTGGGTATAGTGCCTGTGTATAGTGCCTGTGTATAGTGCCTGTGTATAGTGCCTGTGTATAGTGCCTGGGTATAGTACCTGTGTATAGTGCCTGTGTATAGTGCCTGTGTATAGTGCCTGTGTATAGTGCCTGTGTATAGTGCCTGGGTATAGTGCCTGTGTATAGTGCCTGGGTATAGTACCTGTGTATAGTACCTGTGTATAGTGCCTGGGTATAGTGCCTGGGTATAGTACCTGTGTATAGTGCCTGGGTATAGTACCTGGGTATAGTGCCTGGGTATAGTACCTGTGTATAGTACCTGTGTATAGTGCCTGGGTATAGTACCTGTGTATAGTGCCTGGGTATAGTGCCTGGGTATAGTACCTGTGGGATGAAAACTGCAGCAAAAGTTGAGAGTTGGTTCTTAGGTAAAGTTACAGCTGCAGATTCTTCTTTTCAGTCTTCATTTCTGTTTCCAGTTTGCAAAATCTCCCGATCCCTGTGTGCATCTGTGCTCTGATTGGTCAATTTTACTGTCTGTCAAGGAAGCTGTGCTCTGATTGGAGAATCCACAAGAAGAAAGATCCAATCGGAGCACAGCAAAATGGGCTTGAGGAACTTATTTCCAGGACAGTGCAGAAACTGAGTAAGGTTTTTTTTTTTGTTTTTTTTTTGCTATTTTTCCAGGGGGGGGCAAGTGCCCCCTATTGCCCCCTTCTGTGGACGCCCATGCAAACAGTTATAAAGCTGCCCACCAATAGTATTGGACGCTACCTGGGTGCCTGGACAATGTAGCAGAGTGTAGATAAGAAGAGGAGAACCGCACTCACAGGAAATTTCTCACCGGAGACATCAAATAAAGTGAAGACAGTGAGGTCCTTTATTATAAAGGACCTCACTTTCTTCACTTTATTTGATGTCTCCGGTGTGAAATTTCCTGTGAGTGCCATTCTCCTCTTCTTATATATATATATATATATAGCACATTCACAAAAAAGCACTCACGGCTTCAAAAATATAGAAAAACAATTTTAGATTTATTAGATCATCGCATCAACGCGTTTCGATCCAAATAGGATATATATATATTGCAGTGCAAAAAAAGTCTAAAATCTTCAAAATAAGAACCAAGTCTTATTTATGAGCTTAGCATAACAATGGCCAACCATTAAACCCATCCAGTGTCTCCCGCGTGCTGTTTTCCTGGCTTTCTAACTCAGCACACTTCATGCCGGGAACATGAAAAATGAATTGACAAGGTGCAACTTCAACATGGAATCTAAAATTTGTTGACATAAAAAAGCAGTTATCTTATTTACACCGGATCGTTTTGTGTTTTCACTCGGATCTTCAAATAACGTTGTGTTCTTTTGCAATGTTTATAGCAAAAAAAAAAAGAGGGAGAGATAATTTTCCTGGGCAAAATTCTCTAAAGCAAAGCACACATTTAATCACATTCATGTTACAAAAAGGAAGCGGCTTCCTAAGAAAGCAGAAGAAGATGAAAGGAAACATTTGCTTTGTGCCAGGGATTGTTGTTTTTACCGTTCAGCGCTATTTGTTTATTTAACACACATTTTTCTATCTCCCTTATGGTCAGCATCACCTTACGCAGACTGCTGGGATACATTATTTCAAATGATTAAGTGAAGGGAAGTAGAGAAGACATGGATATTTCACATCGCTTACAACATAAGTAAACAATATATATTAGAACAAACTTCTTTTCTTTTGCTTACAGATTTCAGCTACCCCTTCTCATGCTAATACTTTTAATTTAGCAAAATTGAACAAGACTTCCAGAATGTTCAAATTCAATCACATAAATTACATTAGTTGTTAAGAAAAACCATACCTCGGGATCCTAAAATGAGGTACCCATTACCACTAGCTGTAAGCAAATGTTCTTTTAATTAACTACATTTATCTTTATTCACTGTTTTGACAGAAAATGTAACATAAACATGCTCGGCAAATTCTGAAAAAAAAAAAAAACCTGCGCTGGACGTATGGATCATTTTTATGTTTAACAGAGTCACTCGGAAAAATAATAACTGACCTTCCAACGTTAGAGATCGTCTTCCTATGATGTCACTGAAATCCAATCTATGAATTAAGACAAGCCATGGGCATTGGCGTATGGGAGGCGATGGAATTTGAAGCCATATATTTTACAGTGCTTGAATTGTATTGGAATGCTTTTGATAAAATAGTGAGGCTGCTAGGAAATCGTAAATAGATATGAAAAAAGAAACCATAAAACACTGCATATTTCACTTTTGTAGCTGTAGTTGGGGTGATATAATGTTTTTCGCCCTTTTGCTCCCTGCTGTGCAGTTTTACGAATAGCCGCAATGGGATTTAAAGACCCGTATCTGCCCCACGAATGCAGTGCTGCCTGTGCTCACGGGGGGCAGACAGGGAAGACCTCCTAGGGGCAGATTTATCATAATGTGAGTTTAGAGCTTAGTAATACAGAAAAACTCACCCACATTGTATCATCCCAAAAACTCACCCACATTGTATCATTCTATTCATTCAAGTCTTATTTATGAGCTTAGCATAACAATGGCCAACCATTAAGCCCATCCAGTGTCTCCCGCGTGCTGTTTTCCTGGCTTTCTAACTCAGCACACTTCATGCCGGGAACATGAAAAATGAATTGACAAGGTGCAACTTCAACATGGAATCTAAAATTTGTTGACATAAAAAAGCAGTTATCTTATTTACACCGGATCGTTTTGTGTTTTCACTCGGATCTTCAAATAACGTTGTGTTCTTTTGCAATGGGATTTTTAGGGGCATATTTTTCAAATAGTGAACTCTAACTTTTACCCATTGATAAAATCCCTTGAAATTAATAGAACATTGCCTTCCGTATGGCAGGCAAGAAGTACAGCCACAAAAAAAAGCAAATGGCACTCAGGGCTATAAACAAGGGAAAAACCCTTAGAATTTTATTGCGGAGGTGCAATAAAATTCTAAGGGTTTTTCCCTTGTTTATAGCCCTGAGTGCCATTTGCTTTTTTTTGTGGTTGTACTGGTTTTGGAGGGTGCCGATCCCTCCAGCAGTGTGCACCGGGCATATAATTTTGGAGTACTAGGGTGTGCGGATAAGGTCTCTGATGTACAGGCAAGAAGTACAGACCACCTTTGCAACTATGCCGTCAATGCATTCTAGCTTGCCCGTCTATAGGTGGGACGGCACCTATGTGCCTCCCCTGCCCAAAATGAATACAGTGCTGCCAAACACAGACAGAACTGTATTCATGGGACAGACACAGTTCTTTGCACTTCTATTTTGAAATGCAGGCCATTCCTGAATGTGCAGGGCAGAGTGCAAAACTGTAAAAACCCAGCAGTTTGTTTTTTACACCGTTGCACCAATCCCTTTCCTGTCTTTTGTAGATATCAATAAAATCTTTTTGATATAGACGCTGAAGAAGAGTTATGGAAATTACATATTCCCCCACTCTCTGTGCTCTGGAAGGAACGCTCACAGTAGGGTTTGTGTTGAACATAATACCCGGAGACCAGGGAAGACCTCAGACCACCACTCCTAAAGCAAAGGGCATGTCAGACAAATATAAGCGTTTCATAGATGTGTAAAGAGATGGTTTATAATCAGTCTTTGAACTCACGCTTATGTCCCAGTACTTCATCAGAACATCGGACATTAACTTACCATGTATGTATAAATGTCATATTACCCTCCCTCTTTCAAAACAGCAAATCTAAATTACAAAAAGATCAACTGCAAAGCAACGGCAAACACACATTATGAATTGTTTCTGTAATCTTCAGGTACAAATTGAATAATGTTAAATGGCAAATGATTGGCTCTTTTATCTTCAGGGACATCATTTGGTTTGCTAAAAAGTGCAGCCAACGTCTGATGATTTTCTACCCCTCTCGATTAATGTCAGTTCATATTCTACATGAAATTTAGGTGGAAAATGTATTTTTAGTGGCACAAATACACAAAGTGGGGGTTTGTGAATTCATAAAAAAAGATTGAATTTTCCAACCCCATATTACTTTGTGATGAGTGCATGGAATAAAGAACAGGCTTGGATAGATTTGGGCACACCCAGGGTATATGTTGCTGTAGGATTTGTAAAACGTGCCAAAATGTGCCAGAAATGAGCCAAAAATAAGGGCCTGGTTGTAAAGTACTTTTATTAAGTTATAAAGTACTTTTAGTAGTAAAGTTAGTCACTCTCTTGGTCACATTCCTAGATCTTTATATGTCTTCTGTTATAAAACTCATTATATAAACATGTTATATTGAAAGATTTTTTTTCCTAGATTTCTTCATTGATAAAGAACTGACATACTTTTCAACATAAATGTTCCACTTTTTATATTAACTTCCTATTCAGCAAAAATGAGATCAATTAGATTTGCTTTCAGCTCAGATGTGGCAAACATCAATATTTTCAGTGAGAAGATGAAGAACTCTTGGACCAATATTGAGAAAAACAGATATTTTTTTGTTGAAGTTGTTGGAACAATGGAATTCTTTAAAGGAAATCTCAATTTCTATAATCAACAACTATTCCTCTATCCCTTCAAAAGCTTTAGAAATAGGCAATTGCAACTTTCAGATACGCTCATCACTAGTCACAGTACATTCTATGATGTGAGACTTGGTTAGCAAGATCAGCCTTGTGCTCCACCTAAGTACTGATAGCTGGAGGTAGGACTGATAGCTGGAGGTAGGACTGATAGCTGGAGATAGGACTGATAGCTGGAGGTAGGACTGATAGTTGGAGGTAGGACTGATAGCTGGAGATAGGACTGATAGCTGGAGGTAGGACGGATAGTTGGAGGTAGGACTGATAGTTGGAGGTAGGACTGATAGCTGGAGGTAATAATGATAGCTGGAGGTAGGACTGATAGCTGGAGGTAAGAATGATAGCTGGAGGTAGGACTGATAGCAGGAGGTAGGACTGATAGCTGGAGGTAGGTGTTTCAGCAGAGGCAATTCTCAGTATTGTCTATGGCAGGGTATTTTCTGGAGTTTTGTAGCTGTGAAAAAGTAGCTGCTACTAGTAGCCCAGTGTGTCTTCACCCTTAGGGCAGTGGCAGACGGGGAGATTAGAAAGTAAATCGCCAGTGGGATGGCATATGCGATGCTACGATTTACTGAAGTTGCCTGAATGTCTTAAGAAGAAACTTTGGCTGACCTAGGGACATCGCAGCGACACATATGCCATCCCAACGGCGATTTACATTCTAGCCAGTGGGATGGCATTGTGGGGAGATTAGTCGCCCGTGACAATAAAGATTTGTCGCGGAGCGGCTAATTTCCCTTAATGTTTTGCTCCCTGAACATTTCTACTGGTACCCCAGTGGGCCAGTCTGACACTGTCTAAGATGTCATAATCATGAGGAAAATGTAGACATGTGTCCAGAATACATGGTGGAGGCCAATGTACTACTATTGATGCAAGTAAGGTTAATGGACCCTCATATATTGCACAAAGCTAGAATGCTGCACCATTAAATAGGCAGAGAGTCCCAGAACATTGCACAATGAGCTCAATAGGGTCTAGGCTTTGTTTTTTTTTAATGTTGCAGATATTTAGAAGTTGCTGAGGTTTTGCTAGGGTAAAGCTGGGAAGTAACTGTGTAAATTGGGCAACATGGGTCTGGGGCCAACTAATTTTAATTGGACAGAAAACTGGCTGAAAGATAGAGTTGTGATTAAGAGGACATGTTCTTGCTGTATAAGGGTTGTGAGTGGAACACTTTAGGGTTCTGTCCTTATGCCACTTCTTTTTAAATTATTCATTAGTGACCTTGAAGCTGGCATTGGAAGTAGAATTTTTCTGTTTACAGGCAACATAAAATGATGAAAAATAATACGATTCATGTAAGATGTTCTTACTCATGCAGTGATTTGGACAAATTGGTGGCTGGATTGTAAAATACAATTGAGGATTAATATTCATTAACCAGAAGCTTTCCCTGGTTGCCGGAGTTGATACAACCCAACCATGTCACACCTTGCCTGCCCCAGTGATCACACATGTGGGGTGCAACCTAGGATAATAAAGGGCCACGGAAATGAGTGCTTTTTTATAGCTGTGATAGAGGTGCTAAATACAATTCTACTCTATTACACCTCTATTGCTCCATCTACTTTCAAAAGTCGTCCTATGTTATGATACCGCTTTTAAAATGTAAATGGGCAGACAAAGCAGCAGCAGGAGAAACCTCCTAAATCTACAAATAGCTGAAACAGATACCAGGAGGAAGAACACATTAAATACAACTGTTCAGGGGCCCACCAGGAAACCTTAGCCCATAGGCCCACTCTCCAAACAATTTTTCCTCCTTTCCTCACTCAACCACTTTATTATCCAAGTCTCTTTTATTTACATGCTAGCATCTACTTTTCCATCTATTTTTCCCCTTTGTTCCCATTCAGAAATAGGGAATGACCATGAAGCAGGCCTAATGCTCAGGAGCAGGGGGGCCCACTGACACCTGGGCCCACCGGGAGTTTTCCTGGTATCCTGGGGGGCCAGTCCAACACTGCAACTGTTACTTTAATGGAAGCACACATTCGTAAGAAGATTTGCCATTCCTGAAATGAATTTATTCAGCAGTGCTTTGTTGACCAAGGAAAACAAAATATCTAAATGACTGGGTATTTATTTATAGGGTCTTGTTTTGCAGTAGAAGAGCACATTCATACGATATACAGAAAGGGAGAAATGACCTTTTTCTAAATCTTTATCCTAAAACGTTCACTACAGTTGTTCCTTTTCCCTTCTTGCTTACTAAAGTATCCCCCTCCGTGACTTTCCCCTGGGATGCACAATTCCTTTCACAAACATTCTTGCCAGTTAGACCCTCATTAACCACTTAGGTCCCTAAATGTACTTACTCTATCATCAGTCCCTTCACAGCACAAGTCTGGACTCTATAAAACCAGTTTGAACTTTGTTGTTAGACTTTGTTCTTTTCCTGCATAGGACTTGGAGTTTCCCAGACATGCTCACTATGCTCACAATGTTGGATTTTTGCTCCATCGGGAGCGGGAGCAACAAATTCTTCTGGATGTAGATGGTTCTGCTTCTCATAGTGAAGAGCAATTCTGTCCTGTTTTGGGACAATTTACAAAACTGCTGAAAAATTCACGAAAATGCAGCTACCAAATGATTTTTTTGATGAGTGAATTTTTTTTCGACTTTTTTTGGCACAACCGTGACTTTTTCGATGCAACTTATTCAACACAACTGCAACTTTTTCCTCACTCATCGAATTTTTGTTGTGGAAAATGTTTGCGGTAGTTTTGCAAAAAAAAATAGGCAATTGCAAACTGCGGAATTTCACATCAAATCCATGCCTGCGAAAAAATTCATTCATCACTATCCTCTTCAAGAAATCCATGACAAAGGCATTGATTATTCATAGGACTGAGACTATCTTTTTCCAGTAGTTAAGTTCTTCATCAGGATATTTCGCCAGCAGACTGCGGGGGGAATTTTAGTTGTGCATTAATATTTGGGATGGTTGGCTGGAATGTCAGCCTGAGTTATGTTAATATTTTCTTGTAAAGTTTTCAATAAAAAACCCTATAAAACATTTCAAAGTTCAGCTGGTTGCGTCCCCCCACCCAGTCGCATCACCCTGCCTACCACCCGGTCCCATACAACTCTCCCTACCTGCTTGCTCTCAGGTAGGAGAGCGGCCAGAAAGAAAGGAAGCAGACCCTGCAATCCTTTCCCCCCCTTGTCCTCCAGAACCACCCCATTTAATTTCATTTCAGTCTGGATATGGTGACTGAAAATTAATTTAGAGAGAAAAGGAAAGTCTTGTGATGTTACTGACCTTGGAAAATTAAGTTAGTGAGCAGAGAAGCGTCATCTGACATTTCTCTGGTCAGTTCTAAGGGTAACAATATCACAAGACCTCAGGAAATTAACCCTTTGCCAGTTAGCTGAAATGAACAGCAGGTAGCACTTTTGTTTTAGATTCATTACATTGCACCCCACTAAAGGCACTTCTGCTGATATGAAAGCTTTCTCTAAATTGGGCAACCCTTGAGGATATCTGACTAAATACCTAATAACTAGCCATACATAGGAATGGCCAAGTGTTATTGTTTTATCCATTCGAGCCGATAGCCCAGACTATTGGAACTGCCGCTATTCCAAAAAGGCGAATTGCCAGATGCAATTTGTATATACTGTATCAATTACAATCTAACATAACAGACTGTTTAAACGAGCCCCACAAACTGTCATACATTCCCGTTCCCATTCAGGCAATATGGTAGAAATGATCTAAACTGCCCAACAAAATGGGCAGGATGGGCATATATTATATATGGGCATCTAATGCATAGAGAATTATAGTGCATAGGCCACCACTGTTTTATGTTCTAGTACAGGTATAGGACCTGTTATCCAGAATGCTTGGGACCAAGGGTATTCCGGATAAGGGGTCTTTCCGTAATTTGGATCTCCATACCTTAAGTCTACAAAAAATCAATAAAACATTAATTAAACCCAATAGGATTGTTTTGGATCCAATAAGGATTATTTATATCTTAGTTGGGATCAATTACAAGGTACTGTTTTATTATTACAGAGAAAAAGGAAATCAGTTTTAAAATTCTGAATTATTTCATTAAAATGGAGTCTATGGGAGACGGGCTTTCCGTAATTCGGAGCTTTCTGGATAATGGGTTTCCGGATAAGGGATCCGATACCTGTACTTTATACAACACAAATGCAAACAGATTTGGGATGTTTCTTTCTGTTATTCAAGTCAAAATAAAGAATGAATTGCATTATAAATAATAAAAATAAAATGTTCTGTTGACCTTGACCTGTACACAGTGTTAATAAGCCAATTTAAGATGGCGTTTCCTTGAAGCAGGGTCTATCCTTACCCAAAACATACCTTTTGAAATGAAGGGAAAGCTTGTTGATAAACGTTTCAACGCCACAGCATATTAAGGCAAGTTATTTCTGCTGTTTGCTGTGCGGTTAGACCCTGATGAAAGGCAGAGCTTGACAAATACATTTTTGGGTAAATTCCTTACCTTTTTGTTTACAATAGAAAGTGAAGTACCTTTCAATGGAATTTGTCACAGTGAACTAGCAATCAACAATGCACACTGTCAATTGCATGAGGTTTCACTTCCTAATTAACTTTGCTGGATGCAAAATATCAGCCTAAAAACACAACGTTCTCACATTTAACCTCCTGCCACTCCATCCTATTCAACAGGAGTCATCTAACTATGACCACTTACACCAACAAAGGGCTGAAGTAGGGTCTGCACAATCCGACCCACTAAACACGTAATCCGAGAAATCTCACAATGAAACAATGTCATTTCCACTTAAAACCCTTAAAAGGTTGGTTTTCTAAAGGTATTTCTAACAAGACTGCCTAGGGCATGTAATAGCCTAGAATTATTATAACCAATGGTTAATATACTAATGTTGCTCTGATGGGAATGAGTGAAGATTAAGGCACTACAACAGGGTTTGAAAAAAAATATGTAGAAATTAAAAATAGTCAGTGAATAGGGATGTAGCGAACATCGCCAAAAATGTTCGCGGACCCGTTTGCGGACTTTCGGCAAAACTCGCGAATATTCGCGAACTTTGCGAACCCCATAGACTTCAATGGGAAGGCGAACTTTAAAACCTAGAAAAGCCATTTCTGGCCAGAAAACTGATTTTAAAGTTGTTTAAAGGGTGCCACGACCTGGATAGTGGCATGCAGGAGGGGGATCAAGCAAAAATTTATCTGAAAAATACTTTGTAAAAAAAACGCAAAAAAAACGCAAAAAAAACGCAAAAAAAAAACGCCAAAAAATAATGCCAAAAAAAAAACGCAAGCTATTCCTGTGTATACGCAAAGGCGAAAAACCGAAGCGAAAAAACGCGGCGGAAAAAACCGAGGCGAAAAAACGCAGCGCAAAAAAAAAAACGCGGCGAACCCAAAATGGCGAACATCGCCAAAAGTTCGCGCGAATTAGTTCGCCGGCGAACAGTTCGCTACATCTCTATCAGTGAAGCAAGAAAGCAGAAAGAGCAGGGAACTGAATTAGACAAGGTAAGTTTATATGGGATCACAACAGGGTCGGAGTGGGGGGTGAAGGGTCCACCCAACATGCCCTCCCGAGAGCATACATTTAATGCATCAGGGGAGGAGCTGTCGGGCAGGGGGAGCACCGGCATCGGGTCTGGGCCACCGGGACCCACTAGAGCCCGGGCCCACCGGGATTTTTCCCGGTGTCCCGGCGGCCCAGTCCGAGCCTGGATCCAAAAGCAAGCCAAGGATAGTTCTACTTGCTACTTCTCTGATATAAATATTGCACTGCCAATTATGATTTTTTTTCTTTATTTTTGGGAACTCTGACTTTGCTCTATTCATTTTCTGCTCCTGATATCCAATGGGTTTCACATAGAAAATGCTTGGCAATGTCTTGTGTTTTTAATTTGATTCTGTAGGGGTCATTTACAAACACAAAATGCAGCTTTCAGTGCAAATCAATATGACTCTTTTACCCATAAATCAGAATTTTTTTTCATAACTCACACCCACCAAAACTGCACCAAAGAAATGGATGTGCTTGCATTTTAACACAAATCTGGTGCAAGTTGCACTTAGAATTGTCAGAGTGGGGGGGTTGTTTCTCTACAAAAGCATATTCAAAATAATTCTTCAGTCAACAAATAAGGCTCAAAGAAGTCTGTTGACTAACATAAGTGATAAATTGTATTAGTGCCGTTGCCAATAGCAAACGATCAGCAATAAGCTTTGACCAGTCGACTACAAGTTGGAAAATTAAAGCAAAGATCAGGTTGCCATGGGCAATTGCACCTGTATTAATGCTCTGCATTAGTCCTCAGTGCCGGGCCAAGTTGGCCAGCAGAAGGAGGGACAGGGGCCCAGACTAGGGGTAACTGACAGAATACAAATTCCAGTGTACAGTGCTATGTATGCAGTAAGTGGGGCTCACTTAATAATAATTAGTCTTAGGAAATAATATCACTCTGGTGCTACTCTCAGTGATTTTATGACGGCAGTTGATATCTGGTGTTAAGGTGGCCATACACAGTAAGGACTAGCGAATCTTTCCCCCAATATGCCCACCATGGGTGGATGAAATTGTGGAATCCTTTGGCCCTAGGGCCGACTGATCATATTTCAATGAAGGGGATATGAGAAGACGGAGGAAGAAATACATCAATGTGCCGGTACAGTACTTGGTCCAACAGAAAAATAACGCCTGTCCGAACGACAGGTGACCAATATTTGGCCAGATATCAGTCGGAGGGTGCGATACACAGGTAGATAAGACAAATTTGTCTGAAGGATCCGTATTGGCAACTTAAATCTGCCCATGTATGGCCACCTTAAGTCCCTGTTATGGGCAAATTTGGCGCCGGCAAGAATAAAGTAAGGGAGCAAAGCCATTCCTAAAGTGAGTACAGGTATGGGATCTATTATCTGGAATGCATGGGACCTGGGGTTTTCCAGATAAGGGATCTTTCTGTAATTTGGATTTCCATATCTTAAGTCTGCTAAAAATCATTTAAACATTAAATAAACCCAACAGGATTGTTTTGCCCCCAATAAGGATTTATGCAGTTTAGTTACCTTCAAGCACAAGAATAAAAATGGGTTTGCTTATATTGAGTCTATGGGAGACTGTGGGTTTCAGATAAGGGATTCTATACCTGTATAATAATAACATAAACTCTTTAATTACGGCCCCCCCTTTTCTAGAAAGATTCTTGCTTTCCACATACAATATCAAAAGAGTCCATGAAAATGTGGCGTTTTCCGATAACGATGGCTTCTGCCACACAGACGCGTCTGATAAACGCAGATACTGTACAATCCGATCGCATAATTGTTTTTCAATGGATCGGCTTACCATTTCAATTGCCGCGGGCTCATTTACTTTCTTTTGAGCGAACCTAAATAGGGAGGTAAAAAGTTCATCGCTAGTCATGTGTCCAAAGTAGCGTACAAAAAAAAGAAAAGAAAATGGAGACAAAGCACTACAGAGTCAAGTGTTGAGTGATTTCCACTGAGCCCTCCTGCCACCCAGGTCACACAGAACACCCAGACAGGAATTCCAACAGGACTTATCACAATAAGATCTACTCAGGCTTAGGAAGTAAAATGTCCGTCTTTTCAAAGCGCTCGCTGTTGCCAGTAGCCGGGATTATCCCACAAAGCATTTGCTGGGAACGACGGGTCCATTAGTGTTTACTAACAATCGTTGATAATATCTATAACACGGGCAAATTTTAGTACCAAAGTAAATTAGGTCACTTAGGAAAGTCGCATAGGCCGGCTAAAGTCAAGTCAAATGCTATTAAAGAGAGTTAGCGCTTAGCGGTCTGTATTCACAGCCGAAGAGGCAGTGACACTAATAACCCCTAATCCACCCCAAGGCTCCCCGCTCCCAAGGCTGCTCATTTTTAATTGACTGTTAAAACAAAATATACATATTAGGGGGGCATTGTCATTTGCTAGACAAGGAGTTGCATTGCACAGTCATCCACATACTAATCTCATGAGGAATTCCCTGGAAAAATCCAATTGTTCTTAGTCTTTCAGGATTATATTCTTATAATGATCCGCTATGTATATGATTTCTACAACTTCTACTTCACTATAATACATAGGTCATATTTTATACTGTGTGTCACCCAAGTTCTTCTGGATTTTTATTTTTTGATCTATACATTTTTTAAACATGTTTATTGAAATTTTAGCAGCAATGGTAAGAAGAATTTTCTAAATGTAAGAGCGTAATATAACAAAAATAATTATACTTTATCTTCTGGATTGTGAAGCTTATGTGCCCCATAATAGAGTTTTCTAGGAATCAGAGAAAAGACTCTTGTATGGGGCAGATTGGGTCATGTACAATACCCAAACATTGCCTTTCATTATAAGGCCTATATTTGTCTGTTTAAAGCTGATGCTGTTTGCTTGCACTGGGCAAGAGTAATTCAAGCTTTTAGACAATGTACTTTTTGGACATAACACCAATACACTAACATGGTCTTGGTCAAATGGTGCAAAAATAATTTGGGATGGAAAAATGATTGTGGGGTGAAAGTTAGTGATGAGCCGTAAAATGCATGAAATAACTAAAAAAATAGCAAAAAATCAGCAAAACGTGGTTCATCATTCTTTTGTTGCCTGCGTGTTTTTTTTGTTGTTGCCCGCATCTTTTTGTGACGCGACCGCACCTATTTTTACGTGACCACGTCTATTTTGACGCGACCGCAGCGCAATGAATTTTCTCAAATGTTTCGCGAAACAATTTGCCAATGGTGAAATGCGGAGATTCACTGCAAAACCATGCCTGGCGAATAAATTTGCTCATCACTAGCGGAAGTTCCTCTTGTGCAAGTATACCTTTAAAGCAGAACGAAACCCTAAAAATAAATATGGCTATAAATGCAGTATTTTATGAACTGAACATATAGCACCAGCCTCAAAGAGCAGCATCTCTATAACAGTAATGATCCAGGGCTTTAAAGTTGTGCACAGGAGCTCTCCATCTGGGGTTTTGTTTGGAGTGTCAGCGGCACTGCACATGGTCTGTGGGCTCTGGGCAGCTGTTGAGAAAGTATGCTTAGGGGTTGTAGCAAATGAGGTTTACTTGTCAAAGAAGCTGAAGCTACAGGGCTGAATATTAAATTCTGATGTTAATTGCACTTCCAGAGCTGCCATTTACTATTACCCTGTACTATTACCCATTTACTAACCAGCCTTGATATTGTTATCCAGTATATTACGAGTTGGTCCCTAAGCTCAGGTAAGTGACAGCAGCACAGAGCGCTTGCGGGGAATCAGCAGAAAAGAAGATGGGGGGCTACTGGGGCATTTTGGGGGCACAGATCTTCCCTGCTAAAGGGCTGTGGTTGCCTTGGGCTGGTACAGAAGCACAAAACATAATTTATAACTTTTTTCTCCTACTAATGCTTTAGTTTTCCTAAGGAGGGTACTTTTATTGCGTTACTATAGTATGAGGGTAAAAGTTTAACACTTTTAATGGGCATTAATATTATCTGTTATTTATATAGCACCAACACATTCCGCAGCCATTTACAGATATTGTTTGTTATTCACATCAGTCCCCGCCCCAGTGGAATATGTCCCTATCACATTCACACACAAAAGGGCCAATTTAATCAGGATCTTTTTGTGAACTTCCATTGACTTGGAGAAGAACATAACTTCTTGTATTAATGACCATCATAGCTGAAATCATTCTAGGTGAATATTTATGGATGAATTGCTTTCATTTTCTTTACATGTGCATAATATTTTTGAGCATTGTTTTGTTGTTCCTATTGGTTACATTTTACTATATACTCTACTATTATTCTTTCCCTCCAGAGGGGCTGCTGTAAGATGCCATAGACAGACACTATTTATTGGGCTGGTGGGGGCTGTTTGGGCCTCTGTGTACTTGAAACACCAGGAGTCAGGACATATTTTGAATCCCAGTCCAGGCCTGTTTCCCTCTATACCCGTGCTTGCATTACCAAAATAGAGCAGGTCAATTTTCAGCAAATCACTAAATCTGAATAGCAGCTCCAATAACCAATTCCTTATCTTTGTTTCTTTGTAATGTCACATTCTGTGTTTCATATGTCTGTAAAATACTTTCCCCCTACCCATAGGGTGTTCTTATTGTTTCCTTAATACAGGTGTCCACTCAGTACAGGATGAGTTGTTGGTGGCAGAGCCAACTTTGGAGAAAGTGCAGAACCACATTGGGGTGAATAATCCCAATATTTCTAATATGTATAGATGGGTAACAGCAAATTATAAAGGGCAGCATGGTGGCTCAGTGGGTAGCACTTCTGTCTTGCAGTTATGGGGTCCTGAGATCAATTCTAGCCAGGTGATGTTTGTATGTTCTCCCCATGCCTGTGTGGGTTTCCTCCCACCCTCCAAAACATACAGGTTAATTGGCTTCTGACTGTATTGACCATAGTGTGTGTGAAAGTCATAGGGACCTTAGATTGCAATCTCCTCTGAGGAAGGGACTGATGTGAATGACAAATAATCCCAGTAAAGTGCTGCAGAAATGTGTTGGTCCCATATAAACAACAGAATATAAATAAAAAGGGGATATGGGCTGTAGATGGATCATGTCCAGTACTGGATCCCGGCTTCTGGGTACAGTGCTAATAGGATAACAAGTGCAATCTTAGTTTTACTTTGTCAGTTATACAACAATATAATACACAATTGTAAAGGTAGTGAACATGCATGATACAGGAGCCACAATCATATGGACTAAATAAAAAAATGTGATAGTACTAGGTTATACATGCAATGGACATTTACTATTGCTCATTGCCTGTGTATTCTATCCATTTGTTAACAAACTTATACCACTGGCAATAAATAGACGGGGCATGGTTTTTTCCTTAACAATAATAGAATAGCTTTATATTTGCAATTCATGGAGACCATCATTGTTGCCTTCAAATGGCTGGCAGCAAATGCTACTTGTTGATTGGTTGCTATGGGTCACTAGACCTGGTGTTCATTTTAGAACATGCATTACCCTAATGCAGATAAAAGGTACAGTGTAGAATATTCTAAATGGGGCCCATTATCCTCATTATCCAGAAAGCTCCGAACTACAGGAATGCCATTTTCCAGTCTTATTTAAGCAAACAATTTTTCATTTATTTTTTACTGATTTTCTTCTTCTATGTAAAAATAAAAAAGTCTCTTTTGCTTGATGAAAATGAAGCTAGAATACGTCATATACACCCTTTTTTTCTTATTGTATTTATTAGCCTTAAACAATGGTGCCCAGGTCCTCATGCCTTCACATAATAGACCTTGCTTAGCATCGGAAAATTGCCTGGAAAGGACTTAAAAACCCCCAGGCTAAGTACCCACACAGCAGTTCAGTCGCCCGCTATAGATCTCTGCTATCGCGGATAACTAACCGTTCCAAAATGGCTTTCCACCAGCAGTAATAGGAGTTGCTCGTGGGAAGCCCTTCGCATCTATTCGGTATTGCAAAGTCATGCAAAGTTTCCTGCTGCAGAAAACTTCGTAAGACTTTGAAAAAGGAAGAGATGCGAAGGGCTTTCCACCGATGACTCCTGTTATATCGCTGGCAACTGAACTGCTCTGCCCTTACCCTTAAGGTGGACACAGGTAGATTTCAGCTGTCGATTTGGGTCCTTCAGGCCGATTCAGCAGCTTATTTTATCTCATCCCCGATGGGCCTATTCAACCATATCTGGCCTAATAGAATTATCCCAATACTGCCCACCTTTGGTAGGCATATCGGGAGAAGATCAGCTTATTTAGTGACCTTGTCACTGCAATGGCAGTTTAAGAGAATATCAGGCCCGGACTGACAATCAGTGGATTCTGGCAAATCCCAGAGGGGCTTCTGTAAGATGCCATAGACAGTCACTATTTATTGGGCTTGTGGGGGAATGTTTGGGTGGCTGTGTATTTAAAATGCATGGTCCCAGGCTGGAGAATATTATGTTTAACTGATTTTAGGGCATCTTAATTTCCCATTATTTGAAATGGAATATTAAACCATGTTGTCTTTAACCATGAAAACCTGAAAAACTGAATTCACCCCCTTTTACAGTATATCTCTAATTTCTATGTGTATTGCCAACACTTTAACTGATCCCATTGCTAATTGCTAGAGATGGCCAAATGCATTTGATATGGAGAATATCCAACAAGTTTCAGCACATCCGTCCTTGCTGATTATCACTGATAAGCTAAGTATTTTGGGGAAAATTCAATGACATCTCAATGTAGCTTATATCGGTGAGGCTGAGGAAACACTATACCGCTAGATTTTCTTTTTTGGCAGAGCACAGGATTCCGACGTGAAGAGTGAATTAAAACCAGAATGCATGTCTAAGCCACCTATTTATTGTGATGGGAAGCTGATTGTTACTGAGTTAACAATGTACAGATTTCCCACTAATAAATAGAGGACGGAGCCCCAGGAAGCGGTCGGCAAGACACGAGGTCACATGTCCACCTTGGTGAACAACTGAGCAAATCTCACATGAAACATCTTTGTTCAGTGTTGAAAACCAGGGTCCCAGTGGCACTGTCATCTCTAATAAAACACCATGAACCGCTCCTGCAGCTGGTGATGGACTAATATTTCTCCTGCTTTCGGTATGCTTTTCAGTGCAATTTAATTGCAGATTACACAATGTATTTGTTTATCTTAACACACATATATATGCTAAGCTTAGGGGGGAAATATGTCCTATTTGGGTTACATTGATTTTATCTTTCCATAGAGTGTTCAGTAAATCATTTGCTGGCATTTAGTTCATCAGGAAAGATATAAGTATGCATATTTCTGTTTAGAGTGGGAGGAAGAATGTTTTTCCTGTTTGAAGACAACTCATCCAGAGATTCTATGGAAACATTGCCCCCGATGGCCAAGTAATTGAATATGTGCGTGGATTTACCAGCTATATAAGTATTTTTAAGACATCAGAGTACCCTTGCTTTACTTGGAAGAAAAGCCAACAAGTTGTTGTTAAAGATACAGGACCCCTGGGATTTGTAGGTAAACTGGGGACCGCCATGGTTGGCAGAGGGATGCTGGGAACTACTGTTTAAAAATAGCTGGAGGGATGCAGGTTGTAGCATTCTGATTAACATCTTCCCCCAAGGGGCCCCTCAGATGCTGGGGTCCAAGAGAAAATTCCCTTTCTGTTCTACCCTAAAACCAGCCCTGGTTGGGCAGTAGAACGTAATTTTAATTTAATAGTCAAATACACCATCCAGACTGACAAAATATCAATGTTGTTCATAAAACACTCCTCTTCTGCTCCACCACGAAGTTACTTCTCTTCTGGCAATCAAATGTCCTGCTACTCCTATTATATTGGGTCTACTCTGGTTGCATTATAACCAAGCAGCTAACAACGGCCAAATTGTTTCCTTGAACTACCTCTGCCTTGCTAAACCATTTCTGTTGTTGCACAAAGACTTTGCCAATGTTTCATTAGATCTCACCAGAACTTGCTACAGAAATTAGCAGAAGACCATTCTCAGTGCCTCAATGGAAATTTGGTTATACCCTTTGGTCTCTGTTTGGTCTCTGTTGTATTACAATATTTAATTAAAGATTTATTTGTGATAGCCTTCAGTCCTGTATGATACAGTATATTAATCATCTCCACCTCTGAAGCAGAGTGTAACCATCAGCTGAGGCAAGTTTTCCACCAGTTGGATGCAATACTGTATCTCCTAGGATTATCCTTTTTTACTGAACACAGGTGTAACAAGGATAGGTTCTAGAGCAGTGCTGTCCAACTTATTACATGTAATGGGTTTAGTATTTCTCATATAGCATGCTCAAGGGCCAAATTTAATTAAAATTACAATGTCATACATTGAAGTCTGTGGCGCCTTAGAGCAGACTTGGGGCCATTAATATCCTTTGGAGTCCCACATCCAGCCACAGGCTTCTACCTGGACAGCCCTGTACTAGAGGATTTCTTCAACAGAAGGCTGAGGCCCCCAGTAAACACACTTATTGCATAGGAGGCATCTGATGGTACCCAGGGACTAGGGTTGCCACCCTGCCAGTATTTGACCGGCCCAGCCAGTACATCATTGGCTAGGGCCAGGGCCAGAATCACAAATTTACTGGCAATGTAAATTTGTAATATAAATCCCTCCCTTAATTGATCCTCTGCACTGCCGGATTCCCCCTTATGGGATAATGCTGCCTATGCCCTGCCCATTCCACCACCCATTTGTCCGCCCATACCGCCCATTTCCCCGCCCCTGTGTAACATCGCTTCCTATTCCCCTACCCGAAGGCTGGTATTTAATAACAAAAAAGGTGGCAACCTTACTAGAGAAGCATGATCACAGATTATTCAACATTAAGTATTTGCCAGTATGTTTATACAGTACATGGAGCCATGGTGGGAAAATGTGGCAGAAGATGGCCAAAATGCCTGAACATTTCACTTTGTGTATGGTCACCTTCATTAAATATTCCCCTAAAAGATTATTTTTCTTCATATTTTGGGTATAGAAAAGGAAAATGTATTGTTTTTCAAAAATGAACGTCAATAAATCAGCTGGATGTGCGACCCCTATTAGCATTTGAAAGGCTCTCTCCCATTTTAAAAACAAATGAATGATACCAACTGAAACCACAGAGGTGATGGAAATGTAACAAAGAGAGAGCTGCATGCAAATAGGCAGAATACGCAGCACCTTTATGCCGCTTCCAGTCCTGACGTGTTGTTATTGGCTTACGCTTTGCAAATTATATGTGAACAAACATCTCCCTGTGGAGACTCCGATTTCTCTCTTTGACTTTGAGACTTTCATCACTGTACTGGAATGGACGGTAAGAAAGGAAATGGCTTGTGAGCTGATGGAAAATAATTGGAAGGATTTTGTATTTGAGTGAACCACTGGGATTAATGCTTGTCTTAAATTATTCCAAATTATTTCGGAATGCTGATGGAAAGACATAAGGTCCTTCTTGCCTTTTTACAAATCCCATTAGCTTACCTTGGGGGAAAGCTGACACCACTCTCAATATGTTCTGCAGCAGGAGCTGACAGTCTTGAAAGGATTTGTGAAATTTGCACGTTATACTGAAAACATGCGCGATCGGGAGAACAAAGGCATTTAGAGCCGGCAACAAATAGAAAAGGTGCCAAAAAGACCTCATGAAAAAGAAATTCATTGATGTCAGTTGGCGTCACTGAGTTACACGTCTGCACCTTGAAATAACCCATCATATATACTTGTACTATGTGTCATACTGCATTAATTTCTTAATTTAGTACATAGGGTTTATTCCAAGGATAGGGGTCAGCGTATACAGAAGGCAAACTCCCAAGGATGGAAATAGTAGAAAGGGTCCCTATACAATGCAGGAATTATGGGGCTCCAATTTTATAAGCTATATATATTAAGAACATTCTACGTGCAACCATGTTGAAGTCTACCAGTGGGAAAGTTGTAGTTTAACAAGTACTGGAAATATGGAGGAATGTATGCTTCTCCCAAGAACAGTGATCCCCAACCAGTGGCTTGTGAGAAACATGTTGCTCACCATCCCCTTTGATGTTGCTCCCAGTGCCAATTTTTACATTTCTGGCTTGGAGACGAGTTTTGGAAGCATAGAGATCCAGTTTTACTCCAAGCAGAGCCTCTAACAGACAGCAGTCAACATGGGGCTACCAAGTAGCCAATCACAGTCCTTATTTTGCATCCTCAAGGAACTGTGTGGCTCACCAACACTTTTTACTTCTGATTGTGGCTCAACAAGTAAAAAAAAGCTTTGGGATCTCTGCCCAAGAACATAATCTAGCCCTTTGACACTCTAAGGGCCAAGAGCAAATTCTTTCTCTGCCTATCCCAACCCCTTTGATGGAATGATACCAGGTAACTTGGTAATATATGTGTTATATATATATATATATATGTGTGTGTGGATACTCTGAAAAGAAAGTCGAGACAAGGGTTATAGGTATGAGGTCATCAGATGCCACTTCTACACTTCATTTCAAGTAGTAAAATGTGACCAACATTACATGTGGCCAGATCTAATAGTATCTGAGTGGGGCAGGTCTCCAGTACACAACATGTACATGAGTCAGAAAAAGATGTCATACATAGAAGTCCATGTATTGTTGAGAGCAACAAAGAATGCTTTAAGAGCCACAATGGCTTTCAGCTGTTCCACCCTACCCCTGGCCCTACTAGCTTTCCTGATTGGCTATACCAGTGGCACAATATGAGGCTAATTTACTAATAAATGTTAAATTGCACAAATACAGCTACTAATAGCAAATAGCAGACTGGGTTTCTAGACTTGGACCAAAGTGCCTTTTATTATGAAAGTTTGTGTCTTATCTGTTGGGGAATAGGCAAAACTGGAAATGCCCTGGGACAGTGACATATGTAGTATTTCTTTCTAGGGTGATGGGCCACTTTTGCTTTGGTAACTGATTGTATGCTCTTAGTGTGGAACAATGAATATATACTGAAATAACATGTAAGGAGTTTTGTGTTTCTCCTTTTGTCCAAATAAGAAGAACAGCAGAAACCATTCACCCTATTCACCTCTGCAGTTTATCCTTAGCACCGATGCTCAGATAATATTGCCCTCTTCTCAATCTTAAACACAGCTGAGATTGCTTTCCTGGCTTCCCATCAAGTTTCAGTCTAACAGGAACAATTCTTCTCTTTGATATCAAAGCAACTAACTCTACTGCCCCACTTTACATATCTGGCCCCCTCTCTCTCTCACCATCCCTCTGCTCTCTTCTTGCACTCTACTCAGGGCCGGCTTTCAACTGCCAACTTGTACAACCAGTTGCTTCCAAGTTAAAAGTTAAATGTTTTTCATTTTATTTGCACCTCTGGAATATGCTCCCCTCTCAAATTATCCAAGCTGCCTCTCACAATGGTGTTTCAAGAAAGTTTTTTCTCTAGGAACTCTTAATTCTTGCTTTATAATTGCCCAGCCCTTATAGACACGAGGTCTACTTTTAATGATGCCATACCATCTAGATCTAATGTATCCTAGATCTAATGTAACATGATCAAGATCTAATGTATCCTAGATCTAATTTAACCTAGATCTAATGTAACCTAGATCTAATGTAACATGATCAAGATTTAATGTATCCTAGATCTAATGTAACCTAGATCTAATGTAAACTATCAAGATGATACTGCAACACTAATGCAAACATAACTTGATTTAATTCAGCTATTCTAATATGATATTTTGCTAACACTCTTGTCATAATAAATAACAAAAATCTGTACAATGGGAAGACAAAGGTTAATGGCCTAATGGAGATGGCAGTTTGGGAGCACTCTTTAACTGTTGTGATCTAGTGGTAGATTCTGATTTACCATTTGAGCACCCCTGGCACAAGTTATTAGGATCAGCTGCTCCTCTTGTAATGTACATTTCTAAGATCATTTGAATAGGAAGGAACACAGCAAATTGCTAATTGATAGTATATTGTGCTCAATATACTATATGACAGAACCTACTTGCCTGTATGAATACAGAGAACTCTGCAGTCTATTATATGGATAAAAGATGGTTGGAGGCAATGTCAAACTGACCAACCAAATCTGTACATGTATCATCCCCAAAAATAGGAAACATTCCCAAAATGAAATATTTGGATCTTGCATACTTATATGTACCCCTTTAGCCCTAGTCTATACACTTTGTCATTAAAACCTTTCAGAAAATCTCTTACTTTAGTTGATGGAATGAAGCTCTGGACTAGTAGCCGGGGACGGAAGGGCAGGAAATTAGGTCAAGTTTCCATATGTTCTTAAATGGCTTTTTAGTTGCTCTTCATGTTTCACATATTGAATGTTTCTAACTGTTGAAAGGTTATGCCTAGAAGCCTTTGGTCTTTTACCCCAAATAGGTAACAGTAAATGCTACTGTACCCGTTGATTGGTGCTATAGTTGACTAGACCTATAGTAAATCTTGTATTGCTTAATATCTACTGTCTTACACAAAAACCATATGCAGCAGATTCCCTACCACTCAGCTGACCTGAAGAAACCCCTTGAAAGAGTGTTGAACATTTCTCAATAATAATTAGAAAGTTCAGTTGCTTTTGACTTATCTCTACTAGACACTGTGTATCATGGCCTGGATGATTAAGCAAAGTTAGAAACAAACAGACAAGTTGCCTTTTGGTAATGGACTGTTCAGACACAGAAAAAAGACCCTAAATAGCTACGTTTTGTGCCCAACCAGCCAATAAGTGTGTCCTATAAAAAGAAGGCTGTTGGTTGACTTGGCTGTATCATACCAGCAGTATAGACCTATTGTCCATGCAACAGGAATAGATACATTTATAGTTCATTCTGAGCAAGTACACCATCAAATTCTAAAAATTGGAACCAGGAATATTTAGTGCAAAGCGTCCCGTACACCTTAACAATACTTTAGTTATATGGCTATCCATCAATACAAAGGTTTCCAAGGGAGCAGGCATGTGAAAACATAAACCATATCTGATATATTCCCAATAAGAAGAAGCAAACACAACCCCTAACTGGCTATAGAAATAAATGATAACGTTAGGTTTAGCCTGGGAGCAGTCATTTGTAAAATTAACCATCCATTGTGGTGTATAAGAACACTTTAGAATGACAAATAATTTTGAATTTTAAGAGGATTTTTTTCCCCCTGAAATTCGCTGAAAATTGATGCGGCCAAGTAAATTGTATTTCTTCTCTGAAAGTACTTTCATCAAGCTTCAAATATTTCAACAAAAAATACCATTAGAGTTGTTTCAAAGGCATGCCTGTGGTTTCGTCTAACTACTTGTTACACAACCATTCTTTTATAATGTAAACCAACGACTGCGTGATAAAGTACACCAGTTACAAATGTAAACAGATGCATTAGGGATAACTTAAGTAATGCTTTCTCTCATGTGATTACAATTTATGTCACTTGAAGACAAAAATCAAAGAAGGCTTACTTTGACAATCTCTAGATTCGGGAGATATACCTAATTGTATCAACAGTGCAAATTGTAGCACACATCCTGCAGGAAATACAACACAAAAGTTCATGGTATAGAGATATTGGGCAAGTATTGGGAAATGTGGCACAGCAGAAAAGGATGATATTAGAACTCATATGCATATACCCCTTGGATATTCCTTCTCTTGTTGTGACTAGCCTGCTCTACTGTTACATGGAGGAACATTGGAAAGATGATGATGGGGCAGGATTACAAATTCCACAAGGAAGGAATGCATCGTCTCACTGATGTGGTCCTCACCCCAATGACCTGTGATCCAATTGTTTGGCTCCATTGTTGCTCAAGATGGGCATAATGGGGAAAGATATGCTCATCTGGTGACCTTGTTAAACAAATGGATCTTTATAAGTATGACCAGCCTTAAGGTCCCCATACACGGGCCGATAGTAGCTGCCGATATCGGTCCCTTGGACTGATTTGGCAGCTAATCGGCCCGTGTATGGGCAGAACCGAGCGGCCTGGCTGACCGATATCTGGCCTGAAATTGGATCTTATAGTGTATGGGCACCTTTAGTTACATTTAAGGTCAGTGCTTTAATGTATTTAACATTATAACACTGGTATTTGCAAGAGTATGGCATCTGCTACTCACCAAGATATTGGCAGGTATTCTCCTGCAAAACCCTAAGCTGCCTTTTCCCAAGGTTCATGGAATGTTTACATCCCACTCTCAATTTTTTTAATTCACTGCTGGATTTACCTACTTAATTACCTAAATTGGTTTGGATTGAGCCTGAAAAATCTACCTACGATGTAACACACACCTCTCAAATAATCTGCTACGCCTATCAAAGCCTATGATGTTTGGCTATGACTTGGTGGCAAGTTTTGGCTCAATAAAAACAAGATTTCCTACCAAATAAAGCCCCTGTAAGCTGATAGTGTGCATAGAGGCCCCTAATAGCCAATCTTAGCCCTTATTTGGCTCCTCCATGAACTTTTATGGTGCTTGTGTTGCTCCCCAAGTCTTTTTACATTTGACTGTGGCTTACGAAATTTGAGGACCCCTGGTCAAGTCTAATAAGGGAGGACAAGCATTATAATAAATAAATACAATAAATATATATAAATGCACAGGGAATAAGTGCCATGAGGTATGAGACACAATAGGAAGGAGCTCCCTGCCCCGTAGAGCTTACAGACTAAGTACTAATGGTCTCGATTAGTGATGAGTAACTCTGTCCCATTTTGCTTTGCCAAAAAATGCATAAATCTTTGAAAAGATTTGCAAGACAGCAAAAATGAAGTCACACAATTGTCACGCAACAAATTTTTCCATACTGAATTTTCACACCTGTCTCAATCAGCCAATGGCGAAACGTGGATTCACCACCAATCCATGTCTGGCGAAAAATTTTGCTCATCACCATTCTCCATCTATGTGACCAGCACCAGAGGTGCCCACCAGACGAAGGATTATACAAAGAAGGATTATATTTCCTAGATAGGCAGAAAGCTATTATACTGTTCTCTTTGAGTGCAAGGTAAATAGTCTGATCCTGGACAGAAGAGATGGGGTAAACCATAGGGGTAGACTAAACTCCCTCTACTTGGGGGTGAGGGACATGTGTGTACAGGTTAACAATGTAAAACTCAAATTAAACTAACTAATATATGTCCAAAGAAAATAAAACCTGGCTAGATGGAAAAAGAAGAAACCAGCACTGATAAGAGACATTATTGGTCATTAAAGTATGTAAAGTTCTTGGCTAGATGGCAGAGAAGTCCAGGAATATTACAGAGCACCAGAAGTCTAGGGCTCATTTATCAAAACTGGGCAAATTTGTACCTGGGCTGTTACCAATGACAATAATATCTTTGCTTTCAGCTGGCTAAAAAACGCTGATCACTGATCGGTTGCTATGGGTTGCTGTGCAGGTGCAAATTTGCCCAGCCTTGATAAATGACCCTGTAATGACTGTCTCATACACAGAAGCCCAGTCAGAACAACAAAGAATGTAAAATCCCCTGCAATGTTTTGTTGTAAGTTGTGTATTTGAAAGTATAAGTAACTCTGCAGAGATAAGCCTGAAGCTGACCGTGCATTGTATGATCCCCTCTTTGGCAAGGTCACCATATACAGTATTTGCCTGATACCCAAGAGGGAGCCAAATATGTCTGATCTAAAGAGCAAAAACATGGAAGGCTCTAATGAAAGGAAGGGCCTGTGCAGCCAAGGTAAGTTTCCAGCCTGCCCAGTTAATATTTTAGTTAGGCAACAACAAGAGACCCTCTGCATTCCCCCATTATCAATATATATAGGACATTAAGACATTTTGTGCATTTAGCTACCAAGAAATGCTCATTTAAGCAAAAGAGGGGTCGTTTGTCCATATATTGCAGTGCACTCCAAGCTGGCCAACTACGTCAAAGTCATCCCGTCTGGCCAGTCCTACACTGACTTTTATCTAATTTATTAAGAATTCTACTGTTTCATTTTACATTTACCTGCAACTTTCTTGCTTTCAAGGTTAAAACCCCCAAATGGCTGCAGTTTTATTGGCCCCACTGGGATCACCTGACTGTAGCTGGGAAGGGTGGGAGCTACAAAATGGAGTTGGCCACTGCTCCTGTATAGACTATAGCAAAAAAGGGAAAGTGGTGCTCACCGCTAAATTTTGAACAGTTAAGCAGGGGTGCAATGATGCTGTGACCACAAAATTCATTTGCACTTTGCACTTACCCATTATGGATATTTCAGTTAATTTTATTTAGATATCTAGCAGGGAGGAAATCATTTTGGGCCCATACATGGGCCTGTGGGCTGCACTCAGTATCTGTATGGGCACCACTAACTGTATAGTATCCAATATTAGACGACCCCTATCATGAAGCATTGCCCTAACTCCTCATATATTTTTAGATGTAAACGTAGCCCTTTACCCTTTGTAAGTGACACAGGGTACCATTTCCCAAACTGCACTGCTGCCGCTATGTAAAAGTCTCAGAGTTGTGCATCTGCCATATTTGGTTGCTTCCCATTCAGTTTGTGTTTTGCTTATGGCAATCACTGGCCAGGAGTATACACACTGCAAGCCTGGAGATGTCCTTCCTTTGTGCAAAGCAGAAACACAACCATAAACCCCTTGGCCAACATGTGCCTTAAATGGCCTCGTCTGTTATGAAAACTTTGTGTAGTGCCAGGGAAAAAATGCCATCTGAGAAAAACAGAATTCTTTTACTTCATTCCTAAATTTGCTTCTTTATATTAGTGTTTGCTGTAGGAAGGCATATGGATTTTCCCTACGTACTCTAACCTATTGGGTGTATTTAATGCAATAAATAGTGTTTGTTACCGTCACATAGACACAGATGTTTTTCATTTACAGCTCAGAAATTAAATGAAAGTATCTCAATAAATGTGACCCACCAAGGAACAATACTGGATATAAGTCAAGACTTTTTTTCCTTGTGCAGTTTGTGTTCTCGCATCCCCATTATACCCCCCATAGAAAAAAAAATACTTATGGTGGAGAAAAAGGTGAGAACAACAGCTTTGCCTTTGCAATCAATCACCTAGTAATGTAGCAACATTAAACAATAATATATCATGTGTTTCATTATATCAAGTGACATAGGCTTCTTCCTCTCATATATCCATTCAAATATAATGTATAAATATAGAAGAAGACAATCAGCAAACTTTACAAATATGCCTTCATGTATAAAATGTCTCTAAAATTCTAAATCTTTATATTTATATAAGTGCTTTTTATGGTGGTTTTTAGTTTGAAATCATATTTTAAAAAAAACAACCCTTGTCAGTTGTATTTGTACACCTATAAAAGTATAATACATGAAAAAATAATAAATGAAACTAAACTCTACATGTTAATGTAATATATTTTAACTTCACAGGTAATAACTTTATACCTATTTTTCATGGGGTAACAGGCTTGTGGTTACCATACTTTATTCCTATAGTTTTAGTTTGGATGTATGGTTTTTGTTATTTCTTGCACTAAACAGGTTCAAATCTGAAGATCTGAATTGATAGTAGTCACATTCTGCTTTGGGTTCCCAACTAGCTTAATCGAAAATCGCTCTCTGTATAAACAACCCCCACTCCATCCCAAAGTACAAATTTTTAGGCTGAAAGATATGGAGTTACTCATTGTACAAAGGGGCTCATAGAGGACCATTGATTTGCTGTGATTGTGCTGGACGAGACAGGAAGTAGATGAGACTTTACTTTTTACTTTCAGATTTTGCCCTGTTTAGTGCAAGAAATAAAAATAACCATACGTATTTTCTAATTTTAGAACTGGAAAAAACACAAGCCTTATTTATTGCACTAATCACACCCTATTCATTGCGCCAGTGTTGAAAAAGGGCATATACTGTCCCTTTGATCTCAGTCCATTGGAAGTTTATTATGACTTTTTGTTAAAACTCCAGATTACAATGTGACTGATACAGTTACCGTACTAAGGTCAGATTTAGATTTTCGCTATTTCATCTGGATCATCTAAATGAAGGATTGATTTTGGCAGGTGTGTGCTGTTTCTCCAACAATTTTCTACACCAAACGCATGTTCATAACCAATGAGGCTGGTGAGCCCATGGGACCTTTGCCCTGGGCCAAACAGTACCTTAAAGGGGAACTCTGGCTTCCAAACCAAAATTTATTAAAGAGCCCCACACAAAACATGCTGCAAAGCAGTTCTTCTCTTTCTGCATCATTTGAAATCCTGGCAGGGGAGGAGGGACTAAAACATTGATGTTGCAAATTGTAACAACTTCTCCACAGCTTACAGACAGCATGCAGGAACTACATAACCCACAATGCATTGTGATGTTCCTTTCCTTATTGACATCACATGTGCAGGGGATTGTGGGATTGGGAGGATGCAGGCTGAAGGCAGGAGGACAGGCGACTACTGTTACATTTTATTTGAGTCTCAAAGTAGTCAGCCAGATCAGCAGGGGAACAGGGGGCGGGGCTTAGGGGACTGTTCCAAACCAGATTATTACATTAAAAATCAATCATGAAAAGGCTGCATATTTTTTAATTGATGCATATTACAAAATTGCTTATAATTATGTTTACTTTTCCAAAAAAGCTTAAGTTGTGTTTGGGTGGAGTTCCCCTTTAAGCAACCCTGGCCTGGTTGTGTTTTATTAAGGTGACTGGAGCCTAAATTGACTTGGATAAACACCCCAAGTGAGTATATTAATATTAATGGCAATGTGCAGTGTGCAGAGGCTCACAGGGCTCCAAACCTGAGCTCAAAGACCTGCATTTTCCCCGTTAAATTAGGCATTGCTGGGTTCATGAGAGGCAGGTGTGGGGAGAAATTGGGCATCTCGCCTCTTGCCCCCTTCCCGTCCCCTCATTTGCGCGTTATTGAGTCACATTAAGTTAGGGAGCTCCATCAGACACAGAGTAAGTCCCCAGGCACAAATGTTATTTGCTGGAACACAAAGAGGCATGATTTTGCCAACCCTATGTTCTACCATCGGCACCTTGGGTCATCTACAGTGTGGGGGCTATTAGTAAACATACTCATAACGTTGCACCTGTAGGGTACACAATG